>NC_044564.1:83811401-84124111 GCF_007565055.1 Rhinopithecus roxellana | reverse complement strand
TAGATCCTGTTCAGACATGTTATATATAACAAGTTAGTATGAGTTTATTTTGGTGCAAAAAATTTGAAATACACCTATAGTTTTTCCATAATTTGCATTTGCCATGAACTTTTTGAAGACTCCTCATATGTGTGTGTGTGTGTGTGTGTCTGTGTATGTGTATAAAACTGAGGGCATATTAAAAAACAGCTAAAATCCTGGCAGTAAAATTCATGGCAAATAATAGACCAAAGGGTTGTAATGTTGTAATGGGGGTAAATTAACTGCAAAATGAGAGAACAAGAGAGCTTAATTTTGCATTTGGCAGTGTTTTAAATTCTTTTGTATTCAATTTAGTTTTGCTTTATGTTTTATTTAAATGTTTTTGGCCACATTTACTGCTCTATAGTTAAGAGGCTTGCTGATTTTAGCTTCATGGCTTTCTTTGACTTATACCAGAATTTTGTAGTTAAATTCCTATGGTGCATTGAAATTTTAGGTATTAATATACCTGTATTATTTCCAAATTAAATACATTTTTCCTGGTCTTAGAAGACTTACAAAAATGTTAGTGCTTTTTACCAGAAAATGCTCAGCAAATCTTCCTAAACCTGTGTAAAGTCTGCCTCTGAAGAGCAGAAAGTGCCTCACTGGGCCATATTTGAATTTGCCATCCATGTACTCATTGCAAGGTTTGGATCTAGCTCAGGATTGTTAAGATTCTTTTCCTTGGCTGTCACAAAATGTTGGTTAAAGTTCTGTTTGGCTTCCACTGGTTGGCCAGCTTTTGGAAGTGATATGCCTGCTCTTCATCTGTGGGATGGCATTTAAAATATTATATACCAGAAGTACATTTTAATATCTAGAAGATATTTTTAAGGAAGAAGGCCTTCCCAGCTGGGCTGTACTACTATTTGCTGTAACTCAAGGTTTTTTTTTTTTTTTTTTTTTATTCTCAGGCAGTTGCCTCACCTTTTGTAAGACAGACTCATTTTACATACTTGTTTTTAACATCATAAATCATATTTATTCACTTTATTTACTTATAGGTTCTTTTATTCATTTATGCTTTTGTTTCTTCTACTACGCTGCATTTATTGAGGCCATAGCCCAGGATCTGGCCACTGTAGGTAAGCAACAAATATAAACTGAATGCCAGAAATAGTGAAAAAGCCTAGTGTTGGCAAGGATGTAAAAAAGGTGAATGCTTTCATACTGTTCTGGTAGGAATATATTTGGTGTAAATTTTATAGAAGGAAACTGGCAAGGTGTGACAAAGTTTTTAACAGGTTCCTTTGAAACTTTAGGGATCTGTCTTATAAAAAAGTCATCAGATATTTAATCAAAGATTTTTGTAAAAGACATTTATTCCAATATTATTTATAATAGTTAAAAATTAACAGCAACCAAAATATCTTATTAGATCTTTTTTCGCAGTCATTTAAAAAGATATTTGGGGAGGTATTTCATAGAAGGTTAATGATGTTGTTAAAATTAAAAATGTGTATAATTTAGGGTGATCATCGTGGCAGTTGGGAGGCAGGACTAGTTGCAGCTCCAGACAGAGCAGCTTGCGGAAGCTCACATTGTGAATTTTAGCTCCAGTTCAACTGCAAGAACAAACCAGCAATCCCAGGAGAACCCACAGACCCTCTGAAGGAAGTGAACTGCTCCTGCAGGACCTACGAGATACTCCAAATACTGTGAGTGCCCTGACTGCAGAAGTGGGAAAAGGAGACCCTCCTCTCCCGAACACACACCCCCACTGGAGAACCAGAAGGTCTGTTTACAGAAGAAGTTTCTGACTACCTGGATCTGAGTCAATTTGGAGAGCTGAGTGAAATACAAGGGTAGAGGAAGCAGCAGAAAGGCCCTGGGAGCTTGCTGTGTCCCCTAGCAGGCCATTCCTGCCTGGCATCACAGGGATCCATCAGGAGGGTGACCAGAGGAGCAGGGGGTAAAACTCCACAGGGAGAAGGAAATCTCTAGCTGAACTTTGTAACAGTTTGAACAGAATGAGAAGCCTCCTGGCCAGAACCTGGGGGAGGGCACAAATCTGGTTTGCAGACTCCACAGGTGGGGCAAGAACCAAGCCCTTTTCTCTCTCAGCTGGGAGGCAGGTAGCCTGGGTCAAGTTTTCAAGCCTATCACACCCTCCACCTGGAAACAGACTCAGGGCTGTTGGGGTGGGGGCATGGTGGGAGTGTGACTGACCCTTCAATTTGCATGGGAGATGGGTGAGGCCTGTGACTGTCGGCTTTCCCCCACTTCCCTGACAACCTGCATGACTCAGAAGAGGCAGCCATAATCCTCCTAGGTACACAACTCCATTGACCTGGGAATCTCACCCCCATCCCCCACAGCAGACCCAGCAAGACCCACTCAAGGGGAGTCTGAGCTCAGACACGCCTAGCTCCGCCCCCACCTGATGGTCCTTCCCTACCCATCCTGGTAATGTAAGACAAAAAGGCATATAATCTTGGGAGTTCTAGGGCCCTGCCTACTGCCTGTCCCTCTCCACACTACTATAGCTGATGCTTTCTGGAAAGTGCCACCTCCTGGCAGGAGGCCAACCAGCACAAAAATAGAGCATGAAACCACCAAAGCTAAGAACCCTCACAGAGTCCATTGCACCAG
The DNA here is from genome assembly GCF_007565055.1 of Rhinopithecus roxellana. Taxonomy (NCBI): domain Eukaryota; kingdom Metazoa; phylum Chordata; class Mammalia; order Primates; family Cercopithecidae; genus Rhinopithecus; species Rhinopithecus roxellana. Next base: position 84,121,495 of record NC_044564.1, on the reverse strand, counting down.
CCTCACCACCTCCACTGGAACAGGAGCTGGTATCCATGTCTGAGAGACCCATAGATGGTTCACATCGCAGGACTCTGTGCAGACAATCCCCAGTACCAACTTGGAGCCGGGTTGACCAGCTGGGTGTCTAGACTCAGAAGAGAGACAATAATCACTGCAGTTTGGCTCATGGGAAGCCACATCCATAGGAAAAAGGAGAGAGTACTACATCAAGAGAACACCTCATGGGACAAAAGAATCTGAACAACAGCTTTCAGCCCTAGACCTTCCCTCTGACACAGCATACCCAAATGAGAAAGAACCAGAAAATCAACCCTGGTAATAGGACAGAACAAGGCTCTTCCACACTGCCAAAAAAACCACTAGTTCACCAGCAATGGATCCAAACCAATAATAAATCCCTGATTTACCTGAAAAAGAATTCAGGAGGTTAGTTATTAAGCTAATCAGGGAGGGACCAGAGAAAGCCAAAGCCCAATGGAAGGAAATTCAAAAACATGATACAAGAAGTGAAGGGAGAAATATTCAAGGAAACAGCTTAAAGAAAAAACAATAAAAAATTCAGCAAACTTTGGACACACTTTTAGAAATGTGAACTGCTCTGGAAAGTCTCAGAAATAGAATTAAACAAGTAAAAGAAAGAAATTCAGGGCTTGACAAGGTCTTCGAATTAACCTGATCCAACAAAGACAAAGAAAAAAAGAATAAGAAAATATGAACAAAGTCTCCAAGAAGCCTGGGATTATGTTAAATGACCAAACTTAAGAATAGTCTGTGTTGGCCAGGCGTGGTGGCTCATGCCTGTAATCCCAACACTTTGGGAGGCCGAGGTGGGTGGATCATGAGGTCAGGAGATTGAGACCATCCTGGTTAACATGGTGAAACCCTGTCTCTACTAAAAATAACAAAAAATTAGCTGGGCATGGTGGCGGGCACCTGTAGTCCCAGCTACTCGGGAGGCTGAGGCAGGAGAATGGCGTAAACCCAGGAGGCAGAGCTTGCAGTGAGCCAAGATTGCGCCACTGCACTCCAGTCTGGGTGACAGAGCAAGACTCCGTCTCAAAAAAAAAAAAAAGAAAGAAAGAATAGTCGGTGTTGCTGAGGAAGAAGAGAATTCTAAAAGCTTGGAAAACATATTCTGGGGAATAATTGAGGAAAACTTCCCTGGCCTTGCTAGAGACCCAGATATCAATATATAAGAAGATCAAAGAACACCTGGAAAATTCATCGCAAATATCTTCACCTAGGCACACTGTCATCAGGTTATCCAAAGTTAAGATGAAGGAAAGAATCTGAAGAGGTATGAGACAGAAGCACCAGGTAACCTATAAAGGAAAACCTATCAGATTAACAGCAGATTTCTCAGTGGAAACCCTACAAGCTAGAAGGAATTGGGACCCTATCTTTAGTCTCCTCAAACAAAACAATTATCAGCCAAGAAGTTTGTATCTGGTGAAACTAAGCATTATATATCAAGGAAAGATACAGTCATTTTCAGAAAAACAAGTGCTGAGAGAATTCGCTATTACCAAGCCACCACTACAAGAACTGCTAAAAGGAGCTCTAAATCTTGAAACAAATTCTGGAAACACGTCAAAACAGAACCTCTTTAAAACATAAATCACACAGGACCTATAAAACAAAAATACATGTTAAAAAGCAAAAACAAAGACAGAAAAATCCCAAAGGTAACAAGGAGCATGATGAATGCAACAGTACCTCATATTTCAATACTAACATTGAGTGTAAATGGCCTAAATGTTCCACTTAAAAGATACAGAACTGCAGAATGTATAAGAACTCATCAACATCAACTACCTGCTGTCTTCAGTAGACTCATCTAACACATAAGGACTCACATAAACTTAAAGTAAAGGGGAGGAAAAAGGCATTTCATGCAAATAGACACCAAAAGCGAGCAGGGATAGCTATTCTTATATCAGACAAAACAAACTTTAAAGCAACAGCAGTTAAAAGAGTCATAGAAGGACATTATATAATGGTAAAAGGCCTTGTCCAACAGGAAAATGTCACAATCCTAAACATCTCTGCACCTAACACTGGAGCTCCCACATTTATAAAACCATTACTAATAGACCTAAGAAATGAGATACAAAGCAACTCAGTAATAGTGGCGGACATCAATACTCCACTAGCAGCACTAGCCAGTACATCAAGACAGAAAGTTAACAAAGAAACAATGGATTTAAACTATACTTTGGAACAAATGGACTTAACAGATATATACAGAACACTTCATATAAGAGCCACAGAATACACATTCTATTCAACAGTGCACGGAACTTTTTCCATGATAGACCATATGATAGGCCATATAATGAGCCTCAAAAAATTTAAGACAATTGAAATTATATCAAGCACTCTCTCAGACCATGGTGGAATAGAACTGGAAATCAACTCCAAAAGGAAGCTTCAGAACCATGCAAATACATGGAAATTAAATAACCTGCTCCTGAATGAATATTGGGTCAGAAACGAAATCAAGATGGTAATTAAAAAATTCCTCAAAGTAAATGACAACAATGATACAACTTATCAAAACCACTGGGATACAGCAAAGGCAGTGGTAAGAGGAAATTTATAGCCCTAAGCTTAGTGCACAAACTGACATTGTAAGGTCATAACTCAAGGAACTAGAGACACAAGAACAAACCAAACCCAAATCCAGCAGAAGAAAGGAAATTACCAAGATCAGAGCAGAGCTAAATGAAATTTATACAACAAAAAAATACAAAAGATAGATGAAATAAAAAGTTAGTCCTTTGAAAAGATAAATAAAGTTGATAGACCATTAGCAAGATTAACCAAGAAAAGAAGAGAGAAAATCCAAATAAAACCTCAATAAGAAAGGAAACAGGACATATTACACCACTGAAATACAAAAGTTCATTCAGGGCCACTATTAACACCTTTACACACATAAACTAGAAAACCTAGAAGAGATGGATACATTCCTGGAAAAATACAACCCTCCTAGCTTAACTCAGGAAGAATTAGATGCCCTGAGCAGACTAATAACAAGTAGTGAGATTGAAATGGTAATTTAAAAATTACCAACAAAAAAAGTCCAGAACTTAATGGATTCACAGCAGAATTCTATCAGACATTCAAAGAAGAACTGGTACCAATCCTTTTGACACTATTCCGCAGGATAAAGAAAGAAGGAACCCTCCCTAATTCATCCTGTGAAGCCAGCATCACTCTAATATCAAAACGAGGGAAGGACATAACCAAAAAAGAAAACTATAGACCGATATCCTTGATGAATATTGATGTGAAAATCCTTAACAAAATACTAGCTAACTGAATCCAACTGCATATCAAAATGATAATCCACCATGATCAAGTGGGTTTCATACCAGGGATGCAGGGATGGTTTAACATATACAAGTCAATAAATGTGATACACCACATAAGCAGAAATGAAAACAAAAATCACATGATCATCTCAATAGATGTTGAAAAAGCGTTCCACAAAATCCAGCATCCCTTTATGATTAAAACTCTCAGAAAAATCGGCATACAAGGGGCATACCTCTTAATGTAATAAAAGCCCTCTATGACAAACCCACAGCCAACATAATACTGCATGGGGAAAATTTGAAAGCATTCCCTCTGAGAACTGAAACAAGACAAGAATGCCCACTCTCACCACTCCTCTTCAATATAGTACTGGAAGTCCTAGCCACAGCAATCAGACAGGAGAAAGAAATAAAGGGCATCCAAAACAGTAAAGAGGAAGTCAAACTGTCAGTGTTTGCTGACAATATGATTGTTTACTTTGAAAACCCTAAGGACTCCTCCAGAAAGCTCTGAGAACTGATAAAAGAATTCAGCAAAGTTTCCAGATACAAGATTAATGTACACAAATCAGTAGCTCTTCTATACACCAACAACAACCAAGCAGAGAATCAAATCAAGAACTCAACCACTTTTACAATAGCTGCAAGAAAAAAAAAAATACCTAAGAATATACCTAACAAAGGAGTTGAAAGACCTCTACAAGGAAAACTACAAAACACTGCTGAAAGAAATCATAGATGACCCAAGCAAATGGAAACACATCCCATACCCATGGATGGGTACAATCAATATTGTGAAAATGACTATACTGCCAAAAGCAATCTACAAATTCAATGCAATCCCTATCAAAATGCCACCATCATTCATCATCTTTAGAATTCGAAAAAAAATTACAAAATTCGTATGGAACCAAAAAAAGAGCCTGCATAGCCAAAGCAAGACTAATCAAAAAGAGCAAATTTGGAAACATCACACTATCTGATTTCAAACTATACTGTAAGGCCACAGTCACCAAAACAGCTTGGTACTGGTATACATATAGGCACAAAGACCAATGGAATAGAATAGAGAACCCAGAAATAAACTCAAATACAGCCAACTGATCTTAGACAAAACAAACAAAAACATAAAGTGGGAAAAGGACACCCTTTTCAACAAATGGTGCTGGGATAATTGGCTAGCCACACATAGGAGAATGAAACTGGATCCTCATCTGTCACCTTATACAAAAGTCAACTGAAGATGGATTAAGGGCTTAAACCTAAGACCTGAAACTATAAAATTCTAGAAGATGACACTGGAAAAACCCTTCTAGTAACTGGCTTAGGCAAGGATTTCACGACCAAGAACCCAAAAGCAAATGTGATAAAGTCAAAGATAAATAGCTGGGACCTAATTAAACTAAAGAGCTTTTGCATAGCAAAAGGAATAGTCAGCAGAGTAAACAGACAACCCATAGAGTGGGAGAAAATCTTTACAATCTATATATCTGGTAAAGGACTAATATCCAGAATCTACAACAAACTCAAACAAATCAGTAAGAAAGAAACAATCCCATCAAAAAGTGGGCTAAGGACATGAATAGACAATTCTCACAAGAAGATACACAAATGGCCAATGAACATATGAAAAATGCTCAATATCACTAATGATTAGGGAAATGCAAATCAACACCACAATGCGATAGCACCTTACTCCTGCAAGAATGGCCATAATCAAAAAATTAAAAAACAGTAGATGTTGGCGTGGATCTGGTGAACAGGGAACACTTCTACACTGCTAGTGGGAATGTAAACTAGTAGAGCCACTATGGAAAACAGTGTGGAGATTTCTTAAAGAACTAAAAGTAGAACTACCATTTGATCCAGCAATCCCACTACCGGGTATCTACCCAGTCTACCCAGAGGAAAAGAAGTTATTATTCAAAAAAGATACTTGCACACATGGTTTATAGCGGCACAATTCACAATAGCAAAATCGTGGAACCAACCCATTAATCAATAAGTGGATAAAGAAATTGTCGTATATATGTATGTGTACATATATGTACGTGTATATATGTATATATGTACACATATATAAACACATACATACATATATATGATACATATACATATATATTTATATATAGAAAATGGCATACTACTCAGCCATAAAAAGGAATGAATTAACAGCATTTGCAGTGCCCTGGATGAGATTGGAGACTATTATTCTAAGTGAAGTAACTCAGTAATGGAAAACCAAACATCATATGTTCTCACTGATATGTGGGAGCTAAGCCATGAGGATGCAAAGGCTTAAGAATGATACAATGGACTTTGGGGACTTGCGAGGAAGAGTGGGAGGGAGTGAGGGATAAAAGACCACAAATATGGTGCAGTGTACACTGCCTGGGTAATGGGTGCACCAAAATCCACAAATCACCACCAAAGAACTTACTCATAGAACCAAATGCCACCTGTACCCCAATAACTTATGGGAAAAAAGTGCATAATCATTTTGAATTTGTAGAAAAACTACATATATATGTATATCATTTGAAGAAAATTGGGAATAAATATAGCCAAATGGTTAGAGAGGTTATCTATGGCTGATAATAATATGTGTGATTTTGATCGACTTTTTTTCTATGCTCACTTTTTTCCTCCAAAATTGTTTGCAATGAGTATATAATATTTTATGATTAGTTAAATGTATTATATTTAAAAATAACTTTATAAGAATAGCTATTTAATATATTTAATATTTCTTCTGGGCTTAATAAACTTTGAATAATGACATGTATAATTCAGAAAGCAAGGTTAGGATTTGAAAATTATTTTGGACTATTTGTTGGTCATTCAATAATAGAACATTGAACAGAACCAATGTTTCTCAAAAACCTTAATAAAGTCCAGGCATCTTTCATGTTGTCTCTTTCAGCAGTGCAAAATAATTATATTTATGGCTACAAACAATTCTTTCATTAAAATGTCAATCAGCTCTATATTCTTACATACATAAAAATCTTCAAAGTGAAAAGAGGTTGGTCTAACCAAATCATGCATCATATTGACATTGATCCTGCAGGTGCTGAATACTCAGCTCTATCTGACTCTAGTAGCTTTCATGAAGAGCAGGTATATTTCTGGAAATACACATTCATTGAAGAAAATGTGGTATTTTTAGACATGTCCCATAGTCTATGTGAATGACATTTTCTAATGCTGTCAGTGCATAACCTGTACAAACATACACAGCAGTCCTGAATGCTAAGTGATCATATTGTCAAACTGAAATTGCCAACACAGTTAAAATGATGAGCACAGGTTTTGAAAAACAAACATGCATGACTGAAAATGGCTAGAGATGAAAATGGCTTAGATTCTCAAAGATGGCTTCACTTAAATTTTGGTTTGATACTGAAGCTAAAACATTAGCATTTTAAAAATTTGTGTTAAATTCACTGTTTCTACATTCATACATGATTGGCTGCATATTAGATGAAGAATACAGTAAAAGCTGGCATTTAATCCTTGCAGTACTATTTCCTCATTTTGCAAGTGAGTAAACTGAACCTCAGAAATGTTGATTAACTTGTTGAAGGTCACACAGCTCTTATGTGACAGAGCCAAGATTCAAATTAAGCTTGACAAACAAGCTATCAGGCTTAACCTATATACCATTTCACCCTTTTGAGGAAACTTGAGTCAAAGGCACAGAATAGCCTCTTCCACCTGCACAGAGAGACCTACTTCTTCATGATAAGCTCAAGTCTAAGGTAGGCAAAAGGGCAAGACCTTGGGAAAAAAAAGCAATGACACTAACTTTGATTTTGCCCCTGTGGCTATGAGAAATTTTCTAAGGCTAAGTAGGATCAGATTTTCTGGTTTGGTTGAAGCAGTAGAGACAAGTGTGGCAGAGGAAAAGGTAGCACCATTTATTTCTGTTTGGAGCCTGGCCTTCCAGATAGGGCCTTCCCACTGATAAAGGGAGAGCTGGCCAAGTCATTAAGACTTCATCTAGGAAGGGAATTATCCTGCATTTTGGAATCAGTTGCATGTTCCTTCGGTTGGTGGTACAGAACTAGTTGGACCCATAATTAGTGTACTGGGGACACAGAGTTCTCTTGGCAACAATTGAAAACATATGAAGACTTTGGAAGTTCTCTGTTCTCATGTTCATCTGCAAGTGTGATGGACACACTGTAATCTTATAGCCTGTGAAGGAGAACCTTGTACATGCCTTTTCTCCTAAACATTATTCCCTTGCTTCCTTCCTGCTATTTTTCTGCCAACATTACTTGCCATGAATTATCTGCTGGCTTTTTGCCTTCTGCCTGCTAGTGCCAGGTGTTGTGCACACATGTGGGTCTGCACTTGCTGCAGTGAAAGGCTAAGGTGCTCATTTGCACAGCTGGCTCCAGGGAGATTTCCAGGGAAACACAGATCAAGAAGAAAGCTTGCCAGGGATCCTCAGTGCAGCCAGGCTGGGTGCCCTGGCCAGAGCCTGGGGCCTATGTTGATCTCACTTAAGGGAATAAAAATCCAATGAAAAGAGGTGTTGTTACTCCTTTCTCTTTTTTCTTATAAATAGATTAATTAATGGAGCGTGAAGCTTGCTGACTAAAAATTACCTTTGAATGATAACAGGAGTTTTTTTCTTAATTTGTGAAGCCTTTGTTTCTAGAAATAAGGCATGTTTTATGGTCATTAATGCTTAAAAACAGCTGAGTAAGAAGAACCTACATTATTTCGTCTTTATTATAAAAACTTTCCTTGGCAATGATCAATTGGAGTATTACCACAATGGTGCAGAGAAAAATTAACTCATATTTTACCTTGAAGGAGCTCCAACACATAGGTTCTACCATACTTTGTGATTTTTATTGATAAGAAAGATAAAAATGTTATAATAATTTATTTGTGGATTATTGCTTGGTTAATAGAAAACTATCTTGGCGGTGTTTTTAAAAATAATGTATTCAGGGGGAGAGTTAAGCTGTTGTACACTATCTACTAATAGGAAAAGGGATGAGAGATTAAACAAGAGTTACTACCCAGGGTACCTATTAAATATTTATGCAGGACACAGCAAATAAGCATAATAAAAATGAGTTTTGGCACATTAGCAGCGCAATTTATCTTTAAAGCACTTTACACAAACAAGTGAATTAATCCTCCCACCCTCTACATGACAAAGTTAAAAAATTATTACCCTTCCTTTTTGGTTTAACAACTTAGTTTTATTTAAATAACTTTCAGTTTGAATGTTTTTGATTCTACATGATGCCTTCCTTAGTGATGGATTCATCATCATCTTCCAGGAGACTCATCTGATGAAGTGCCACTCCCAAAGAAAAGACAAAGTCAAATCTGGCCAATGACAACTTCAGAGCTCTCCTAACTTTCTGAGGTTTCAGATGATTTGGACCTTCCCAGAAGACCATGACTATGGACAAGCAAACAATTCCTATCATACATTTCTCACTGGGGGGAAAGGTAAAAGTTAGATTCAATAAAAGTGACTGCCATGACTTAACTAAACCATCCAGCATCTCCCTGCGGACAGCCTGCCTTACATCTACATAAAGGAATTTCCTGCCAGTTTATCGTCTTAGTCTTAATACCTAGGCCTTTATCCCCTCATCCCCATCCTACCAATTACCTGTCTTTTCATTTTGTACAGATGGAATGGGCAATTGAAGAAGTAAGGCATCATTACCTCTTCCTTTTTAAAGATGTAGGGAGTGAGCACCAGGTTCTGTTCTCAGCAAACCTCTTTAATCCTAATGGGGTTGGCTATAGCAACTTCAAGCCTACCTGACTCCAATTTTCTCTTCCAAATCAATATTTAATCCTCAAAAATGTTGATTTGATTGCACAGTCCTTGCTTACTGTATTTCGGTGGTTCCCTAGGATTTTCACATTATAGCTGGAGCTCTTTAGCTTGGGAACAACAATTCATTTTAAGCCCCTTGACTCTCCTTTATTATTGATTGATTGATTGATTGATTGATTGATTTTTTGAGACGGAGTCTCGCTCTGTCGCCCAGGCTGGAGTGCAGTGGCACGATCTCGGCTCACTGCAAGCTCCGCCTCCTGGGTTCACGCCATTCTCCTGCCTCAGCCTCCCGAGTAGCTGGGACTACAGGTGCCCGACACCTCGCCCGGCTAGATTTTTGTATTTTTTTTTTTTTAGTAGAGACGGGGTTTCACCGTGTTAGCCAGGATGGTCTCGATCTCCTGACCTCGTGATCCGCCCGTCTCGGCCTCCCAAAGTGCTGGGATTACAGGCTTGAGCCACCGTGCCCGGCCCTCTCCTTTATTTTTGTATTTAACTTTTTAAAATAAAAAAATCTGAAATATCCTAACATGTAGAAATTTGCAGAAGATCATTCATCTTTCTAAAAGCTAGCTTCCTCTAGTCCTCATTTCCCACTCTATGCTCCAGCCATGACTTGAGACCCTAAAATTTCTCTTACTGTTTAACACTTCCATAATTGTGTCAATCCTGCTTTATTACCTGGAACATCCTTCCCCTCATACTGATTATTTCTCAATGCTCAGCACATCTCAATGACATGTTTTCTGAGCTTTCCATGTAGAAATGTCTACTCTCTTCTTTGCACTCTGGTCTCACCATACTTCTATTATTGCACTTTGGACACTTTCTTGGAATTATTTACTACATTGTAATCCCTATGAGGGCAGGAATAGTGTTGTTAATTAATCCCCCAGAGTCTAGCATTGAACTCGATACAGGGTGTTCAATAAATAGTAATTGATTAGATACATTCATGAACCCTATGTAGGAAATATAAATTTTCTATACTGCAAAACTTAAACCATATGCTCCCTTGCTTGCCTGCACCTCTTCAATTCAGATATTGGGGTGGGAAAAAGAGGCTTTCATAGATCCTCTGCGGCTTCTGTAGTGGGAGGGAAAATGCCCTGTTATACCATCCCGCCAAGCCTGCACGATGGGTGAAGACATACAAGTGGCTAAGAAACATGAAAAAATGTTCATTATCAATAATCATCAGAGAAATGCAAATCAAAACTACAGTGAGATACCATCTCACACCAGTCAGAATGACTATTATTAAAAAGTCATAAAGCAACAGATGATAGCGAGGCTGCGGACAAAAGGGAATGCTTATACACTGTTGGTGGGAATATAAATTAGTTCAGCCACTCTGGAAAGCCGTTTGGAGATTTTTCAAAGAACTTAAAACAGAGCTACCATTCAACCCAGAAATCTCATTACTGGGTATGTATTCAAAAGAAAATGAGTCATTATACCAAAAAGACACATGCATGCGCATGTTCCTTGCCATGCTGTTCACAATAGCAAAGACATGGAATCAGCATAGGTGCCCATCAATGGTGGATTGGATAAAGAAAATGTGGTACATATGCATCATAGAATACTATGCAGCCATAAAAAAGAATGAAATCAGATCCTTTGCAGCAACATGGATGCAGCTGGAGGCCATTATCCTAAGTGAATTAACAATGGAACAGAAAACCAAATTATGCATGCTCTCATTTAGCTAAATGGACACACTGGGTACTCAGGGACATAAAGATGGGAACATTAGACACTGGGGCCTACTAGAGAGAAGGTAGGGAGGGAGGTAGGGCAAGAGTTGAAAAACTACCTGTTGGGTACTGTGCTCACTACCTGAGTGATAAGATCATTCATATCCCAAATCCCAGCATCCACAATATACCCAGGTAATATACCTGCACATGTACCCCCAAATGTACACTAAAAAGTTGAAAAAGAAAGAGATGTGGAAATTAGCCGAGAGAATATATTTTCATATTATCTTCTAGATAATAAGAGCACTAACAATGTGCCAGAAACTATGCCAAATGTTTCATATACATTATTTCATTTCACCCCCACAAGGACCATTTGAGGCAAGTTTTATGTCCTCCATTTAAAGCATGAGGAAACTGAAGCTAAGCAACATAGTAACTTTGTTTCTACTGATTTGCCTGTGTCACAAAGCTAATAGGAACAGAGTCAGACTGAAAACCAAGTTTGTCTCCCTCTAAAACTCATGGTGTTAATGGCATTAATCAAAACAAGGTATGATGGTTGAAGCCATTTAAACTGGGACAAGGCATAGGCAAGGTAAAGACCAGGATGAGATTAAACACCCTCTTCAAGACTAAGAAGAGAGAATTAAACAAGTTAGAATATTCCGGATTCTCTTCGAACCAGATACATCTTTTAACTTTTGTTAAGATGAGTTTAAGGAGCTCTGCCTAACGGAGGTAGCATCACCCAAGAGTGGAAGATTTAGGAGGCTGTGAGAAGTGCCCAAGTTCATATCCTGCGTTAACAAGTGAAAATTCAGATGGCTGCAGAACTGAGACATTTGATCATTTCTCAGTCCTAGCTTGTTGCTTTGCCCCAGCTCTGTGTAGGATTGATAATGAGCACAGTGAGAAGTTAGGGGACGTGGCAGGGGCTGTACGGCCATGGCATAATACAGACTTGTGCTAGTTTTCAAAACTCTGGATTTAAGGAAAGACTTTTATATAGTATCATGGGAAAAAGTGAACTGAAAAATAACACTAAAAAATTAGAGGCTTGTTGTTTACAGAGAAAAGGTGTTCTTAAAAATAGATGACCTTTTCTCTTGCTGACATTATCAGGAAAATTTCTCATCATTACATAATTCTATTTGAGGCTGAATTTTGAGATTGATAAAAGAAATGATTAAGACATTATCTATAAGTTGTTGGATAGAAAAATAATCTTTTTGTGGCATATGTTTGTAACAGTAGTTTCAGAAGATCAGTACATGCTTTTTATTTGTCCCTTATTTGGGTAAAATGAAAAGAATTATTGTCTAACTTTCTGTAAACTAGCTGACCATTAGAGGGGCCAACTATCCTGGTGAGGGAGTGGTAGAACAGGTCATGGAAGTGGGGGAGGCACTGTCCGTGGTATATGGTAGCTGCAGCACAGGAGGAAAAAGGTCTGGGCTCTTGTGCCAGGTCTACCTTTCACTTATGACTTGAGCAATTCGTTTCACTCCAAGGAACCTTAGTTTCTTCACCTGTGTAAATGAGGCAGATTAAATGATCCCTAAATAAGAGCATTCGCTTACAATTTTATGAAAAATTCTAGAGTTGATTCAGGGTCTATTTTTCCAATTAGAAAGGGGGTAACATAGAGAATTTGAATGGAAGGGAAGTTAAGCTTATTGTCTTGGCAGATGTAATTACCAAGAAAGGAGTGTTGAACCTTTGTTCATGAAAATGCATTTTATTAATACGTGTGATTTAGATTTCTCCAGGACTCCTTTTATGAATCACAGCCAAATAATTTCTCCTGCATGGTTCCTATCCAGCCCTGTTCTGTGTGAGTTCTCAGCACAAGGTGGCCATTATCAGAGGTATGGCAGTAACAGAATATCTTCCTTGTAACACAAGGGTAAACAAACTCTCCTGACTACCAGCAGTACTGGCAGTTTCTCCTAGGTTCAAGCACCTGTGAACATAGGTTTCTGGCACCTTGTGGCTTTGCAAGTAGCACTGAGCTAGATGACATGGACCAGAAATCCCATTATCAGAGGGAAGAGGCTGGGAGGCATGCACTACTTGTTCTCAAAAGAGAAATAAGCAGATGAGCGCTATGAGAACACCCTGCAATTTTAAACAGGCTAAAATCTCCAGCTCATGATTATTAGTCACTTGGCACTGCTGGGTTTAGTGGCTGTTCTGGGATCATTGCTTATAGAAACAAGATTATATTGCCTTGGGCACAGCTTAACATCTCCTTGTGAAAGAGATAATAGTTGATGGAAGGATTTTTGGAAACTAATTCGAGAGAGAGAGAGAGAGAGAGAGAGAGAGAGAGAGAGACAGAGAAGAATAAAAAATCAACCAGAGTTAGGAAGAAGCTGGGTGGGGTTGGGAAAAAGGGAGGATGGTATCCAGGGAAGAAAAGAAGCAGACGCACCCTAGTGGTAAGCTTTCTAGAAAATTGAATAGCAGAATAAAAAGGAAAGGGAAATCATGAACTTAAGAAATGTGGAATTTAGAATTTTAATACTTACTTGGTTTTGAAATTGTGATGGTTAATTTTATTTGTCAACCCCACTGGGACAAAAGGTGACCAGACATTTGGATAAAATTATTCCTGGTATGTCTGTGAGGGTGCTTCTGGATGAGAACCATTTGAACTGTTTAGACTGAGTAAAGTAGATTGTCTTTTCTAAATGTGAGTGGGCCCCACTGAATGACTGAAGACCTGAATAGAACAAAAGGCTGAGTAAGAGGGAATTCCTCCTGCCTAAGTGTTTTGAGCTGGGACATTGGTCTTTTCTGGCCTACAAACTCAAACGGAAACATTGGCTCTTCTTAGGTCTTGAACCTTTTTGCTTTTAGATGGAACTTACACCGTCAGCTCTGCTGGGCCTCTAGCTTGCTGACTGCAGATCTTGGGACTTTTTGGCCTTCATAATTGCACAGTGCAATTTCCTATACTAAACCTCTTTATTATAAGGTATGTATGTATGTATGTATGTATGTATCTATCTATCTATCTATCTATCTATCTATCTATCTATCCATCCATCCATCCATCTATCTTATAGTTCTGTGTCTCTGGAGACCCTGACTAATCTAGATTTTGGTAACAAGAAGTGGAGTTCTGCTGTAACAAATACCTACACATGTGGAAGCAGCTTTGAAACTGAATAAGGCATAGAGGCCATAAGTGTTTTGGGGTACATGCTAGAAATATGAATGTTAAGGTCAGTTCTGGGAGGTCTCAGATGGAAATGAAAAATGTTATTGGAAACTAGAAGGAAGATAATTCTTGTTATAAAATGGCAAAGAACTTGACTGAACTACGTTCTGATGCCTTGTGGAAGGTAGAGCTTGTGGGTGATAAAATTGGATATTTAGCTGAGGACATTTCTAAGCAAAACATTGAAGGAACAGTTTGGTTGCTCAAGACTGCTTATAGTAAAATATGAAAGGTGAGAGAGATTATTTGAAGAAGGAATTTTTATGCAGAAAGCAACCAGAACATGTAGATGCAAAATTATCAGGATATCTGTATTGCAAAAATGATAAACATTTTCTGAAGAGAACACTGAGGGTGTGGCTGAACAACCATGCGATAAAGAGAGCCAGGTGTGACTCATAGATATAACCAGCCATCTCAGCAGAAATCAGGAATAGAGATGGCATTATACTAGCAAAGATACTGCCAGTTGGAGCTAAAGGAGGCAAGAGAAAGCAGGACAGATTGGAGGAAGGCTGTTGGACTTCTTGGGTTTTGCAGGACGAGATCGTGGAGATATTTGGTTGTGAAACTGCACCATTTTTCAAGGACAGGAAAGAACAACCCCAAAGGGGATTCAGGGATCATCAGAGCTGCCACAGCCATGTGGATAGGACTCGTGTTGTGAACTTAAGGCATGGGCAGAGCATCAAACCAAAGAGAGTTATTTTTTTCTTTATTATTTAGATTTTAAATTATTTCAACTTCACCCAGATTTCAGCATTAGGAGGGTTATTCTTGAGCCTTAAGATCTTAATGAAATTTGCCTTACTAGGTTTTAGACTTGCTTGGGACCCATCACCCTTTTCTTTTTTTCCCAGTTTTTCCTTTTTGAATGGGAATGTCTATCCTGTGCCTGTCCCACCACTGCGTTTTGGAAGCGCATCATAACTTGTCTGGTTTCACAGGTTCAAAGCTGGAGAGGAATTTTGCCTTAGGACAAACCATATCTCAAGTCTCATTCATACCTAATTTAGATGATATTTAAATTAGACTTTAGTCTTTAGAATTGATGCTGGAATGAGTTGTATTTGGAGATGGGGCCTTTGAGAAATAATTAGGGTTAGATGAGGTCATGAGGGCAAGGTTTCTTATAAGAAGATACACCAGAGAATTTGCTGGCTTTCTTTCTGCCATGTGAGAACACATTGAGAGGGTGGCCATCTGCAAGCTTAGAAGACAGCCCTCACCAGACAGCAACCATGATGGCACTCTGGTCTCAGACTTCCAGCCTTTGGAACTATAAGAAAATAAATTCCTATTGTTGAACACACCCCGTCTACAAAATTTTGTTATAGTAGCCCAAGCTGACCAATATAGAAATCTAACCAAAAGGCATTTGTTAAGTGCCTATTGCATGCAAAACAACTCTTTATATGGTATATGTACAATGTGGTAGTTAACAAAAATCTTATATAACAAAGGATTTAGGGGAAATATTTTGAGAATGAGAGGCAGTCTCGGACACATAGTTTGAATTGTGATGTATTGGAATTTCTGAAACATTTTAGTATGTATTGACATGGGAAGGAATAAAGTCAAGGCTCTCCTAGAAAACCTAGGAGTAGTTCAGAATTTTTGAATGAATGATCTTGAGTATGAGGGATATACAAAAATAACTAGTTGTTTGCTGTAGAGAGGATTGCAGTTCAGGAAATAAGAAAAAAGTAAATAACTAGTAGATCCATGTAAAGGAAAATAGTATGGTAAAAACTTTCAGACTGACCTACACTCACTCCTTTTGCTGCCATTCTACTACCCTCTTGTCTGGCCACTTTACTGCTCTACTCTATGCTGTACCTTGGGGACATCTTGCTGAAGTGCCACAAACAAAAATAGCCTCGTATGATATTTTTGGCTACTGATGTTTGGAATATTTGAGATGAGGTAGAAAGAGAAGTGAGCTAGGAACCAGAAGCCCCGGGTTCTGCATCCTGCCTACTCCACTTGGCTATGTCTGATCAAGTTCATAACCCTTCCCTCTGTTCTCATCTATAAAATAGTGATTATCATCTCTGTTCTTAGCACCCATTTTTACTTAGATATTGTACTCCAGATGTGAATGGAACTTTCTTGAATGAATGAATAAATGAATGGGCCTTGCACATCATAAAGTGGTGGCTATGTATGTATCCCAATTATAAGAAGAATCCCTAGGGTGTTGAGGTAGTGAGAGAAGCTGGTGAATCTAGTTTCATCCAATCTCACACTCTCATTGTAGGTGGGAAACACAGAGGGGTGTCATTGAGATTTCTTCCCTTTTCCTTCTTTTGCTGACTATTTCATGGTGTCTTTCAGCTCCAAAACTTTGTACATACTGTAGACTCTGAAAATATACTTTCTCCCACGCTTAGCAAATTCTGTTGATTTATCCATCTTACTTTAGAATAGTGTTTCAAGGAAGTCTACCCTGACTTTCATGCTGGGGTGAGAACCCCCTCTTATGTGCCCCTGCTATGAACTTAAGGTAAGATGCTGGAGCAAGGAGATTCTCTCTCCCTTGATTGAATGTGGATCATCTAGAGGACAAAGATAGCAAATCATAGTAGTTTTCACTTATCTTGTATCATCCCCAGTTATTGTGTTTGTCATATTTTTCTTTTAGAACATCAGAATTTTAGGCCTCATCCCAGACGGATTGAATTGAAATTATTTGCATTTTTAACAATATCTTCAGGTGATTTACATACACATTATAGTTTAAGAAGCATTGATTTAAAACAAGCTTTGACTTTGTGTTGACTTTTTTAAAGGTCATTTATTTAGGATTTCTGCTATATGATGGTATACAGTTAATAATGCTTAATTCACTGTCCCTCACCTTTTCTCTGAAATACAGATGAAGACACAAAAGATAGGCCAAACTGCAAGGCCATGGAGACCAGGAATATTTTTTCAATGATTTGATTAACCCCAGTAGAATTTTCCATTAATTAACATATTACTTGTACATCCCTCCCTCTAATCCAAATAGGAACTTTGTGAAAATCAGAGTGAGGTACTATTTCTTCAATATACTTTACTGTTGTCTAACATAAATATAAATCTATGATGATTAAAAAGTGAATGTGCATTCTGGAGTCATGCAAAAAGTAACCTGGACAAGCATAAGAAATGAACCTGGAATGGAGTTCTGAGGCAGCACCACAGAACCCACTTGTATTCTTCAGAGTCTCGCTGTGTAGTTTTCTTTCAGTAATATGCACTCTTTGATATGCTTTGGGGAACAATTTCTATGGTGGGCAAGATTGTTTTAATCCCCTCTTTGGGTTTCTATTAATGTAATAATAGAAAGTTAGTGGATTTATAATAATTCTATGGGTTGCCTTGGTTTACTTGGAAGGTTCTTATGCTGGTCTTACTTAAGATCTTTCATAAAGTTGTAGGTGATTGATGACTGAGGCTCGAGTGTTCAAGGTAGCTTTGCTCATATGCTAGTGCATTGAGGGGAATAGTTGCTAGGCTGGGCTCAGGTGGGACTCGGGGGGACAGAGCCTCTCTCTCTCCACAAGGTTTCTCCACACAGTTAATCTAACATCTCAGTTGGACTTTTTACATGGTACTTTGGGATTCCCAAAAGTGTAAATGTGGAAACTGCCAGGCTTTCTTAAAGCTTGGAACTATGTTACTTCTGTAACTTTCTAGTAGTTAAAGCAAATCATGGGCTGGCCAGTGTCAATGTGTGGGGATTACACAAGTGCACAAATGCCAGGAAGTGTGTGGTTCACTGAGAGTCATCACTAGTGATTGGTGACTACCATTCTCCCAACCTGTTTTAATATCTTTTTTGAGATCCATTACTCACTTTAAAATTTTTAATCAAGTAATAAGAATAAATACAAGTTTGACCCCAGAATAGGGGTCCCAAATTTTGACTGAGATGTGATTTCTTATCTGCTCTCATATGATGCATTAAGTCATATTGATATTGTTTAGAAAAACAAAAAATTGCCATTTTCTGCACTCAAGTGTCAAGGAGGAATTTTGTCATTGTTACATAACTTCTGCACCATTTGTTAAGTCAATGGTGGTGTGGTATTAAAGCAGAGGTGTTGATCCAGAGTCAAGAGACTGTGTCTTGTCATGTCTTCATAATCAAATACTTGTGGTGTCTTCTTTAAGTAACTTCGTCTTTCTGTGCACTGATTTCCTCCATACAAAAATGGATAAGATACACTCTGATTTTCTCAGAAAAATTTCTAGCATATAAATGCTCACTTTTTAAAAGATTGATATACTCTTAAAACAATATTATTTGTTGCTTTTAATAGCAGTAATCTATAACAAAGCCAAATAGCTCAAGAATAAAATACATACACTTTGCATTTGAAATAAATACTTAAAAGTTAGGGCCAGCTCTGGCACATACTAGGTATTCAGGTATTCAGTGAATAAATTATTATAAACAATTTAAAAGGGTAAATATTCTAACATTGTTTATGTTGTCTCTTCTTAATATGCTTTCTTTCTGTAGCAAAGGGATGGATGAGAGTAACCCTTATTCTACAGTTTAGAACATGGGAGTTTAACTTTTCAAATTTATGTAATAACGCAAACCACAGGCTAATAAGTTATCTTTTTATTAGTAAATTAAAACTTTTTTTTAAATTAGCTTCTGCTTCAGCTTAATAATGCAAAAGTCATCACATTCACAACCGTGGTAAGTCTTAAGTTAATTCATTTTAGTTTGGCTTAGGAATCAGGGAATGCTTGTATGTTTAAGCAAAAAGAATATGATGATGTGAAAAGTCTGAAAACTTCATATGGATTTGAAAGTAATTAAATTCAGAAGAATTCCATCATCATAACTTTATCATTTTTGGTAAGAAAAATGGGATGGGGTTCTTTGTGTCAGTGCCTTTTTTGAGAGGAGTCTGTGATTAATTGGATTATAGAAATACTTTTTGGGCCAAGGTATCTGTTTGGCATTCCACTTTCCTTCCAGGTATATAACAATAGGCTTTTTATTAATTTTGTTGTTATTGACATAATTCATTTATAGTGTCATTAGAAATTCAAATATCATTAAATTAATATCTTAATTATGCCTTTTTATTCAGATTCCTAAAGAGACTATTATTTGTGGTGGAGGATGCCTGTGATGATTAATTTTACATGCTAACCCAGGTAGGCCAAAGGGTGCCCAGACATTTGAACAAGATTTATTCTAGGTGTGTCTATAAAGTTTATTTCTAGGTGTTTCTTTAAAGTCATGGAGGAGATTACAATTTAAATCAGCAGATCGAGGAAAGCTGATTGCTTTACTAATGTGGGTGGGCCTCATCTAATCAGTTGAAGACCTGAGTAGAACAAAAGACTGAATAAGAGGAAATTTTATCTGCCTGACTGCTGAGCTAGGACATCAGTCTTTTCCTGCTATCAGACTGGAGCTTAATCCATGGGCTCCTGGTTCTTAGGCTTATTTGAACTCATACTGGAAGTATACCACTGGCTTTCCTGGGTGTCCAGCTTGCTGACACCAAATCTTATGACTTCTCAGTCTCCATAATTACATGAGCCAATTCCTTACAATCTCTCTCTCTCTCTCTCTCTCTCTCTCTCATTGATTCCTTTTTTCTGGAGAACCTTGACTAATACTACATCCTTTAGGGCATCTGCCCAGTTCAATCACTTCCTGTTACTTGGCAACTGTCTTCCAAACTGTATTGATGGATTCTACAGTCCTTTTGTCCTATGTGACTCCACCTCCTAGCACAGCTTATGAGTGCAGAAGTGGACATCTGACCTGAGGTGGGCCCTTTGTATTATTTCTCCTGAGCATTGAAGTTGGGCCCGAGATAGAGAGAGAAAGCAGAGTTTCCTATTTGGCCAGCGTTCAACATTTAGACTTGAGAGCTTTGTTTGGACATTTTCTGCCATATGATTAAGAAGTGGAGAAAGCTGGTCTGTGAAGAGTAGAGAACGCCACAGATGAGAAAGGAAAAGGGGATCTTGGGAAACCTCCATTCCTAGTCCTCTTGCTTCCTGAAGCCTGGGTACTTCTCTGCCCTTGGTTCCTGATCATACTCCTGTACTGTATGTCCTTCTTGCCACCATTTGTTTTATTTTTACCTAGGCTGATGAAATTAGTTTCTGTCAACCCATACAACCAACACATTGGCCTGACACACTTTAAACTTCTTTTACCTGTTTGTTAAGTAGAATCAAAGAGAAAGTCAAGGAAAAGGTAAAGTGGGAACCTGGCCAGGCATAATGAACTGAGAAGGAGCCACAAAATACTCTTTTTTGAAACTTCTTTTTGAGTCAGTTTTAGTTTGAAGCCAACATTTTGAAGTATTAGCTTAAAGCACAGCAGCACCTCTTATACTAAGAAAATAATACCCAATCCAGTATGCATGATTCAACTTGGCTTTGAGATGTTGATTTGATACTGTTAGAAGAGACCACGATTGGACTTCAAAAGTTTGGTTTCTCTGTAAATTGTTTGGCATTGTAAATTCAGGATTAAGGTTTTCTTTCTTCTTTATTAAATTAAAGCATTTTTTATTTGTTGTGAACATAAATTCTCCTAAGGTATGAAAAATACATCAAATACAGTGAGTGAGAAGTAACTGCGATAACTCCCCTTGGGATTAAATAAGGTGTGTGCTCAGTACCTGGCACATAGTAAGGTCTCCACAAATGTTAACTATTATTTTCACATTTAGAAGAAAACAGCTGGAGACTTTATTTATTTAGTTCTTGCAATCCCACGTGATTCTTCCCACACACTACAGTCATATGTTGCTTCACAACAGGCATGCATTCTGTGAAATGCATCGTTAGATGATTTTGTTGTGTGAACATCATAGGGTATTTACATAAACCTACATGGCATAGCCTACTATACGCCTGGGCTGTATGGCATAGCTTATTGTTCCTAAGCTACAAATGTGTACAGCATGTTACTGTATTAAATACTGTAAGCACTTGTAAAATTGTAAGACGAATGGCAAGTGTTTATATATCTAAACATGTTGAAACATAGAAAAAGTACAGTAAAAATACAGTATAAAAGATAAAGAAAAAGGTATACCTGTATAGGGCACTTACCATGCAAGACTGGGAGTTACTCTTGGAGAGTCGGTGAGTGAGTGGTGAGTGAATGCGAGGGCCTAGGACATCTGTACAGTACTGTAGACTTCATAAACACTGTACACTTAGGCTACTCTAATTTATGAAAGGATTTTTTCTTTGGTAATAAATTAACCTTAGCTTACTTAATTCTTCTTTTTTTTCTTTTTTTTTTTGAGATGGAGTCTCGTTCTGTCGCCAAGCTAGAGTGAAGTGGCCATCTTGGCTCACTGCAACCTCCGACTCCCGGGTTCACACTATTCTCCTGCCTCAGCCTCCCGAGTAGCTGGGATTACAGGTGCATGCCACCATGCCCAGCTAATTTTTGTATTTTTAGTACAGACAGGGTTTCACCGTGTTGGCCAGGATGGTCTCGATCTCCTGACCTCATGATCCGCCCGCCTCGGCCTCCCAAAGTGCTGGGATTACAGGTGTGAGTCACTGCGGCCCGTCCTACTTAACTTCTTAACCAATAAACTTTTGACTCTTTTGTAACGATGCTTAGCTTAAAACACAAACATATTGTACAGCTGTATCAAAATATTTTAAAATTTATATCCTTATTCTATAAGCAGTTTTTATTTATAAACTTTTTCTTTATTTTTTACTTTTTAAACTTTTTGTTGTTGTTGTTAAAAGCTAAGACAAAAACATACCCATTAGCCTAGGTCTACACAGGGTCAGGATCATCACCACC
Organism: Rhinopithecus roxellana; assembly: GCF_007565055.1. Classification (NCBI taxonomy): domain Eukaryota; kingdom Metazoa; phylum Chordata; class Mammalia; order Primates; family Cercopithecidae; genus Rhinopithecus; species Rhinopithecus roxellana. Next base: position 84,099,606 of record NC_044564.1, on the reverse strand, counting down.
TTCTTCCACCTCCGTATCTTGTCCCACAGGAAGGTCTTCAGGTGCAATAACACTCATGGAGCTGTCACCTCCTATGGTAACAATGTCTTCTCCTGAAATATCTCCTGCCTGAGGCTGTTTTACAGGCACTTAAAAAAAAAAAAAGAAGTAGAAAACACTCTAAAATAATGATCAAAAGTATGGTATAATGAATACATAAACCAGCTACATAGTTGCTTATAATCATTACCAAATATTATGTACTGTTCAAAATTGTATGTGCTATATTTTTATATGACTGGCAGCACAGTAGGTTTGCTTACACCAGCATCACTGTAAACATGCGGATAATGCATTGTACAATGTAGGACATAACAACATGGCTAAGACATCACTAGGCAATAGGAATTTTTTAGCTCCATCATAGTCTTATGGGACTACCATCGTATATGTGGTCTGGCATTAATCAAAATGTTGTTATGCAGTGTGTGACTCTAAGCATTGCCACATTTTTTTCTGCACTTATCTTCATGGAAAAGTACTGTAATAGATGTGGAGAAATAAAGCAGTGGGACTTCTTGTCAATGTCTAAACCAAAGCTTTCCTGCTGTGGAATCTCCAGAGCAGGGCTGTTAAAGGCAAAAACATAAAATAATTCCTTTTAATGGCAAAATGAGAATAGGACTTTGGTGTTCCAACTTCAACAAAAACTTAGAACAGAGGGATCCTCAAATGTTGTGCTTAACCAGTCCCTGTCAGTTCTGCTTTCCTCCAGTTCATTATTGACGATTGTGAATGAAGCCGCTAAAGAGAGAAGGGAAAGGAAAACGCAGGTGGAATTCTTATTAAGGTATTTCGATTTTTGGCAAGTCACTACTTGGCTATGTAGAGCAACGCATTTATCTGGAGGGCTTTTTTAGAAAAGTGGATGTTGCCTTATAATGAATATGAAATAAAACCAATAGACTCTAGATTAATTTTTAATGAGTAGCAGTTGTGTACTGCATGTAATAATATTGAAATTAATACATAATTAAAGTAGATTTGTACAGAATAGTTCACTTGAGAGTTCAGTAGTGGAGAACAAAATTGAGCATCTCCAAATGCGACCCACAGCTCTGTATCCACATTTTTGAGACATGAAGAGAGATCAGTGTTTCCTTGAGTAAAAGTCAAACTTACCAGAGGCATTGAGAGATCTCTGGGAACTCTGACCAGGGCTAAAACCTTCAATGTTTGTTTACAGGAAGTAGCACTCTTTGATAGTTACGAAAAAACTGGCACATGCCTCAGCTGTGGCCAGAACTCTGTCACCGTCACAATGATGTTTTTCCTTCTATATTTTCACTGGCTAACATTTTTCACTTTCGTTAAGTCAGGTCGTTAGGTTGAAACTTGTCACTCCGAAAAACTAAGAAAGCAGTGCACTGAACTGCCATATTTTAAATATTATTTAAATTTATTGTATTGTAAATGGTATATTGGAATAATGGACACCCCCAAAATGACAACAAAAATACAAGGATACAATTCCTTTCCCTGCAGCTCTATGGTGATTGCTCTAACAAATGGCCATGCATTTGCTTCTGGAGAGGACACCTCTGTGTAGGGAGAGAGCAGCTGTGGATTTCAGTGGAAAGATGCCCTACTGAATAGCTATTGTCTTTCTTCACTCAGCATCAATCACTTCTTCCTCTGCTATCTGTTCCTCTATTTCCCTCCCGCACTCTCCATTCATGCATTTCACATGGGGTTGATCTCATTCTCGGCTTCAAGAGCAGGCTTGAATTTCAGGTCTGGCTAATCAGGGAGTCACATCCACCTGTCCACCCTGATCGATTCAGAGATGAGCAAGTAACCCAAACTGGACCAAACAGTCAATAAAACTTAGTTCTAGAATTTTATGACACTTCTGAGACAGAAGCCTTCTTTTTCTTTATTTTTTTTTTGAGATGGTGTTTCACTCTTGTTGCCCAGACTGGAGTGCAGTGACGTGATCTCGGCTCACTGCAACCTCCACCTCCCAGGTTCAAGCGATTCTCCTGCCTCAGCCTCCCAAGTAGCTGGGATTACAGGCGTGTGCCACCATGCCCACCTAATTTTTGTATTTTTAGTAGAGACTGGGTTTTGCCATGTTGGCCAAGCTGATCTTGAACTCCTGACCTCAGATGATCCGCCTGCCTCGGCCTCCCAAAGTGCTGGGATTACAGGCATGAGCCACCACGCCCAGCCAAACCTTTTTACTGTGGATGTAGAGCTGAGAAGTGGACCTGGAACTGGAGGCTGTGCTTAAGCACAAGCCCTCCAGAGAAAGAAAAACAAGACAGAGAAAAACAGACTTTGGAGTAGCTTTCTATAATATCATTTAAATACACAGACCAAGCTGTGCTTGGAACTGATCTGTACCTGGACTTTTCAGCTACATAAGCTAATAAATTCCCTTTTTGCCTAGTCTATTTTGAGTTGGATTTTCTACTACTGCAACTCATAGAATAGTGGCTAATAAAGAACTCTCAGAAGTCTGAGCCTTTTCTCTGGCACTCTAACTTAACAGACTTTAAGACACCTCCCCTTGCCAGGTTTGTGTGGTTGTTGATGAAATTTGGGCATCTCAGCACTTGATTTGTTCTTTGGAATAACCCCAGGCATCTGCCTCCAAGGGTAGTCTCTACGGCCCAGGAGAGTGGGGAGGAAGAGAAACTAGGAGGGTGTAAAGTTGGACGAGTTAATGACCCATCAGTTTCACTTTTCTATAGTGCCCTGTAAGGATGATTTCTCCAGGGCAGAGCTTCTCAAACTTTAAGGGGTGTACAAATCACCTGAAGATCTTGTTAAAAAGGTAGATTATGACTCAGCATGTCTAGGGTGAGGCATGTGATTGTTTTTCTTTTTTTTTTTTTGAGATGGAGTCTCACTCTGTCACCCAGGCTGGAGTGCAGCAGTGTCATCTCGACTCACTGCAACCACGGCCTCTCAAGTTCAAGCAATTCTCCTGCCTCAGCCTCTCGAGTAGCTGTGATTATAGGCGCCTGCCACCATGGCGGGCTATTTTTTTTTTTTTTTTTTTGTCTTTTTACTAGAGACGGGGGTTCACTATGTTGGCCAGGCTGGTCTCGAACTCCTGACCTCGTGATTCTACTGCTTCGACCTCCCAAAGTGCTGGGATTACAGGTGTGAGCCACCGTGCCTGGCGGTGATTCTGCATTTCTAGCAAGCTTTGAGGTGGCCTGGAAGCTGCTGGTCTAAGGTCCACAGTCTAAGTAGCAAGGTGCTAGGTATTGCTTGGGTATGGTGTCTGTCTTCTCACTCCTCCTCTGCTTCAATTTAGTGCAGACTGAGACCTCAAACTGATGGTAGATCTCTTCAGATAATTCTAAATAAGAGATTATCTTTTCATTCTTATCTCTTGGCAATGCTGTCATTCTGAAGGTATTTTTTCCTAGGGCTCATGGGTTTGTAACTATGGATGAAGTGTCTAGAAACACTTCAAGTTTCTTGATGACAAATCACCTATTTCTATATGAAACAATTTATATAACTTATTTAACTGTAAAATAAAAACGTATTTACTGTAAAATAAAAACTCCTGCTTGCATTCTTGCTATTAATCTTAAAAGTTTCCCCAGAATACACAGAACTTATTATAGATGATCAAAAGGCCAGTTTTACTCTGACCAAACTGAAACATACAATATGTCTTTCTTTTTCCCTGAGCAACTGTGAGTGTCAATATAGATTTTCCAGACCAACCACTAAGTGGTCCTAAATGGGTCAGCCCTTTATTTAATCAACACACCGATTCTGAGCATACAAGTTTGTTTTGTTATTTTTAAAGTTTCTTCTAAAATAACAGGGTAAGTATGATAGGAAGCATTCTATGTCAGTACTAAAAATGAGAGAAGAGTAAAACAGAAGATTTGAATAATTTTTGGAACACATAAGGCAGATGGAAGAGGACTGAAGAAATACAAAGTAGAGGTGAGAACCCTTCTCTACAACGCAGACAAAGGAGGCACCACTGCAGAAATGACTGGATGCTTCTAATCTCAAGCTCAGAGATGGCTCTGGGGGAGCTGGGCCAGCGTTTTGCTCTGTGAACTTGACCAAAACCACCTTTGCAAAGATTATGACAGTGAGAGGTATCTGGCATGGCTGACTCCATCCTGCTTCTAGCTTCACCAGCTGGCTGTCCTCACTCATTCCTGGGTGTAGGCCAAGCTAATCATGGGAGGAATTTAGTTTATAGTTTAACTTTGAAACAGAGATGAGAATAGTCCTTCCCTAAAACTGCTCCCCTCCTTGTTCAGAGACTGAAACTGCCTTTGTGAGACGAATGAAAGGCCAGGAGATTAGGATTATGAGAGGGGCCCGGATTCTGCTAAAGTGTAGGCATGGTTAAATAATATTCAGCCATTCGTTCCTTAGGTTGCTTTAGAATAATTCCTTACTGCTCAGGAGTCATGAAGCCGGAGGTCACAAGATTGGTGACTTCTCCAATTACTCCTGAAGGTAATATCACAATTGTAGACTTTAAAATTGGTCTTTTGAGATGTATTTCAAACTTTTGTATTCTGGAAACTGACTGACTCTACCTGGACCCATGACTCATGACTCAACTGGTGCTGTGGCTCCCACCCAGAGGCTGAGTCAGCACACAAGGACTGTTTTCCACACTCCTACGATTTCATACTCAACCAATCAGCAGCACCCTAGCCCCCTGCCCACCAGGTTATCCCTAAAAACCCTAGCCTCTAAGTTCTTGAGGCTGATTTGAGTAATAAATTTTATTTTCCACTTGGCTAGCCCTGCATTACATTAATTAAACAATTTTTTTTTTTTTTTTTTTTTTTGGTGCAAAAACCTGCTGTTAGTGCATTGGCTTTTCCGGGCAGTGGGCAAGATGAGCCCCTTGGTAATCACATGGTTGGTTGGCTACGTCGGTAGGAGCTGCTCTCTAGAGGAAAAGGGGAGGAATTGCCATGGGGGTGTATGTTCCGGGGCATGGTTTCCTTTGGGCATTGGATTGTGAGCTACAATATTTTTCTCTGTCTTCAGAGATGAAGGTACTTTAGTGGAAAACAAGTAGCAGATACTACGTTAAACTAGATGTCTAGGGCAAGCAAAGGCTTTAGAAAATATGGGAGACTTGTATATATTTTAATACAATCGGGTTTGGCAAAGAACCTGAAGAATGATTGGAGAGAAAGGGAAAGACAGTGAAGTAGACAATTCCACAATTAGATGTGGAATAGGAAGTGGTGTGTGTGTGTGTGTGTGTGTGTGTGTGATGCTATAACATTTATACTTCAGGAATCTGCCTTTAGAATTATTAAAATAAGATACAAGCTTGATTAGTATTCCTACTGGGCCTTTTGTTTAACTTCCAGCAAAAGGCTTTATTTCCCTGAAATATGATTCCGGTATGATGATCATAAGCCTTGCTTAATTTTAAGACATTTCCCTTCACTTATGAAAAAGGGCTCATCAGCAGTCCCTGCCAAAAACTCATTAAAATACATTTTAAGCTCCATTTTAAGGTCATTTTTAGTATTCATTGCAGTGTTAATTAGAAAACTGCAGTTTCCTTTCTTCCTACCAGAAACCCTCTCCAGTAGCATCTTTGACTGAGTTTGGCATTTTTGCTGACTGCCCTGCTTCCCTGAATTTAACTCTAACAGAATAAATGGCTCTATTTTTGCTTTGCTATATTTTCTTTAGCTCATAGTTTTGCAGCTTCAGTCACTGATAAACCTAAAGCTGTCATTTATTAATTTATTGACATGCTCTTCACATTCTCCACAGAGTGAGCTAAGATGCCAATGAAAGTCATTACTGCAAAAGTGAGATTACAGAAAATAAATTTATATGTTTCAAGTACTAACTTGCATCAAGTTGAATCCCAGTTTCCTAAAAGTACAAAGGTCTCATATAAGTTTAATATATCCTTATTGCTACATCTCTGCAGACATTCATCAAATGTAATTAAGTTACTGCTGTCAATAAAATGTATGGAGGTAAAATATAGACTTTATTATGTATGTGTGTGAGAGATTCATTGAAGAAGACACAGGAAACCTAGCCTCTGGTTCCAGTTACATGTCTTGTTTTTATAGCAAGATGGAAACAAATACTAAGTTAGAGTTTACAAAAGTTGGCTAGGTCTCAAAATTACATGGAAGCTCTTTAAAAATATGGATCTCTGGACTTTACTGAAACTTACTGAGTTAGCCTCTCTAGTGTTAGGGTACAGAAATTTGTATGTGTGTAAATCTCCCGAGAGATTCTGATACAGTTATTCCTCTGAAAATGGTTTGACAGTCAGTATCTTTTACTAGGAATAAACAGAAATATTCAAATTGAAAATTTTTATCTGTATTTGTTTAATTCAGGCAAATATATAAAAATAATGCAGGCCTAGCCAGAATCATCTCTTGAGCCTCAGATGGAAGGAGGTGAAGCATTCTTGCCCATGGATAAGGGATATAAAGTCAGTGGACAGAGACTGGGGATCCTATCCTGGAATGTGATTAAGGTTGAACTGGAGTAAAAAGTCCAAGACTAGTCTCTGGAGTGGAGGGATAGCTCTAAGGCAGGGGACACAGTAATGGAGCAGCAACAAGGGGCAGGGGGAAAGAGGACCACCGTACTGCATAACTCCAGGAACCATTCACATGATGCTTGTCCTAGTTGCCCATTGCTGTGTGACAAATCACCCCAGTTGATTTCTTTGGGGTGCTAAAAATATTTATTATCTCATAGTTTCCATGGGTCAGATATCTAGGTCTCTCATGTAGTTGTATTCAAGCTGTTGGTTGGTGCTGGAGTCATCTTTGGGCTTAACTGGGGAAAAATCTTCTTTCAAGCTCATTTATGGTGGCTTTTTGTCAGGCCTCAGATCTGCTCTCAAGTTCCGTCATGTGGTTGTTGACAGGTCTTGGTTCCATGCCACGTGGGCTTGCCTGTGGGCTGCCCAAGAGTCCTTGTTACATGGCATCTGGCTTTCTAGTGAGTTATTGGGGGGGGGGGGGGGAGAGAGAGAGAGAGAGAGAGAGAGAAAGAGAGAGAGAAAGAGAGAGAGAGAGAGAAACACTGGATGCAGAAGCCACAGTCTTTTTATAACCTAGTCTCAGAAGTGACATTCTACATGCTATCACTTCAGGGTATTCTATTCACCAGAAGTGCATCACCAAATCCAGCCCACACTCGAGAGGAAGAGTATTAAGCACTTTGAAGGGAGGAATATTAAAGAACTTGTAAACCTGTCTTTAAAACCTACATAGTAGCCTGTGTCCCCTGCCTCCTCTAGCTGGGCAGGGCACAATATCCATGTCTGTACATGACAGCCTGGTTGAAAACAAAATGGTCAAGAGCAGGAATAGAAGGTGAGACAAACCTGAGTTTACCTGAAGAAATTATGGGTAAGGAGTAGGGATGCATGTGAAGGAATGGAGTGTAGTGGCCAAGGGCCCAGGCTTCAGTTTCAGTGTCTTCATCTGTGTGTAAAGGGAGTGTAAACAGGCAATAGTTGTGCCAGCCTTATAAGGTCACTTCCCACATTAAGCTCTCCAGTGAGCTTTGCTGTTTCTACCACTGCAACACATCTCAGAGGTATCCTCTTTTCTCCATGGCCATGGCCACCTCCTTTTCCCCAACCCTCTACCATTTCCTATCTGGATGGCAGTAATGACTTTCCCACTAGTTTCCCCACTTCCACTCTTGCGTATCTAAGGTTCATTCCCCTCTCAACAACTGGAATCATCTTTAAAGAGGACACATCTAATCATACCATACTCCAGCTTAAAGCATTCAGTGCTTCCATGTGGTTTTAAAACAGAATCAAAATTCCTCACCATAAACCATAAGGCCCTGAACCACCCAACTGTCCCCTATCTTTCTAGATTTACCTTGAGCAATTGTACCCCTGGCATTTTTTCTGCTCATCTAGCAAACCAGGCTTTTTCCCACCTCAGGGCTTTTCCCCAGGCCTGTCAGGGACCTCTTCCTCTAGGTCTTTCCATGACTGTCTAATTCAGTTCTTCAGACCTCCCCAGAGTGACTTTCCTAATCACCAGGCATTTTTTGTATCTTCATTTAATTATTTTCTTTCCTTGCACTTATGTGGTCTGTAATTGTCTTGTTATTTTTTGTTTTCTTATTTATTGATGAGTCCACTTGCCTGGAAAGTGTGCTCCATGAGGACAGTGCCCTGTCTATTTGGTTTGTTTGCTGTTATATCCTCAGGGGTTAACCTGATCCCTGGATCATAGGAGACTCTCAAATATAGTTGCTGAATGAATAAATACATACATGAGAAACAGATATTAAATGCTTCCCCTAGTTACCCTTTGGCACATAGTAAGTGCCAAATATATATTAGATAATTATATATTGGAAATACAGTTGACTCTTGAACAACATAGATTTGAACTGCATGGGTCCACTTACATGGGGATTATTTTTCAGCCAAATGTGGATTGACCAAATATACTGAAGGCTGACTTTTCCTATGTGTGGGATCTGCAGGGCAACTATGGGACTTGAGTATGCATGGATTTGAGTTTAAGTGGGCAGTCCTGGAACCAATACCCTGCATAAGCCAAGGGGAGGCTGTACTAACATATATTTTGCATGGCTGGTGAAGCAATTAATTAGGATAGTGTGTGAAAGGCACCAGCTGTAACACCTGGTAGGTTAAATCAACTACCATTCGTTGAGTGCCTAGTATTGTATTTGGGTAAGGCAGGTGGGGGACCAGGGGGCGGGTTTGGATATGGCTACTCAACATCTGTATGTTTGGGAGCTCCTAGATATTTAACTGAAGTTTCAAATTTTCATATTGATATTATTTAGATTTTAAAATCCCACACTACCGAATGTTGTGCTCATGTAGAGAAATGTGAGACAAGGGAGTATATTATTACTCTGGGCACAGTTTGTACCATAAAGTATGTCACTAAATAGACCTTAATGTTGGAAGCATCATTAACTCAAGCATTCCATTAGCTTGTGTTTCCTACACTTGATAAAATCAATCTTGTTTGTGTTAGAATATTTTTTCTCCTATAACAGGGATATAGATGAAAACATTTAGAAAGTACAGAGAAACCATCAAGAGAAAACAATTCCTTAAATATAAAGGCTGCTACTGGCTTGGGTTTCATCCTGGGTGCTGGGTCTTCCACTGGGACATCCCACATCATGTCCCATGGTGCCTCCCTCCAAGTAGAGAACTTGGCACAGGGAAGCTGCTCAATAAATGCTCCTTAAAAGAAAGGAAATGTGAACTGAAGTCGGGAACAACACCTTATGCACAGTATAAGAGGAAAGAATATGAGACTGAAGCTGTTGAGGACTGGGTTTAAGTCACTATCCCATTATTTACTATCTTTGCAATCTAGGACAAAGTACTTAACTCCCCTGAACCTTGGATTCTGAAACCATACATGGGAAGACACTGTTACCTTTGTAACAGTGTTAGGTGTTACAGGATTGAGGTGTTAACAAATGGGAGACAAGATACCTAGTTGCAGGAAGTTGATTATTTTTAGTTTCTTCTCTTGCAGGTGGTCTCAGAAAGTCAGCTTTCTTTTCCATCTTCTCTAATATTTTCAGCTCTCTACAGCTCAAACAATCCCTCTGTTGCTCAACACGATAGAGTGGCCCATAAACTCTCACACTCCATTTCCTAGAAGACAAATCTAGGGGCTTTTGATTTTATGCATTGTAATATTAATCAAGACATGAAAAAACAGGAGGTAGTATAATAATAATAAGCATAGTCACTGATAAATCTTTTATAATCTCCTTCAGAAAAAGTAACTAGAATCCCAGTTAGACTTCTAATCTATGCCCTTGTTCTTGGGGAAGGGTTCATCAAACCTTCTATTCTTCCAGTCCAACTCCTTATAGAAGGGACCTTTTTTGTGCAGTTACAAAGAGGCAAAGCAGATCAGTAGGTGATTCTTATTGTGCCACGTGGGTGATTTTTATTTCTGAGAATGTTTAGCTTGAATGATTTCCATTTTAACTGAGTTTTTGCCCAACCCAGGAAGAGTCATCTTAAACATTCATCACACTGGATAACGATATGGTCAGTAAACAGTTGTATCTGAATAAAAAAGAGACCTCTAAGAGGGAGGGTTTTATGCTATTCTGGTAATTCCCAGCATATTTCCTTGTACTTGTAAGAAAGCAAATTTGACTTGTAAGTCTTTAAAATTTGAATTTTGAGAATAAGTTATAATTTAATTCACTTCCATTCATCAATTCACAAACATGCTTTGTGCTGGGATCTTGGGATAAAAATATTAAAAGACATGTTCCAACTTGAAAGAGCTTCAAGTAGAATGGGAGAGACAAAGCTGCAAAGAAGCACATGCATGACAATTCTATGACAGAAGCAGGAGTACCGGGTATGGTTAGTTATAAAGAAGAGAGGAGTTAATTTTTTCTAGGCTGGCAGATACTAGTTAATTGAGTGTCAAGAGATAACATGTTAATTATCTATTGCTGGGAAACAAATTACTCCTCAGACTTTGTAGCTTCAATCAACAAAATTTATTATAGCTTCTCTGAGTCTGGGCATGGGGTAGGTGGGTGGTTCTTGCTCAGTTTTTTGGGAGGCTGCAGGTAACATGCCAGCTGGGCTGCAGTTATCTTGACTACTTGACAGGGGAAAGATTTGCTCCCAGACTCACTCATGGTTGTTGGTAGGATTTGGTTTCTCATAGGCTTTTGGACTGAAGGCTTCAGTTACTTGCTGGCAGTTGGGGCTTCTCTCAGTTTCTGGCTACTTGGGCTTCTGCTTAGAGCAGCTCACAGCATGGCAGCTTGCTTCATCCCAGTGAGCAAGGAAGAAGAGGCAGAGAGTAATCATGAGCAAGACCAGAGCCATGGTCTTTTGTGATCTAATCTTTAAAGTGGCATCTCATCACTTTTGCCATAGTCTGTTCATTAGAAGCAGGTCACTAAGTTTAGCCTACACACAAGGGAAGGGATTACACAAGAGTATGAATACCAGGAGATGGGGATCGCTGTGCACCCTACTGGAAGGGTGCACACCTTGACTGCAGATGAGCATTTACCAAGGTAGACTTAGGATGGTGGAAGATGAGAAGCACATTCAAGGAAGAGAAAGCCAGATGAGCTAGTCTTGAAAGTGTGAACAAGGCCTGATTGGAGAATTTCAAATATTTGACTGGGATGCCAGGTCCAGGGGTAGAATGAAGAGTGGTGATGGTGGTGGTCATAGTAGTGATGGCAGAAAAGGATCTTAGAAAGATAAGTAAGAGACAGGTTCAATGAATATAAAGTTACAGTTATACAAGCAGAGTAAGTTCTAGAGATCTGCTGTATAACATAGTGCCTATAGTTAATAATATGGTATGTGTACTTAGAAGTTTGTTAAGAGGGTAAATCTCTTAAGTGTTAAGTATTCTTACCACAAAACAAAACAAACACAACAAAACCAAAAAACAAACAGAAAACCCATAGGGACACAAGGAAACCTTTGGAAGTGATGGATGTTTGTTATGATTGTGGTGATGGTGTCATGGATATATGCTTACGTCCAAATTCATAAAATTGTACATATTAAATATGCATCATTTTTTGTATATTAGTTATACCTCAATAAGGCTATTAAAAAAGGATACAGGTTATGAAGGGCTTTGTATAGAGAAATAGAGAAAATTAAACTTTGCACCAAGGGCCTGGGGAACTATGAAGGAATTTTAAGGAGAGGCATGATCATACATTTACTGTTGGAAGATTACTTTTATGGCAATGTTGACAAAGAGGTTGTTTATCTTGCTAACAGTTGATCCCATTAGACGCTCATAACCAACATGACTGTCAGCTTTTCTGGCCTATGGAAGTGAGGAGATTCAGGGCTATACCATGAGTATCATTAATCTGTTGCTTGATTATGGGGACATGTGTGTTGTGCAAGTTGTGAAATGGCAGAAGAGTAGGCAGCTGATGTCTTTTTCTTGCATCAATTTCAGGAAAACTGGGAAAACTCAGATCAGAAGCAGTTGTTGGTTTGTTCCTTAGTGGAATAAAACATAATTAGGTTTTATAGATTGTTTACTTTAGTTCCATTGAATGAGAGCCACCCACTGTCTCTTTCTTGAAAGCTTACTGTTCTATAGTTGGAAAGTTTTGAAAAGGCATATGCTGGTGACCATCTAGAGATTTAGAATGTTTTTGAAATAGAGGACAATAAAGCAATCATGCCTCAGTTCCTTAATTGTAAAGTGAGGGTCTTGATCATGGTGGTCTCTGAGGCCCCAGAGTTCCACATACTGAAATTTTCTGTAATAGGCATAATTGCTTAGAAATCTACTTGCTTATGGCCGGGTGCGCTGGCTCAGGCCTGTAATCCCAGCACTTCGGGAGGCTGAGGTGGGCAGATCATGAGGTCAGGAGATTGAGACCATCCTGGCTAACATGGTGAAATCTCGTCTCTACTAAAAATACAAAAAATTAGCCGGCCGTGGTGGCGGGCGCCTGTAGTCCCATCTACTTGGGAGGCTGAGGCAGGAGAATGGTGTGAATCCGGGAAGCAGAGCTTGCAGTGAGCCCAGGTCACGCCACTGTACTCCAGCCTGGGTGACAGAGCGAGATCAAAAAAAAATAAAAAAAAAAAAAAAGAAATCTACTTGTTTATTTTACTCCTAAAGATTAATTTTAAGATAGGGTATATTCTTCCCATTTCAGCCTGACATTAATTCTTTGATGTTTTTGGGTTATAACATTTTAGAAAAAGGCCTTTCTTCTATTATTGTGGAAAAAGACCTTTCATATTGTACTATTGCAAAATATTTAGAAAAGCAGTTGCTAAGATAACATTGAAACTTGTGAAATGCTTTTGCTTCCCACTATACTGCTGACAGGCTGAACTCCTTTTTTCTTTTCCAGCAGAGACATTGTCATTTCCAACAGAGAATATATAATGCATGAAAAGATGGACAGCCGAGAGTGATAAAGCACAAGTGGAGGGTCTGTTCCACCTTTGTCAGTCAACTGGGAAGTAAAAAGAGTGATTCATGCACCTGAGTTTGCCCAGAGTCATCCTGCCCCATCTGCCTCTCATGGAGCAGAGCAATGCCTTAGCTATGCAGTGCTGGAGCAAATCCAAACATGTTTCTTTTGAATTGATATGAGGTCTGTGTGGTTAGATAAAGGGGCTCTCTATTTGCCACCACCCAGACAAAGTTCTTGAGCTTGACATCATGTGAAGATGGCAAAAGAATTTGTGGGAAATGACTGGATTCTTACTCTGCAATGAGAACTAGATATTATTTGTGGTACACATTTGCAAAAGGGAAACATGAGATTCTGTGATCTCTGCATGTCCCCCTCACTAAAGATGTGGTGAGATCCTCTACCTAGTGCAAAAGGTATATCTGGGGAGCTTCAAATATATTTTTAATAATTAATTTTTAAGCTGGGTTGTTAACACATGTTTATTATATTGTTTATGCTTTTTTATGAAGAAAGCATAGGTAGCAGTGACTTTTTAAACAACTTTGAGATATAATCAGCATATAATAAACACATATTTAAAGTAGGCAATTTGGTAAGTTTTGACATATGTATATACTTGTGAAGTCATTACTGCAATTAAGAAAATGAACATACCCATCAAGCCCAAAATTTTCTTCATGCTCCTTTGTAGTCTGTCTCTTCTGTTTCTATATAACCTGCTAACCTGCTAAAACTATGAATTTCCTTTCTGCCACTATAAATTAGATTGCATTTTCCAGAATTTTATGGAAGTGGAATCATAGAGTATGTACCCTATATTGGCTCCCTCCTTTCACTCAGCATATTTTGAGATCTATCAATATTGTTACATGTAACAATAATTTATTCCTTTTCATTGGTAAGTAATATTCCATTGTAGGGATACGCTACAATTTATTTATTTATTCACCTGCTGATGGACATTTGAGTTGCTTCACAGTTTTGCTTGTCATAAATAAAGCTGCTATAAACATTCTTATACAAGTTTTTTTTTGGGGGGTGTGTGTGTGGATATATTCTTTCATTTCTTTTGGGTAAACACCAGAGAACAGAATGGCTAGATCATATAGTAGGTATATATTTAGTTTTTAAAGAAACGATATAACTATTTCCCAATGTAGCTGTACCATTCTGCATTCCCACCAACAGGATTGAGAGTTCCAGTTCCTCCATATTTTTTCCAATGCTTGATACGGTCAGTGCTTTTAGTTTTAGCCATCCTAATACGTATGTGGTCATATCTGATTTTAACTAGCAGTTCTTCAATGAGTAATGATGTTGGACACCCTTCCACGTGCTTATTTGACATCTGTATGCTTTCTCTGGTAAATTTTGTGTTCATTCTTTTGCCCATTTTAAAAATTGGTCTGTTTGTTTGCTTATTGTTTGGTTTCGACAGTTCTTTACATATGCTAGATGCAAGTCTTTATCAGGTGTATGTTTCACAAAATTTTTCTTCCAGTTAATGACTTGCCTTTTCATTCTCTTAGGAGTGTCTTTTAATAGTATAAGTTTTAAATCTGAAGGCAAATTTATCATTTTGTTCTTTTATTGATTATGCTTTTGGTGTTGTATCTAAGAGATCTTTGATTAACCCAAGATCTCAGAGATTTTTTTTTTCTCATTTACTTTCTAAAAGTTTTATAATTTTTAGGCTTTGCATTGAGATATATGATCCATTTTGAATTGCTTTCTGGCCTTTTGGCTAAGATCAAATATAGTTCATTTTGAGTTAATTTTTTAATATCATATGAAGTATAGTTCCAAGAGCATTTTTTAACATAGGGATATCAAATTGTTCTTGTACCATTTCTTGAAAAAACTATCTTTTGCCATACATATTTCAATTTTTTCTCCACAACTGAGGCTTGTCCTTTTTTCTGACATTGTCTTTTGTATTACAATAGTTTTGAATTTTGATGTAGTCACATTTATCAATTTTATCATTTATAATTTGTAATTTGGGGGCTGTATCTAAAAAACCTTTGCTACTTAAAAATCTCTTGGCTAGAACTGGATCTCCAACCTTCAGTTATCTGTCTATTGTATGATAATCAAACATGCAAATATGGATGGAATATTTTTAATGTAAGGAATATACTAATTTTGTGAAGATAATGTAATATTTCAGAAACCGTAGAGACGTCAGGGGAGTTGCAAATGGCAAATTCAGAACAGAAGAAACTACAAAACTTTGTTGGGAAGAAAGAGAAAGAAATTGCCATGTACCTCTAACTATTTTTGAGAACAGAAGGCTGATAGTGGTGGAGATGAGATGAGGCTTAGCAGCAGGTGCAAATTCATGATGATGACATTTGATGTTAATATGCTGCGGAGCAGGTGGTGTGTATATTTGGACCTAAAGTGAAAGATCAACCATAGAGTATCAGTGTCCATCATATCGTTCTGTGAACAATTACTGGAAATCATCTGGGCACAGAAAATAAGCTATTCATGTTCCTTCTCTGACACCCAGAAAAAATCCAGCTTGTGATTTGTGTGACAATTTGCTTTTCTTCTTCTTACACGCAAGGGACTCTCCTTGGTCAGCATCTTCTCCTGTTCCCAATCTTTGTCACTTTCCTTGGTCTGTGTGGTCAACCTGCAAACTCTTTGGTTCCAACAGCTGCCTCACCTTTTACCTCATTTAGGTCACTGGATGTGTGCTGGTTCCCTGTGCATAAATACATATGCCTATACACAACTGTCTCCTCCACCTTTTGCTCTAGTTTCAGACAAAGGAGGAATGATACCCCTTCTCCTTAAATCCAAGATGATCTTCCTTTTTAGTCATTCTCTCTTACTCGTATCCTTATTGCTGTCTTTCCGCTGTCTTTATTATTTCTTGCAGTAAATAAATACGTTCATGGGCCTCTTGTCCTTAAAAAAGTCCTGCATGGGACCCTGAATTCCCCTTTTGTTGTCTTCCTCTTTCATTCACATGTTTTTTTCAAAGAGTAATACTGTTATTCCCACTTCTGCTATTCCAGCTTTCTCCTCAATCCACTGCATCCTGGCAGAGGATGCCTTCATCATTCTATTGAGATTGCATTCCCTCGATCCAATAGCTCTTTCATTGCCATACCTAATGGACATTTTTCAGGTCTACTTCACTTAACTCCTTAGTTGCATGTACTTCTTTTTTTAAAACTCTATACCTTGGATACCATGAAATTTTACTTTCTTGGTTCTTCTGCTTCGCAGGCTATTTCTTTATTGTCTATATGCTCAATAAATTTACTTGTTTTTGGTAAAACATTAAGTGACTCATCTAAGTGAATGATAAGCATTATATGCACTCTGGACCTATTTCTTGTTTCTTGTCAAGCTTTTAAGTTGGGTACCCAAATGAAAATCTTACTGTTAACTTCTGTTTTTTATTTGAGTATATCAAAAGTTTTAATTTAATCAATTAACTTTTCACTTACATAAGTTTAGTAGAGAAAGTATCCTCTTGGATCTGTTTACCTGTTCTTTTTTTTGCACAAAGCTGAACAGTAATTAAATCTGTGCATGAAAACAGCTGAGTCCAGAGTATTCAACTCATAGGATGGGAATATAGAGTGCTGTTCTTTAAAAATTAGGTAAACCTTAGAAATCTATAAATTAAAATTGAAATTTGGAGCCTAGAGGTAGAAAATGTAATTAAAGAGAATATGGAAGCTCTAAGATTTTTTTTTTCCTGGGCAGAAGTAAAAAAAGAAAACCAAATCTTATTTGCCTTTTTCTCTGCCAGATAAAAAGGCAATACAAAGGCTGAGAAATACAAAGTTGCCTTTTGACATTTAAATATATTTTTGACATACAGTATAGTAATCCTTGTTGAAGTCAGAAATGTAGTGTGCAGGCATGGAGTTAAGGATAAATTCTTTACACGTATAATTTCATTGTCATGTTTGGTAGAATAGAGAGAAAACATTAAATGTGAACATATATTCCTGTCCATCAATATTATTATCTTCTTACTGGCTAGAATTATTCTCTTAAAAATCTTGTCTAATTTAAACCACTTTGGGACATTTTAAAAAGTGTCAGTGGTTATTTCATTTGGTCAAAAATTTCAAATATATACTTTTTCTTGAGAAAACTATTTAAATGGCTTGAAAAGAGGTCCATGAAGGCTTATGCAGGATAAGACAATAGCATTTATATTTATTATTTATTTTATCACAGGAGATTTTGTTTCCTTTCGCTTGCTCACATGAAATATAGCTGGTTTATACGCAATAAACAGCACTAGCCTTCAAAAAGAGAGTGGCAGCGTGCCTGACTAATGACAATTTAAAGACTCTGATGCACAGGGATCAGATTAAATAAGGCTTCTGTGTTGTCAAGATTTAGAATCTACTGATGCACCGACATTTATTCATCTGCTTTTTATTTAGCTTTGAAGGCTCACAGGTCAGTTGCGTCTTATTACTCTGGACTCCTTCCAGAACTAGCTGAGGCCAAAGGAACAGGCACAGTTACAATTCCACCAGGTGGCAGTCTTTGATGGAAAAACTTTTGTGTGCAACCACTGGTTGCTTTCCTCTCCTCCTCTCCATGTCTTTCTTTTTCTTTTTCTATATTTTTGCCACTGATTCCTAGGAAACATTTCACTTTTCTTTATCAATGTTTTTAGTATTTATTTACTTTCTTACTGTCATGACCTTTCCATCTCTGGAATAATGATGGGGATTTCTGAATACAATTGCAACAGGAGGGACTATTACCCTTAGCAAAAGTACATAAATTACATAAAAGGTGACCAAATTAAAAAAAAAAAATAATCAAACGCTAACCACCTCCACCTCGCAAAAGAAAACTACATAAAATAACAGAGACCAAATGTGCTTATAGTCCTGTATGCCCTAAAAAAATCCATCCTGCTTTTTTCCTAGAAAAAAGTGGTTGTTGAACTGACTACATTTGCTTCACTAACTAGTCAACAAAGGATTGTTCCCTGATTTCTGGAGCAGACAGCTTAGACAGATCTGAAAACCTCATGTTCACTTTGCTTTTAACTTTAGAAGGATTATTCATCGATGGGGCATGAAGATGAACAGAGAAGCCTGGTCTGTTCTTCCAGGACTGGATGGTCCCTACATAGCAGGAGGGAGAGTTGCATAAATCAGTCTTATTAAACCACTAGGCTATGCATAGGTGAGACAGAGTTGATGGAGTCAAATAAATTGTTTCGCTCAGTCCTCACAACTTTACTTTAAATTACAAATGATGAAACTAAGAATCATGTGAGACAGCAACTTGCCAAGGCTGTCATCATCAGAGAAAAGACTCAGACCCAGGTCTATTTCATTCCAAGAACCTAAAGGTTGTCTAGGTTGCCTCCAGTTTAATTATGACAGACTTTTCTCCCAATTCCTTTCCTTTCTTCCATATTAAGTTCATTCTCCACATTTTCCATATCAGTTCCTTATTCTTGTATCCAATTTCTCATCCTCCAGACCTTTACCAGATTCTCATCCTACCTTACTTGTTTTATGAGTACCCTGTTCATGACCTCTCCCTCTTCACTTGCCTGTTGGGGAGTCCTCTTTTCTTCATTAATTTCTATAGGTTTTTAAAAAATATCTTAAATAAACTGCTACCTTGTCATATATATTTCAAATATTTTTAAAAATAACTTTTCATTTGTCTTCTTCAGTTTGCTTATGGAAACTTTTTTCTATGTAGAATATTTTATGCTTTATAAATTTGAATCTAGTAGTTATTTCTGTGATGATTCCTAGCTTTGTTGTGTTGTTTATACAAATGTCTTCATCTCAAAATTGCAAAAAATATTTTCCTTTATTTTCTACTAGGATTTTTTTTTTGGGGTCTTTATTGTTTACTTTAAAATCTTTCAGGCCAAATGTGGTGGCTCACATCTCTAATCCCAGCACTGTGGGAGGCAGAGGCAAGAGGATTGTTTGAGCCCAAGTTTTCGAGACCAGCCTGGGCAACAAAGATTTAAAAGTTCATTCTTAAAGATTTAAGAAGGATAAAACTTTCCTTATATTTTTGTCTTTATTTTCCTTTGTAAACATTTTAAAAATAGATAGGACAAAGGTAAATTTAATGCACTTCCAGATTGAATTATGAAAAAATAAGAGTATCAAAGACTCAATATATACCCTAATATAAAGACTATAATATAAATACAAATACAAATTTACAAGTATTTCTATATGTATCTTCCAAACTCAATATACTTAGAAAGGCTTCACTGATTTCCATAAGGTATCTAGCTATGATAACTTTTAAATTCTACCTACCCATTTTTAGTTGCCTTTTCTTGAGGGACAATGGATGGATACTGACATACTCGCTGACTTTCCTGCTCCACTCTTTTTTGTGACAAGGGCCTAGATTTCCTAGTGTTTGGAATGCAGTGTGTTGCTTTGGATCCTGCCCAAGCTCACTCTCCTAAACTAATCTCAGACGTTTCAGGGTCATTAACTCTATACTCTTAACAAGTTAAGTTCATTTGAGTTACATGTGTTCATTTACCCTGTTAGGGAATTACTCACAATGTGTGTGGCTATGCGCTAGTGGTCTGAGGGAAAGATCGTTGTTTATTATCTGAGAGTCATTTCACCAAGGGGAAAATTTTGACTTCATCAATTTTACCTATAATACCAGAATATCGGCTTTCTATACTTCCTGCATCCAGAAACAACTTTTGAATAAAATAAAATTATCAAAGCAGTAGAGAAAACCTGTTTACCCAGGAGACCTAGTATTAAGATATGGATATTACAGCATACAAATTATGAAATGATTGTTTTGAACAAAAGCAGTCATCAAATCAATATCTCTTTTGATTCAAACAGAATTATTTTTCAAACTTTGCAGGCTACAAATTGCACTTACGTGTTTAAGAATCAGATACCTAACCAAAAAGCTGAAACATATAAAATAAAAGAACGTTTCAAGACTGCTTTAAGAAATCATGTCTTCGTTGGAGTAAGTCTTGAAAGTGGCCTGGCTTTTGTTTTAAGACCAATTCCTAAATTTTATTTTAAAATCTGGCCTCACGCAGAATTTGAGTTCTGACCCGGTGGGTAATTTTGAGCATGACCTGAGATTATATAGAATGTTTTGAGCTATAGAATCTTGTAGTTTTCTCTTAGCTTTCAAAGAAGGGTATTTTTCCCTGTGTTTGCTTCTCTCTCTCTCTTTTACACACACACACCCTCAGAACTGTTTTAGATTCTCTGCAATACACACACAAACTGGAGAAAATCAAACTTCCTTTAGTTTTCAGCAATGTCCAAGTGGAAGACAAAGAAATATAGTAGATAAAGGCACTCAACTTAAACTTTGAACCTTGGGCAATTGTACCCAAGTACTGAGCATTCTCTGTGAGCACTTAAAAATCTTTTGACAGATCAAAGATCCAGTATTTCTGTCTGCAAGCATGGGGAATGAACCATTTGAATTCAGGGATTCACTGAATCAGGGAAAATTGTAGATTCAGGAAGGGGGAAAATAGGATGATTTGGACCAGGACAGAATTATTTCCAAAATCTATGAAAAATCCTCAACCCTAAATATTTTCTCTATTTTTAAAGAAAGGAGTCAATAGAAGCTAACACCAAAATCACATTGTGTATTACATACAGTTAATTGTGTACCTAATTGTACTTAAGTGACCTTTGGTAAATTGTCAAATTTAATCCACTGTGTGGAACCACTTAACACCTTTTGTGTTCTTTTGTTACTATAACATTTCTAGTAGAATAACTTTTTCATATATTGAAGATAAATGGCAGAACTTGGTAGAATCTTTCTGATAATATTACTGAAGATTCTAGTAGGCAGAGCACATCAGTAGCATCCCCAGAGAATGGCTTCTACTTAAGACCTGTTGCTTGAGTTAATTCAGAAGAAGAAAGAATGTCATAGCACTATAAGCTCTGACAGAGACTTCAGATCTCATCTCTAGTGAAATCCTCCTATTTTAAGGAATACAAAGTCAGGATACAAAATGACTTGTCCAAGGCCTCTAAGGGAACATTGCAGGGTGAGGACTGGAATATAGATCTCCAGGCCCTACTCCTGGGCTCACCATCCCCTGCTTCCTGATTTCACCAACTTTCCTTGTTCTGGCAAAGGAGAAAGCGCTCTTAGTCTGTTTCTTAGTCTGTTTCTGGGATAAAATTTTTTTCTTGCCATTTGCAACACTTCAGAGAATAGAAACATAACAAAATCATTGTTTTGCATTAATACTTCCATTTCTAGCCATCTCGGCAATCAATCAGAACTTTTATCTTCTTGTCTAAAAAGACAAGGACATTTAATTCACAACAATTTCCTTTCCCTTTCTCTCAGTGACTCTGTTAAATAAAACATGATGGATCACACTCTGCATTTGCATGCCAGCTAAAACAGGGCCAAGGCTCTGCTAGAACAGGGAGGATCCTGCCCTTGCCTAAGCGAGACAGAGGCGAAATGGAGGTTAGCACTGGAAAATGCTCAAATTACACACACGTAAGCATTTCTCACTTAAAGAAAGGGGCCAATAAACAGCCAGAATGAAAACTGGAAGCCATGATAAAAATTAATAAATAAATTCCAGTAAACAAAGAGCATAGTCTTGCCTAATTAAGGCTAGTTTTTAATAACACTTGGATCTTAGCAGAGCTGGGCATACTCTGGTCACGTACTCATGTTTCTATACTGATTCTTTGAGTTAATTCTCTTATTCACATAACAATTAGAATAGGGATTTTGTTGAATCTGCATTTGGAGAGACTGTTTATCTCTCCTCCTCTTCAGACAGTCCTGGGTGCTTGTCTTGCACATGTTTTAGAGCAACTCAACATACCTTGCAATCTTTTGCATAAGGAGAAATTGATCATACTGCTGATAAGACCACGAAGGAATTGCCCAGTCTAGCCACCTGGTTTTAAGAAGACAGAAGATCACATTCATACTTCTACATTGTCTTTCACAGAGAGTTTATGGTTTGCTTGGGATTAAGTATAAATAGCGAGGTGTTGATTCGAATGTAGGTCTTCTGCCTCAGTAACAGTAATGTTTGCATCCATCGATCCATTCATTCAGGAGATCCTATTTTGCTCTGGAAATGTAAAGATAGACAAGATGCAGTATCTTCCTGCAAGATGTTTTTGTACTGTGGGGGATTATAAACAAATAAGCAATAATACTAGTGTGATAAGTAGCATGATAGAATGGACATAAGATTCTGTGGGAGCACATAGGAGAGGTTCATAATGCAGTGTGAGGGTTTAGGAAAGCTTTCTGGAGAAAGTATATTCAAGATGCAACCTGAAGAATGGAGAGGAGTTAGTTTAATGAAGGAGTTGGGAAACCAGGCAGAGGGGTGAGAAAGCCTGGCTCATTAAAGTAAAAACAAAAAAAATGCCATTTGTGCACAGGATGGCTATACCATTGACAATGGGGAGAGAAGAAATTGGAAAGAAATTGTTGACATAAGCCATGTTAAAGATGTTTGGACTTGCTATATATTGCAATAGGAAACCATTGAATTATTGTCAGAACAAGAATAATAAAAATAAGTTAAGCAATAATTACCCATTAAAAATAATTATTTAATGATAAAAGTAAGTTACACAATAATTACCCAGGCTAGGGTGTGGAGGATGGATTATATAAAATCAAGAGAAGCTTGGGACAGAGACAGCTTCATCTGCAAATTCTGTAGTCACATTTGATCAGAAGGGAACTTATTCAAGAAAGGAGTAAATGTTAGAAATTCTACTGACTTGGTAATCAAACTTTATCATCTTTTCAAGTTTCAAAAACAGGATTCTCTATACTACATTTCCCAGAGGGGCAAGATCATGTCATTTGGCATGACCAACTTATCACATCTGGCCTTGTAGATATCTCACTTCTTGTATCAGGGAATCCACAACTCCTTCTAAGTCATATTCCTCCTACGTGCTGGCTGGTCATTACAGCTCTGATAGCAATATTCGCAGCTCTATCAATAAGCTGTGTTATGCCAGGTTTCCCAAGAGGATACTATCTCTTGAAATCTTAGTTTATAAGCTCTTGAATATTCAGAGATTCATCTAGTAGCACAGAAAGTTTTCCTTCTTCAAAATTCACTATTGTTCAATTATTGACTCATGGCCCCTGATTTTAATCGTCTGTTCACTGGGGGAGGAGGCACTATGCCATCCCATGCCCATAAGCCCTCCAGTGACTTTTCAAAGAAGTTTAATGAGACTTTTTCAAAGGGGCATGACCCTGTTCCATGGGAGTCTGGCAATCCATCTTAGGACTATTACACTGACTACGTCGACATATATGAGAAGTAAATAGCCCTTAGTCATTTCCATGAGTAACAAAGGGAAACTAGGAAACAGTCATCTTGTAAGGCTCACTAGATCCTACCTCTGAGAGGCCCATCACCTTACTGCACCTACATCAGGCCCATGTTAGTGGAGACCAGTAGAGCTCTCAGGAATAATCCTCACAAAAACCAAAGGGCTGTTTGTTTGATACTGTTCTCTTTATAATCCCATTAAATTTAGAGGACAAAGCAGATCACTTCTACAGTCAAGAGGCTGTGGCTTGTGACCAGGATGGAGGTGACTGGGAAGGTTTTTGGGGCAGCAGTGACCTCCTTCTCCCATGACTGGCTCTTCTTTTCTTTTTTTTTTATTCCAGGCAATTTTTCATATTAAGCAAAAAGCATTAGTTCCTGTCTTCCTGTACAGGTGTTTATGCTGAACCTGGGGTTTGTCTGTTCTCAAAACCTCTTGTCCGTCTCTATGTCACTTGTCATGGAATTGCCTTGAAAAATATTGACCTGGCATTTTGTTGGCCTAGATACCTGGAATTACCCCAGAAACTACACTGTTTATTTAGTTAATATTTCCTGAATGGAATTAAACTTCTAAAGAAGCAAATGACTCAAAAATCTCCATATGTAGTTTGCATCTTGCAAACAGTGTCCCCGTGCTGATGGTGCAGGGTTGGGGTGGGGGGCATTTACCATTTGGGACCCAGAGATGGCGCAGGACACCAGACTGACAAGGGCCTGTCAAGGTGAAAGTGATGGATAGATTCGCATAAGGGAGGTGGTTATTTTAATAAGGTTTATCTGAGTCAGACTAGAATAACCAGCTGCCTGTCTCCACGGGAGCACCATTTGACATAAATGAAGACAAGGACAATGATCAAATCTGAAAGAACGTTAATTGAAAAGGAGTAGCCTGCTCTGATCCGCAGATTGAGCTTCTTAGGAGGATTGGGGGAAGCCAGAGTGAGTCAAATGATTTTACATAGAGGGATTTTCCCTGGGAGACGCAAACACCATAACTTTATTGACCTCAAATCAGGAAAAGGCCGACATCAGAGCAGCTCAAAGGGGATGAGTTTTCAGGGGGATGTATCTCTTAATTGCAGTGTTCATTAAAATGGTGGGTGTTTTTTTTTTTTTTTTTTTTTTTTTCCTTTTAGAGCTAGGCAAGCTTTTAAACATCAAAGGATAAGGGAATGAAAGACTGGGCATTAAGTACTTGACTCTTTCATCTTCTAATGAAATACCTCAGACTTTCAATTGAAAGATAAAGAAGTTTGGTTGAGGTTCATTTCTTCATCAATTAATCTGAAAAGCAAGAATTAATAAGCATCTGTCTTGGAAGAGCCAACATTTGTTTTGTCTTGATAACTACATACCATGCCATCTAAGTCTGTTCAAATCTTCTCTCTTTAGACAAGCTGCATCAGACCACCACCCTACTGACATTAGTGTTTTCACCATTTTCTGTGAATAATTGCTGGGATATATTTTTCTTCATGATATTTAGGATAAAGCAATATATAGTTGTTTGCCTGTTTTTCTAATCTGGTTGACTTTCACCTCCAAAAAAGCAGGAATTTTGCTTAATTTACTAGTCTCTTTCTTAAGCACCTAAAGTAGTGTTTGGCACTGTTAAAATGAATAATTGAATATTGTGGGAAAAAATGTTCATATTTCTTTCAAATAAGGTGTATTTACTTTCCTCTTTGTTTGGAAAGCCATTTTATTACAATTTTCTTTTATTCTTTTATGATAAAACAATAATAACAAAGATATGAAAGTGCCATTAACAATAATCAACAAAAAAGCTAATTATACTGGTTAAACTGGGAGAAGAAAAACAAAAAATTATTGAGGAAATTTGGAAAAGGTGTCACAGAAGTGAGCAGCCTAAATATAAATATACTGCAAATACAAGTGGGGTAAACTATGTAACAGCTACCATGAATTTCACCATATGACTGGTTTATATAATTCTGTTAGGGTGATCAGCTTTCATGAATGGACTCTACTGTGACTAGCTATGATGCATTTGTTTAAATTGAAGTTTTTTGGAGATAATTATAGATTCACATACAATTATAAAGAAATAATAAAGAGAGATCATGTATGCTCTTTACTCAGCTTCCCCCAATGTTAACATTTTGCACAACTATAGTATAATATCACAGCCAGGGTACTGATAGTGGTACAATCTTATTCAGATTTCTCTAGTTTTACTTGTACTCAGTTCTGCATGTGTGTATTTAGTAATATACAGTTATATAACACGTGTAGGTTGCTGTATTTGCTACCTTAGTCAAGTAATATGGTTTGGTTCTGTCCCCACTCAAATCTTATGTCAAATTGTAATCTCCACATGTTGAAGGAGGGGCCTGGTGGGAGGTGACTGGATCATGGGGGAGGATTTTCCCCTTGCTGTTCTTGTGATAGTAAGTTCTCATGAGATCAGGTTGTTTGAAAGTGTGTGGCACATCCCCTTTTGCTCTCTCTCTCCTGCTCTGCCATGGTAAGATGCACTTGCTTTCCTTTTGCCTTCTACCATGATTGTATGTTTCCTAAGGCCTCCCAGCCATGCTTGCCTGTATAGCTGGCAGAACTGTGAGTCAATTAAACCTCTTCATAAATTACCCAGTCTCAGGTAGTTCTTTATAGCAGTGTGAGAATGGACTAATAAGATACTGAGCGACTCCATCACCACTCAAATCCCTCTTGTTGTTTTTTATAGCCAATCACCAACCTCTCAGGTTCCCCTCAACTTAACCCATAACAACACTAACCTATTCTTTATTTCTACAATTTTATCCTTTCAAAAATGTTATATAAGTGGAATCATATAATTCATTGCAATTGGCTTTTTTTTTTTAACTTAGCATAATTCACTGGAGATTCATCTAAGATGTCATGTGTATCGTTAGTCTATACTTTTTTATTCTGAGTAGTATTCCATTGTATGTATGTGCCTCAGTTAGTTTAACTAATAATCAGCTGAAGGACATCTGGACTGTAAACACTTTTTGACTATTACAAATAAAGCTGCCATGAACATTCATGTATAGGTTTCTGTGTGAACATAAATTTTTATTTCTTTTATATTCAAATTTAAGCAAAACACACTTAAAAGGAAAAAAGAGGAATATTAAACATTTCTGCCAAAAATATATTGCCAAAATTGTAGTTGTAAAGGTTTATTGAGCTTTGGACAGCTGTGGAGGAACTCCATGAGACAGACTGATATCATGTGCCTTCTTTATTTTTTGACTTCAACTTTTATTATAGATATAGGGGGTACATGTGCAGGTTTATAAAATGGGTATATTGCACCCAGATAGTGAGCACAGTACCAATAGGCAGTTTTTCAAGTGATGTCCACTGTCCTCCCTCCTCTCCTAGTAGCCTGCAGGGTCTATTGTTCCCATGTTAATGTCCATGTGTGCTGAATGTTTAGCTCTCACTTACAAGTGAAAAAATGTGTTATTTGGTTTTTTTGTTCCTGCATTAATTCACTTAGGATTATAGCCTCTAGCTCCATCCATGTTGTTACAGAGCACATGATCTTGCTCCTTTTTATGTTCTTGTGTAGTATTCCGTAGTGCATATGTACCACATTTTCTTTATCCAATCTGCCATTGATGGGCACCTATGTTGATCCCACATCTTTACTATTTGGTTACTGTAGCCTTATAGTATAGTCGAAGTTAAGTAATTTGATGTTGCTGGCTTTGTTCCTTTTGCTTAGGATTGCTTCGGCTATTCGGACTGTTTTTTGGTTCCACATAAATTTTAGAATAGTTTTTACTAATCTGTGAAGCACGATGTTGGTGGTTTGACAGGAGTAACATTGAATCTGTACATTGCTCTGAACAGTATGATGATTTTAATGATATGGATTTTTTGCATGGAATGTTTTTCCATTTGTTTGTCTTGTCTCTGATTGCTTTCAGCAGTTATGTAGCTCTCCTTATAGAGATCTTTCACCTGCTTGCTTAGCTGTGTTTCCAGGTATTTCATTTTCTTTGTGGCTGTTGTAAATGAGACTGTGTTCTTGATTTGACTCTTAAAGTGTCATGTACCTTCTTACGTGATGCACTGAGGAAGACATACATCACTTAGGTAGTGCTCCTGCCAAGAACTTATGACCTGAATCTAATCATGAGAAAGATCAGACAAACCCAAATTGAGGAACATTCTTTAAAATAAATGGCCTATAGTCTTCAAAATGTCAAGGAAGATTAAAGGAGACAAAAGGGACATGAAAACTAAATGCAATGTGTCAACCTGGCTTGGATTCTGAACCAGAAATATATGTTAAAAAATAAGGACATTATTGAGACAACTAGTAAATTTTTAATAAGGTCTTTAATTTGATAAAAATATTGTAGCAATGTAAATCCACTGACATTGATAATTATACTGTGGTTATATACCTGCATGTCCTTTTTGTTTTTGTTTTTGCTTTCTTTTGTTTTTCAGACAGGGTCTCACTCTGTCATCCAGGCTGGAGTGCAGTGGCATGATCAAGACTCCCTGTAGCTTCAAACTGCTGGGTTCGGTTGATCCTCCTCTCTGCCTCTTGAGTAACTGGGACCAACTAGCTGGTACCACCATGCCAGGTGAATATATGTATATTTTTAATTTGTGGAGATGAGGTATGGCTATGTTGTCCAGGCTGTTCTCAAACTTCTGGGCTTAAGCAATTTTTCCACCTCGGTCTCCCAAATTGTTGGGATTAAGTCATGACCCACTACACCTGACCTACATGTCCTTACTCTTGAAAAATATTCACTGAAGTATGATACCTACAACTTATTCTCATATGGTAAAACAAAAAAATTAAATACATATATGGGAAGGGAAAGACCATGATAAAGCAAATGTGGCCAAATTTTAGCAATTTGTGAATCTGGATGAAGTGTATGTGGAATTTTTTGTAGTATTAATGCAATTTTGCTGCACTAGACTGCAAAGCATTTGAGAAATCAAATGAATCTTACTTATTTGGGATCTTCCACCTGAGTATAGTGCCTTGGACATAGTATGGAGCTCGATAAACATTAGTGAAAAGCTGTCAAGCTATGGGGTATTAACTAGTGCTTGTTAAGGGTAGTTGAAAAAGATGCTACTTGAAGCATCTTGGAATTACTTGGAGCTGGTTTTCACGACATGGGCCCTGCTTCCATCTACTAGAACATTTTATATTTGATTTTCACTTAGCAGTCAGAGCTTTCCACAGCATTTTTACAAACTCTTGACTATTCCCGGTTGAAGTCTCAGAATAGACCCTGGACCATGTTTTTCATCCATGTACGTGAGCATAGCTTTGGCCATTTTCTTGTTGTACACTTCTTAAAATAACTTTTATTATTTTATTTTTTCACTGATGTATGTGTATTTGGGGAGTTTAGAAAATATGGGCAAGCATGAAGAAATACGTCCAATCCTGTCTTATTGCAATTACCAGTGAGAACATTTGGGTGTCTATTTTTATGCATAAATGCACGATGCTTATTTAACAAAAATGTGGCCATATTGTGCATGCTGATTAGTAATCTATTTATTCCCCACTGTTTAGTGTGTTGTTCACATCTTTCCACATAATTACGTATTATTTTATAATTCTATTTTTGATGACTTTGTAATATTCCATGATTACAATGCACAATGGAATCATTTATTTATCCAGTACTTCATTATTGGACATTTAGGTTGCCATCAGTCTTGACCTTTTATAAACAATATGGCAATTACCATTATGTAGCTGTATTGTCACTCATCCATGATTTTCCTTAGACCAGATTGCTAGAAGATTTGTAAGATTAATTTCTATGAATAATTCCATAGAGATGCAAAATTGCCCTTCAGAAAAGTTTGAAAATTACTCTGTTCTCTCTCTAGCAATGAATGAGAATGGAGATTTTTCCTCATCTTGCCAACCTTGGCTGCTATTTTTTGAATCTATGGGTATTGATAATTTTCTCTTCAATGTAATTGTGGCTATTTGTCTATTTGTTTTGGATCAGTGGTTCTCACCTCTGGCTGTATGTGGATATCCTGGTAAGCTTCTAAATAATACTAATGTTTGAGTCTTAGCTCCAACCAATTGAATCAGTTGCTCCTCTGCAATTCCAATATTCATCCAAGTTTGACAACTATTGTTTGGGGCTTGGATGATAGCTGATACAGGAAAAAAACTGCTGAGATATTGATTTGGTTCAAAATATCATAGTAAATCATGACATCACATCAGAAAAAATTTCTCCAATAGACAAACTGGCTGACAAATACTTTTTAGTGAGCTCTACAGATAACCAAGGCTTACTACATTTCCAGTGACATTAGCTCAAAGTCAAAACAATGTCTGTCAGTCAGACACTGGCCAAATTTGGGCCTACCAATCTGGCTGTGAAGCCCTAAGTTCACACTTAGGATCAAGAACTTAATGAGCATCTGAATTATCAGGAATAAAGACATGGCTTTTCATAAAAAAGAACAAAATCATGTCCTTTGCAGCAACATGGATGGAGCTGCAGGCCATAATCATAATTAACTCAGGAACAGAAAACTAAATACTACATGTTCTCACTTATAAGTGGGAGCTAAACATTAAGCACACATGGACAAAAACAAGGGAGGAGACACTGTGGACTACTAGTTGGGGAGGTAGGGGGTGATGCATGGGTTAAAAAAGTATCTATTGAATACTACGCTCACTACCTTGGTCCAATATACCTATATAACAAACCTGCACATTTACCCCTGTATCTAAAATAAAAGTTGAAATAAAAAAATAAATGAGTGAATAGATTAAGTAGTCACCTAAATAAAACAGGTCTATACGTTTATCTGAAAGAAAAAGGTGCAGCGTCTTGGCAAACTATTTATATATATATTGTGTGTGTTAATTAAACATTTGGTTGTGAGATAACTGTGGGTTCACATTCAGTTGTGAGACATAACACAGAGAGACCTTGTATATACTTTACCCATTATCCCCCTGGTAATACCTTGCAAAACTATGATACAATAGTTTTCAACAATATAATCTGCATGTGGACATTGATACAGTTTAGATACAGAGCATTTCCATCACCACAACAAATCCCCCATGTTGTCCTTTTATAGCCATTTCCCTTCCACTTAAATACCTTCCTTAGCTCCTGGCAATTACTAAGCTAGTCTCCCTTTCTTTAAGTTTGTCGCTTCAAGAATCTTATATAATGGAATCATACAGTATATAACTTTTTGGATTTGTTTTCTCACTTAGCAAAATTCTCTGGAGATTCACTCAAATTATATGCATTGGTAGTTTGTTCCTTTTTATTTCTGTGTAGTATTACATGATATGGATATACCCCAGTTTTTTTTTTTTTAACCATTTACCTGTTGAAGGACATCTGGGTTGTTTCCAGTTTTTTGCAATTACAAATAAAGCTGCAATAAAAATCCATGTAGATTTCTTTTTGTATGAGCGTAAGTCTTCATTTCTCTGGGATAGCAGTGCAGTTCCTAGGTCATATGAACACTGCATGTGCAGTTTTTTTAAGAAACTGCCAAACTGTTTTCCAGAGGCTATACCATTTTATATTCACACTAGCAATGTACATGTGACCCTGTTTGATATGGTTTAGCTGTGTCCCCACCCAAATCTCACCTTGAATTGTAACTCCCACAATTTTCACATGTTGTAAGAGGGACCCGGTGGGAGGTAATTGAATCATGGGGGCGGGTCTTCTCTGTGCTATTCTCATGATAGTGAATAAGTCTCATGAGATCTGATGGTTTTATAAAGAGGAGTTTCTCTGCACAAGTTCTCTTCTCTTGTCTGCTGCCATGTGAGACGTGCCTTTCACCTTCCACCATGATTGTGAGGCCTCCCTGTCACATGGAACTGAGTCCATTAAACCTCTTTCTCTTGTAAATTGCCAGTCTTGGGTATTTCTTTATCAGCAGCTTGAAAATGAACTAATACACACTTTCTTCACATTCTCACCAGCATTTGATATTGTCACTATTTTCATTTTAGCTATTCTGATAGGCATACAGTACTCATCACATTCCTAATTTTATTTCCTTAACAGCTAATGATGTGAAACATATTTTCATATGTTGGTTTCCATCTGTATATCTTCTTTGATGAAATGTCTGTTTTTTTTTCTGTTGAGATTTGAGAGTTCATTACATACTTGTCCTTTTTCAATAATGTAGTTTGCAAATATTTTCTCCAAGGTTGTAACTTGTCTTTTTATTCTTTTAATGGAGTCTTTTGCAGAGAAGTTTTTAGTGTTGATGGAGTCTAATTCATCAAGTTTTTTAAAAAATAGATCATGTTTTTAGTGTCAAGTATAAGAACGCTTGCCTAGGCCTACATCCTGAATATTTTTTCCCTATATTTTTCTTAAAATTTTATGTCTTATAATTTACATCTAATTCTATAACCCATTTGGATTAATTTTTGTTTATGTTTCTTTTCTTGTTTTGCTTATGGATGTCTAGTTTCTGAGCACCATTTATTGAGCAATTCATTGAATTGCTTTGTACTTCTGTCAAAAACCAGTTGAGCATATTTAAGAGTTTATTTCTGGGTTCTCTGTTCTGTTCGATTGTGCTTATCACTCTGGCAATATCACAGTCCTGATTACTGTAGCTATATTATAAATCTTGAAGTTTGGTAGATGATTTTTTACACTTTATTTTTCTCTTTCAAAATAGTTTTACTATTCTAGTTCCTTTTACTTTTCATATAAATTTTAGAATAATCTTGTCTATATATAAAAGGATATTGCTGGGATTTTTATATAAATTATGTTAAACCTGTTCATCAGTTTGAGGAGAATTGGTATCTTTATAGATTTAGTCTTTTGATCTATGAGTATAGTACACCTTTCCACTTATTTAGCTTTCTCTCTCTCCTTTCCTCTCTGGCCTTCCTTCCCTCCCTCTCTCCCTCTCTTCTTTCCTTTCCTTCTTTTTTCCTATCCTTTCCGTCACTCTCTCCTGCTTCCTCTTCTCTCCTTTTTCTTTTCTTTTTATTAGTTTTGCAGCTTTTAGCACATATGTCCTGTACATGTTTTGCTAGATTTGCACCTAAATATTTATCTTTTGAGCAATTATAAATGGCATTGAATTATTAATTTTGTTGTTCACATGTTCATTGCTAGTATGTAGAAACATAATTTATTTTGTATGTTTTCTTGTATTCTGTGACCTTGCTGAAGTCATTTATTTTATGAGGTTTTTTTTGATAGATTCCTTGCCATTTTCCAAGTTGACAATCATGTAACCTTCAAACACTTTTATTTATTCCTTTGTGATATATATGTCTTTTATTTCTTTTTCTCGCCTGTTGCTCTGGCTAGAACTTCCAGTACTATGCTGAATAAGACATCCTTGCATTGTCCCAATCTTGTAGGGAAAGTATTCAATATTAAGTATAATATTAACTGCAGATTGTGTTGTAGATACTATTCATCAAGTTGAAGACATTTCCTTCTATTCTTTTTTTTCAAGACCAAGTCTCACTCTGTCACCCAGGCTGGATTGCAGTGGTGTGATCTTGGCTTACTGCAGCCTCTGCCTCCCAGGTTCAACCGATTCTCGTGTCTCACCCTCCCAAACAGCTGGGATTACAGGTGTGCACCACCATGCCTAGTTAATTTTTGTATTTTTAGTGGAGATGGGTTTTGACCTATTGGCTAGGCTAGTCCCGAACTCCTGGCCTCAAGTGATCCATTTATCTTGGCCTCCCAAAGTGCTGGGATTACAGGTGCAAGCCATCACACCTGGTCTCCCCTCTAAATTTTCTGAAAAAAAATTAAAGTCATGAGTAGGTGTTGAATTATGTCACTGCTTTTTCTGCATTGATTTGTGTGATTTTTTTTTTTGTTCTTCTTATCTGCTAATATAATGGGTTACACTGATTGCACTTTAAATATTGAAGCCTCCCATTTGGCAATGATGTATAATCTGTTTATATATTGATGAATTCTATGTGCTAATATTATGTTGGGCTAGGTATGGTGCGCACCTGTAGTGCCAGCTACTCCGGGGGCTCAAGCGGGAGCATCACTTGACTCTAGAAGTTTGAATTCAGCCTGGGCAACATAGTGAGAACCCACCTTTAAAGAGAAAACCCCAAAACAGAATATTATTTTGAAGATTTTTGCATCTGTATTAATGAGAAGTATTGGTATTTTACTTTTCTGTAGTGTCTTTGTCTGGCTTTGGTATCACAGTAATGCCAACTTAATTAAATGAATTGGGAAGTGTTCCTTTCTCTTTTATAGAATGTTATAAAATGTGTTCCCTTCTCTTTTATTTTGTAGAATTATTGTGTAGAATCAATGTTAACTATTCTCTAAACATTTGGTAGAATTCTCTGGTGAAAATATCTGGTCCTAAAGATTTCTTCTTGAGGAGTTTTTAAAATTACAAATTCAATTTTCTTAACAGTTATAAGGCTATTCAAAATTTCAATTTCATATTGGATGAATTGTAATGTGTTAAAGAAAAATTATTCAATGATACTTGTAAAGCATAGTAAGGAAAACTTTATTCAGGACCACTGTGATGGGTATAGGGACCATTGCAATGAGGTCTTGCAGTAGGGGACAGACATTGGCTCAACTCTGCATACAGCATAAGCAAGGAGAAATTTATAGTCAAGGAGCATTGTGGGGGTCAGTGGATGGAAAATTACTAAGAGGAAACATCAGGAGTCGAGGGGATTCTGGCTAAACCAACCTAACAGTATTCTTGCTGAAGGCAAGCCAGGGTAATCAGACATCACTTGGAGGATGGTAGAGGGTGAGGAGCCTGATTGCATATGGAACACGGGGGATTCTTTTCAAAATGACTTAGCAGTGTTCTTTGCTAAAATTGGACTTTACAAGGAAGTACACAGATGGGCCTAGCAGAAGATTTAGAAGCCTCACTAAAGCTTGGCCAAATAAAGAATCCTTGTCAGGTGGTTTGTGTATTTCAAAAAAATTTGTCAATTTTGTCTAAGTTTTCAAATTTGTGTATGCGGAGTTGTTAGTAGTATTCCTTTTGATGTCTTCAAATATCCTTTGATATCTGACATTAATAATTTGTGTCTTCTATCTCTTTCTCTCTGTCAGTCTTGCTATAGGTTTGCTAATTGTATTGACGTTTTCCAAGTGCTAGCTTTTTGTTTTATTGCTTTTTCTGTACTATTCTTCTGTTTCAGTTTAATTGCTTTTTGCCTTTATCTTCATTATTTCCTTTTTATGTTTGCTTGGGGTTTATTTGCTACTTCCTGGTGAAGGTTGAAGGCCAGGATGCCCATATGGTCTTCTTTGACACTATATGTGGAAGTGGAAATGGAGGTGATCACCTCATTACTGGCCAGTGGGAATGAAAGTCTCAGCTCCCTAGTTGGCCTTCTCTGACATAACCTTGGTGGTTGCTGGGGTCCCTTCTTGCAGCCTCCCAAGGATGGAAGTATAGGCTCTTCACTTAGTCTTTGGTGATGAGAGTGGGGTGAAACCACCATTTTTTTCTCTGGTATTTGGCTGCAATGCACTGGTTATTATCTAAAAATCATTCTAGGCTGCTTTTGACCTGGTCCTCTAGCTGATTTTGAGTCCAGTCTTATTTTGGAGCTGTTTTGTGTGACTTTATCTGTTTCCAGGTTGCCAGCTTTTTCAGCTTCAAATCTGGAATATCTGAGGCAAAAAGAACATCTAGGAAATGCACCACCACATTTCTTTTCCAGTCTCTGTTATCTATTTTTCTACTCTCTACCTCCATGTGTTGAAAAATTTTAGGTCCCATATATAAGTTAGAACATGTGATTATTGTCTTTTTGTGCCTGGTTTATTTAACTTATGATAATGACCTTCAATTCCATCCATGTTGCTGCAAATGACGTCATTTTACTCTTTTTAATGGCTGAATATTATTCCATTGTGCAGATATGGCACATTTCATTTATCCATTCATTTGCTGATGGACACTTACGATTCCGTCTCTTCGATATTGTAAGTAGTGCTGCAGTAAACATGCAAGTGCAGATGTCTTTTTGATATATTGATTTCTTTTTCTTTGGGTAGATACCCAGTAATAGGATTGCTAGATTGAACGGTGATTCTATTTTTAGTTTTTGACAAATCTGCATAGTACTTTCCATAGTGGTTGTACTAGTTTATGTTCCCATCAAAAGTGTATAAGAACTTCCTTTTCTGTGCATTCTCACCAATGTCTGTTTTCTGACTTTTTAACAATAGCTATTTTGACTTGTGTGAGATGAAATCTCACAATGTGTGTGTGTGTGTGTTTTTTTCCTTTGATACAGTATCTCTTTTGTCCAGGCTGGAGTGGGGTGGCATCATCTCAGCTCACCACAACTTCTGCCTCCTGAGCTCAAGCCATCCTCCTACCTCAGCCCCCTCAGTATCTGGAACCACAGGCATGTGCCACCATACCTGGCTAATTTTTTGTAGTTTTTGTAGACTGTGTCTCACCATGGTGCCCAGGCTGGTCTTGAACTCCTAAGCTCAAGTGATCTGCCTGCCTTGGCCTCCCAAAGTGCTGTGATTACAGGCGTGAGCCACGTGTGCCCAGCCTTACCGTGGTTTTGATTTGCATTTTTCTGATGATTAGTGATGCTGAGATTTTTTCGTATACCTGTTAGCCTTTGTATGTCTTCTTTTGAGAAATGTCTATTCATGTCCTTTGCCCACTTTTTAATGGAATTATTATTATTATTATTACTTTTTCTGTTGAGTTGCTTGAGTTCCTTGTATTTCTGGGTATTAGTCACCTGTCAGAATAGTTTCCAAATATTTTTATCCATTCAACAGGTTGTATCTTTACTGTATTGATTTTTTTTTTTTTTTTTTTTTTTGCTATTCTGAAGCTTTTTAGTTTAATTAAGTCCCATTTGTCTATATTCTGCTTTTGCTGCCTGTGCTTTCGAGGCTTTTTGTTTTTTAGTCATAAATTCTTTGCTTAGACCAAAGTCCTGGTGAGTTTTTCCTAGGTTTTCTTTGACTATTTTTATAGTTTCAGGTCTTACATTTAAATACTTAATCCATTTTGAATTGACTTTTGTACATGGTGAGAGATAGGGGTCCAGTTTAATTCTTCTGTATATGGCTATACAATTTTCTCAGTACCATATATTAAAGAGGGCATCCATTCGCCAATGTACGTTCTTGTTGGCTTTGTTGAAGATCAATTGGCTACAAATACATGGCTTTATTTCTAGGTTCTGTATCCTATTCCATCCGTTTGCCCATTTTTATGCCAATATCATGCTGTTTTGGTTACTATAGCCTTGTGATATATTTTTAAGTCAGGTAGTATGATGCCTCTAACTTTATCCTTTTTGCTCGGAATTATTTTGACTGTTTAGACTCTTTTTTGATTCAATATAAATTTTGTTTTTTTCTAATTCTGTGAATAATAAAAATATTTTGATAGGGACTGTATTGAATCTGTAGATTGTTTTTGGCATTATGCTTACTTTAATGATATTGATTCTTTCAATCTATTAACATGGGATGTTTTTCCATTTGTTTGTGTCATCTTCAATTTCTTTCAATAACGTTTTGGAGTTTTTCTTGTAGAGATCTTTCACTTTCTTGGTTAAATTTATCCCAGGTATTTTATTTTATTTTTGTAGCCATTATAAACAGGACTGCCTTCTTAATTTATTTCTCAACTAGTTCATTATTGGTGTACAGAAATGCTACTACTTTTTGCACACTGATTTTATAAACTGCAACTCTACTGAATTCATTTAAACAAATCTGAGAGATTTTTTGTGGGGTCTTTAGGTTTTTCTAGATATAAGATCATATCAGCAGCAAAGAGGAACAGCTTGAATTCTTCATTTCAAATTTGGATGTCTTTTATTTATTTTCCTTGCCTGATTTCTCTGGCAATCTCAAAATCCTGATTAAAATTTTTTCATTACTGAAAGTAATGAAAAGTAATGAAAAGTAATGAAAGTTCGTTTAATATATTTTAAATAAAATAAATGTCTGTCGCTTTGATTATCTCCTTTTACCTCTTATTTTGTTACTTGTAAATGAGACCATGAATTGAACATCATGTGTGT
The DNA here is from genome assembly GCF_007565055.1 of Rhinopithecus roxellana. NCBI lineage: Eukaryota > Metazoa > Chordata > Mammalia > Primates > Cercopithecidae > Rhinopithecus > Rhinopithecus roxellana. Next base: position 84,062,230 of record NC_044564.1, on the reverse strand, counting down.
AAGATATGAAGATTTTATGGGAGGCATAGCTCTCTTTGTTGGAGCTATCATTGGGGATGGTTTCTTTGGGAAATGCCAAGGAAGAGATAGGGAAGCAGGAGATTGACCTTGTGTTAAGTTCATAAGTTAGTGTTATCATCCCAATTTTTCAGCTGTGACCATGGCTTACAGGGGTTAGAATTATTTAAGATGTCAAAGTTGGTAGTTAAGCCTATGTCTATTTACTGGTAACAATTACTTTTGCCATCCTCCCAAATGACCTTCTTCAGGTCATAAGATCACTTATATTCAAGTTTTGTTGTAAGTTAGATACAGTTTATTCTGGAAGATACACTATAGATAAGACAATATAGTATAGATAAGATCTATAATATATCTGCCAGTTAACTTCAGTAACTTTCATATGCACTTTATAAAGTAACATCTGGCAAATGAAATAAGACAATTCTCTCTCCTGATATTTCAGCTTAGGCAACTTGATTCATGACAAAACTTCTGAAGAGGGGTAGGTACTAAGAATTTTGTGGACAAAGAAAAAAATGTCAAAGGAGAAAAATTAAAGAATACAAAAAAAAAACAGGATAGAGAAATTTGTGTCTCAATAAAGCATCAGTACAAGTTTAGCACAAGAAACATTTTAAGCATTAAAAATTAGTCATTATTTTGACAGTCAAATGTTATCCAAAGATAAATCTAGCAAATAATGTGAATGGTTAGGTCAGGTAATATAACTTTGGCTTAAATTTAAGCATTGGCTGGGTGCGATGGCTCATGCTTATAATCCCAGCATTTTGGGAGGCCGAGGTGGGTGGATCTATTGAGGTCAGGAGTTCAAGACCAGCCTGGCCAAAGTGGTGAAACCCCATCTCTACTAAAAAATACAAAAAATTAGCCAGGCCCGGTGGCAGGGCACCTGTAATCCCAGCTACTTGGGAGGCTGAGGCAGGAGAATTGCTTGAACCCAGGAGGTGGAGGTTGCAGTAAGCCGAGGTCACGACATTGCACTCCAGCCTGGGAAATAGGAGTGGGACTCCATCTCAAAAAAAAAAAAAAAAAAAAAAAAAAATTGAAGTATCAATATAAAATACAAAAATTATATGATGTGGGACTAAGTACTATAATTTAGGCTAAAAATACTGTAGTTTTACACATTAACCTTAATTTTTGAGGCATGATCATAGCATTGTGGGTACATAAGAGAATGCCCTTAAGCTGAAATGCATGATGTATGAAATGTACCTTCAAATGGTCACCAAAAGAAGTCAGTTGGAATCTTTTGTTTCCATGTTCACTTTGCTTTGCTGTCACCTTTTTCGTCAGGCACAGAAGTCATAGTGCATAGGACCCATAATACTCTTAGGGATCCATGAATTGTTTTAATTTCTTTTAAAATCAGAAGACAAAAATAAATGTCTAGGTTAAACAAATGTTTTAATATATAATATTAATAGTCTTTATACCAACACAGTGATGAAATATAATTTTAAATATGTTATTATGGAGAAAGAAGCACATGAAAATGCCCATGGCTCATGAAAGCAGTAATAACCTTGGTTGCCACCATTAGAATTTAAGCTGCCTGATAACAGAGGCCAGCAGTCTTGTTCCTGCCTGTATCCTGGACATTCAACACAGTGCCTGGTATGTGACTTAGTCTCAGTTAGCATTTGTTGACTGAAGGAAAGGGCGAATGAGTTACTTTGACTTGAGTTGCATGAACATTAAACATATTCTTCTATAAAAGTTGTATAAAACACTCTTCTATAAGCTAAGTATACATAATTTTTGGAATACAAAACATTTTTATTGTCAACATCTCTTTCCCTCTTTGTCACAATGGAAAATCAAGAACTGATTGCACAGGAAGGAGAGAATGGATCAATAATTGAACTGTCATTTTCTGACCACTAACTATATGATAGGCAGTGACTTCTATCCCAGGCACTCTTTTTACACACTGTAAGTGCAATGTATCTGCCTCTAGGAGGAAATGACATGACAATTTTATGAATAGTGTTCTGTGTATAATTTGCATATAACAACAACAACAACAACACACAGTAACAACTTACAAGTAATTTATTGGGCACTTATCATATGCCAGGCAATGTGCTCAAAGACACTTCACATGAATGATGTCATTTAATCTTTACAACAAACAGGTTTCCTATAGAAAACTCAACAATACCTCACTTTACAGATGAGCCAACTGGGGACCAAGAGGTTAGTAATTCTCTCAGTATCACACAGAGAGCAAATGGTAGGGCCAAGATGTGAGCACAGGTCACCTGACTCAGAAGCATATGTGCCCTTATCTGTCCTATTCTGCTTCCCACATGTGTCTCAGTTGCTAGTGCCTTGAGCAAACTGCCTGTGAAACTTGAGAGGCTACTTTTGGCTTTTCAAACAATTTGCACTTGTGTGTGTCCCAATTCTGGATTGAATCGTTCACCCATAACTATCGTGGGTAGTAATGTCTGGAATTCAAGTATCTGAAATCACCTTGTGATAATGCTGAGAAACAGAAATTAATGTGAAACAAAAATTTGTACAGGGCTGAGCGTGGTGGCTCACACCTGTAATACCAGCACTTTGGGAGGCTGAGGTGGGTGGATCACTTGAGTTCAGGAGTTCAAGGCCAGCCTAGCCAACATGGCAAAACTCTGTCTCTAATAAAAAAGAATACGAAAATTAGCCAGGCATGGTGGCACATGCCTATAGCTACTTGGGAGGCTTAAGTGGGAGAATCACTTGAACCCAGGTGGCAGAGGTTGCAGTGAGCTGAGATTGCACCACTGCACTCCAGTCTGGGCAACACAGTGACACTCCGTCTCAAAAAAAAAAGATATAGTCACTTGGGGAGCGGAGCAAGATGGCTGAATAGGAACAGCTCCAGTCTCCAACTCCCAGCGGGAGCGACACAGTAGACTGGTGATTTCTGCATTGTCAACCGAGGTACTGGGGTCATCTCACTAGGGAGTGCCGGACAATCGGTGCTGGTCAGCTGCTGCAGCCCGACCAGCGAGAGCTGAAGCAGGGCGAGGCATCGCCTCACCTGGGAAGCGCAAGGGGGAAGGGAATCCCTTTTCCTAGCCAGGGGAACTGAGACACACAACACCAGGAAAATCGGGTAACTCCCACCCCAATAATGTGCTTTAAGCAAACGGGCACACCAGGAGATTATATCCCACACCTGGCCGGGAAGGTCCCATGGCCACGGAGCCTCCCTCATTGCTAGCACAGCAGTCTGCGATCTAACTGCAAGGCAGCAGCGAGGCTGGGGGAGGGGCGCCTGCCATTGCTGAGGCTTTAAGTAGGTAAACAAAGCCGCTGGGAAGCTCGAACTGGGTGGAGCTCACAGCAGCTCAAGGAAACCTGCCTGTCTCTGTAGACTTCACCTCTGGGGACAGAGCACAGCTAAACAACAACAACAACAAAAGCAGCAGAAACCTCTGCAGACGCAAATGACTCTGTCTGACAGCTTTGAAGAGAGCAGTGGATCTCCCCACACGGAGGCTGAGATCTGAGAAGGGACAGACTGCCTGCTCAAGTGGGTCCCTGACCCCTGAGTAGCCTAACTGGGAGACATCCCCCACTAGGGGCAGTCTGACATCCCACACCTCACAGGGTGGAGTACACCCCTGAGAGGAAGCTTCCAAAGTAAGAATCCGACAGGTACACTCGCTGTTCAGAAATTTTCTATCTTCTGCAACCTCTGCTGCTGATACCCAGGCAAACAGGGTCTGGAGTGGACCTCAAGCAATCTCCAACAGACCTGCAGCTGAGGGTCCTGACTGTTAGAAGGAAAACTATCAAACAGGAAGGACACCTATACCAAAACCCCATCAGTATGTCACCATCATCAAAGACCAGAGGCAGATAAAACCACAAAGATGGGAAAAAAGCAGGGCAGAAAAGCTGGAAATTCAAAAAATAAGAGCGCATCTCCCCCTGCAAAGGAGCGCAGCTCATTGCCAGCAATGGATCAAAGCTGGTCAGAGAATGACTTTGACTAGATGAGAGAAGAAGGCTTCAGTCCTTCAAAATTCTCAGAGCTAAAGGAAGAATTACGTACCCAGCGCAAAGAAACTAAAAATCTTGAAAAAAGAGTGGAAGAATTGACAGCTAGAATAATTAATGCAGAGAAGGTCATAAACGAAATGACAGAGATGAAAACCATGACACGAGAAATACGTGACAAATGCACAAGCTTCAGTAACTGACTCAATCAACTGGAAGAAAGAGTATCAGCGATTGAGGATCAAATGAATGAAACGAAGCAAGAAGAGAAATCAAAAGAAAAAAGAAGAAAAAGAAATGAACAAAGCCTGCAAGAAGTATGGGATTATGTAAAAAGACCAAATCTACATCTGATTGGGGTGCCTGAAAGTGAGGGGTAAAATGGAACCAAGTTGGAAAACAGTCTTCAGGGTATCATCCAGGAGAACTTCCCCAACCTAGAAGGGCAGGCCAACATTCAAATTCAGGAAATACAGAGAACGCCACAAAGATACTCCTCGAGACGAGCAACTCCAAGACACATAATTGCCAGATTCACCAAAGTTGAAATGAAGGAAAAAATCTTAAGGGCAGCCAGAGAGAAAGGTCGGGTTACCCACAAAGGGAAGCCCATCAGAATAACAGCAGATCTCTCGGCAGAAACTCTACAAGCCAGAAGAGAGTGGGGGCCAATATTCAACATTCTTAAAGAAAAGAATTTTAAACCCAGAATTTCATATCCAGCCAAACTAAGTTTCATAAGTGAAGGAGAAATAAAATCCTTTATAGATAAGCAAATGCTTAGAGATTTTGTCACCACCAGGCCTGCCTTACAAGAGACCCTGAAGGAAGCCCTAAACATGGAAGGAAAAACCGGTACCAGCCATTGCAAAGACATGCCAAAATGTAAAGACCATCGAGGCTAGGAAGAAACTGCATCAACTAACGAGCAAAATAACCAGTTAATATCATAATGGCAGGATCAAGTTCACACATAACAATATTAACCTTAAATGTAAATGGACTAAATGCTCCAATTAAAAGACATAGACTGGCAAACTGGATAAAGAGCCAAGACCCATCAGTCTGCTGTATTCAGGAGACCCATCTCACACGCAGAGACATACATAGGATTAAAATAAAGGGATGGAGGAAGATCTACCAAGAAAATGGAGAACAAAAAAAAAAAATAAAAGCAGGGGTTGCAATACTCGTCTCTGATAAAACAGACTTTAAACCATCAAAGATCAAAAGAGACAAAGAAGGCCATTACATAATGGTAAAGGGATCAATTCAACAGGAAGAGCTAACTATCCTAAATATATATGTACCCAATACAGGAGCACCCAGATTCATAAAGCAAGTCCTTAGAGACTTACAAAGAGACTTAGACTCCCATACAATAATAATGGGAGACTTCAACACTCCACTGTCAACATTAGACAGATCAATGAGACAGAAAGTTAACACGGATATCCAGGAATTGAACTCATCTCTGCACCAAGCAGACCTAATAGACATCTATAGAACTCTCCACCCCAAATCAACAGAATATACATTCTTCTCAGCACCACATCGCACTTATTCCAAAATTGACCACATAATTGGAAGTAAAGCACTCCTCAGCAAATGTAAAACAACAGAAATTATAACAAACTGTCTCTCAGACCACAGTGCAATCAAACTAGAACTCAGGACTAAGAAACTCAATCAAAACCGCTCAACTACATGGAAACTGAACAACCTGCTCCTGAATGACTACTGGGTACATAACGAAATGAAGGCAGAAATAAAGATGTTCTTTGAAACCAATGAGAACAAAGATACAACATACCAGAATCTCTGGGACACATTTAAAGCAGTGTGTAGAGGGAAATTTATAGCACTAAAGGCCCACAAGAGAAAGCTGGAAAGATCTAAAATTGACACTCTAACATCACAATTAAAAGAACTAGAGAGGCAAGAGCAAACACATTCAAAAGGTAGCAGAAGGCAAGAAATAACTAAGATCAGAGCAGAACTGAAGGAGATAGAGACACAAAAAACCCTCCAAAAAATCAATGAATCCAGGAGTTGGTTTTTTGAAAAGATCAACAAAATTGACAGACCGCTAGCAAGACTAATAAAGAAGAAAAGAGAGAAGAATCAAATAGATGCAATAAAAAATGATAAAGGGGATATCACCACCGACCCCACAGAAATACAAGCTACCATCAGAGAATACTATAAACACCTCTACGCAGATCAACTAGAAAATCTAGAAGAAATGGATAATTTCCTGGAAACTTACACTCTTCCAAGACTAAACCAGGAAGAAGTTGAATCCCTAAATAGACCAATAGCAAGCTCTGAAATTGAGGCCATAATTAATAGCCTACCCACCAAAAAACGTCCAGGACCAGATGGATTCACAGCTGAATTCTACCAGAGGTACAAGGAGGAGCTGGTACCATTCCCTCTGAAACTATTCCAATCAATAGAAAAAGAGGGAATCCTCCGTAACTTATTTTATGAGGCCAACATCATCCTGATACCAAAGCCTGGCAGAGACACAACAAAAAAAGAGAATTTTAGACCAATATCCCTGATGAACATCGATGTAAAAATCGTCAATAAAATACTGGCAAACCGGATTCAGCAGCACATCAAAAAGCTTATCCACCATGATCAAGTGGGCTTCATCCCTGGGATGCAAGGCTGGTTCAACATTCGCAAATCAATAAACGTAATCCAGCATATAAACAGAACCAAAGACAAGAACCACATGATTATCTCAATAGATGCAGAAAAGGCTTTTGACAAAATTCAACAGCCCTTCATGCTAAAAACGCTCAATAAATTCGGTATTGATGGAACGTACCTCAAAATAATAAGAGCTATTTATGACAAACCCACAGCCAATATCATACTGAATGGGCAAAAACTGGAAAAATTCCCTTTGAAAACTGGCACAAGACAGGGATGCCCTCTCTCACCACTCCTATTCAACATAGTGTTGGAAGTTCTGACTAGGGCAATCAGGCAAGAGAAAGAAATCAAGGGTATCCAGTTAGGAAAAGAAGAAGTCAAATTGTCCCTGTTTGCAGATGACATGATTGTATATTTAGAAAACCCCATTGTCTCAGCCCAAAATCTCCTTAAGCTGATAAGCAACTTCAGCAAAGTCTCAGGATACAAAATTAATGTGCAAAAATCACAAGCATTCTTATACACCAGTAACAGACAAACAGAGAGCCAAATCATGAATGAACTTCCATACACAATTGCTTCAAAGAGAATAAAATACCTAGGAATCCAACTTACAGGGGATGTCAAGGACCTCTTCAAGGAGAACTACAAACCACTGCTCAGTGAAATCAAAGAGGACACAAACAAATGGAAGAACATACCATGCTCATGGATAGGAAGACTCAATATCGTGAAAATGGCCATACTGCCCAAGGTTATTTATAGATTCAATGCCATCCCCATCAAGCTACCAATGAGTTTCTTCACAGAATTGGAAAAAACTGCTTTAAAGTTTATATGGAACCAAAAAAGAGCCCGCATTGCCAAGACAATCCTAAGTCAAAAGAACAAAGCTGGAGGCATCACGATACCTGACTTCAAACTATACTACAAGGCTACAGTAACCAAAACAGCATGGTACTGGTACCAAAACAGAGATATAGACCAATGGAACAGAACAGAGTCCTGAGAAATAATACCACACATCTACAGCCATCTGATCTTTGACAAACCTGACAGAAACAAGAAATGGGGAAAGGATTCCCTATTTAATAAATGGTGCTGGGAAAATTGGCTAGCCATAAGTAGAAAGCTGAAACTGGATCCTTTCCTTACTCCTTATACAAAAATTAATTCAAGATGGATTAGAGACTTAAATGTTAGTCCTAATACCATAAAAACCCTAGAAGAAAACCTAGGTAGTACCATTCAGGTCATAGGAATGGGCAAGGACTTCATGTCTAAAACATCAAAAGCAACGGCAGCAAAAGCCAAAATTGACAAACGGGATCTCATTAAACTAAAGAGCTTCTGCACAGCAAAAGAAACTACCATCAGAGTGAACAGGCAACCTACAGAATGGGAGAAAATTTTTGCAACCTACTCATCTGACAAAGGGCTAATATCCAGAACCTACAAAGAACTCAAACAAATTTACAAGGAAAAAACAAACAACCCCATCAAAAAGTGGGCAAAGGATATGAACAGACATTTCTCAAAAGAAGACATTCATACAGCCAACAGACACATGAAAAAATGCTCATCATCACTCGCCATCAGAGAAATGCAAATCAAAACCACAATGAGATACCATCTCACACCAGTTAGAATGGCAATCATTAAAAAGTCAGGAAACAACAGGTGCTGGAGAGGATGTGGAGAAATAGGAACACTTTTACACTGTTGGTGGGATTGTAAACTAGTTCAACCATTATGGAAAACAGTATGGCAATTCCTCAAGGATCTAGAACTAGATGTACCATATGACCCAGCCATCCCACTACTGGGTATATACCCAAAGGATTATAAATCATGCTGCTATAAAGACACATGCACACGTATGTTTATTGCGGCACTATTCACAATAGCAAAGACTTGGAATCAACCCAAATGTCCATCTGTGACAGACTGGATTAAGAAAATGTGGCACATACACACCATGGAATACTCTGCAGCCATAAAAAAGGATGAGTTTGCATCCTTTGTAGGGACATGGATGCAGCTGGAAACCATCATTCTTAGCAAACTATCACAAGAACAGAAAACCAAACACCGCATGTTCTCACTCATAGGTGGGAACTGAACAATGAGATCACTTGGACTCGGGAAGGGGAACATCACACACCGGGGCCTATCATGGGGAGGGGGGAGGGGGGAGGATTGCATTGGGAGTTATACCTGATGTAAATGACGAATTGATGAGTACTGACGAGTTGATGGGTGCAGCACACCAACATGGCACAAGTATACATATGTAACAAACCTGCACGTTATGCACATGTACCGTAGAACTTAAAGTATAATAATAAAAAAAAATTGTACAGCCCCTTTTGCCACAACCTGATTCTTTACAGTCTATGCTCTGATATGTAAAACACAATGCACTGTGGGCTATGTTGTAGAGACCCCGGGGAGGGTGAGCATTGCTGCAAAATCCCTCATGGACCCATTGGCCTGGCAGTAGCAGATAGTCAGAGAGCTAGACTCAGGTTTTCTCAAACTTAAACTGACTTTCAGCTTTTCTGCCCTCAGGACAGGGAAGAGCCCCACATTTAGGTCTATTAACCTGAAATCTGTCAGTTGGAGACAGGTAACACTTTTCTTTAAAACCAAACCCTCTGAAGGCCAAGGTGGTTGTGGTTTTACTGGCTTGAGCACACCACTGACTAGAAAAAACTGGAAGGTGTCCAAAATCAGAAAGTTTCCCCATAAGCCTAATCTGCTGAGAGAACACACAAGAACAGCTATACTTTAGGCAAGATTTATAGAGGACAGTTTCTGCATGATGTCCCCTGTTATGGGCCCTGTGATGGTTAATACTGAGCATCATCTCGATTGGATTGAAGGATACAAAGTATTGGTGCTGGGTGTGTCTATGAGGGTGTTGTCAAAGGAGATTAACATTTGAGTCAGTGAGATGGGAAAGGCAGATCCACCCTTAATCTAATCAGTGGCCAGCTAATATAAAGCAGGCAGAAAAAGGTGAAAAGGAAGACTAGCCTAACCTCCCAGCCCACATCTTTCTTCCGTGCTGGGTATTGCCTGCCCTCAAACATCAGATTCCAAATTCTTCAGTTTTGAGACTCGGACTGGCTTTCCTTGCGCCTCAAGCTTGCAGACAGCCTATTGTGGGATCTTGTGATCATGTAAGTTAATACTTAAGAAGCTCCCATTTATATATAGTGTATCTATCCTATTAGTTCTGTCCCTCTAGGGAGCTCTGACTAATACAGGCCCTCTGAGGAATGGTATTCATATTTTAATCTAAAAGATGGTTAGGTATACAGGGCCTGTGTTTATGCAATGGTGGATGTATGAATGAATGAGTGAATAAATGAATCCCCCCTCTGCAGGATTATTCTTCTCCCAAGGGACCCTGTGGATTTTTTATCTATACTTTTCTCTTTTTCTTTTCCTTTTTTTAAATTTAAAATTAAGTTTTAGATTCAGGGGGCACACTTGCAGGTTTACTACAAGGGTATATTGCATGATGCTGAAGTTTGTGCTTCTATTGATCCCATCACCTAGAGAGTGAACATAGCACCTGACAGGAAGTTTTCAGCCCTTGGCCCCTCCCTCTTCCTCTCCTTTTAGAGTCCTGGTGTCTATTGTTCCCATCTTTATATCTATTTCTATACAGGGCTTAGCTTCCATTTATAAGTGAGAATATGTGATAATTGGTTTTCTGTTTCTATGTTAATTTGCTTAGGATAATGGCCTCCAGCTGCAACCATGTTGCTACAAAGGACATGATTTTACTCTTTTTTATGCTGTGTAGTATTACATGGTATATATGTGCCACTTTTTAAAATCCAGTCCACTGCTGATGGGCACCTACGTTGTTTCCATGTCTTTGTTATTTTGAGCAGTGCTGTGATAAGCATGCGTGCAGGTGTCTTTTTGGTAGAACAATTTATTTTCCTTTGGGTATATACCCAGTCATGGGATTGCTGGGTCTAATGGTAGTTATATTTTCAGTTCTTCCAGAAATCCTTAAACTTCTTTCCACAGGAGCTGAACTAATTTGCATTTCCACCAACAGCGTTGTCTATACTTTCCTTACGGCATTTTCTATAGTTTACCTATATTTTTTGGCATTGTTATATACTGGAGAGCCAACAAAGGGCTCACATTTCAACCAGGAAGGCAAAACAACTTCATAGTTGTTAATGTAGAATACTACATGGAGAAATAGAGGTATTAAATAAGGGATCTCATCTCCTTGGGTGGCTTTTTAAAAAAAAATTATATTGCATAATTTATATTTGAAGAACTATTTGAAGACAAAGTTTAAAGCCTAGGATGATGATATGTTTTTCTAGAGAGCATTTTTTTTTTTTTTTTTTTTTACTTAACTCGGCTAAGGACTGGAGGAATATCTATTTGGAATGATGTTAATTCGGTTTTAGGGATTGCGAGAGTTTGAGGAGCATCTGTATTGCAAGGCCAGTCTACCTTTGTTTCACCATTACCCTGGGATAGAGCTGCTACAGCCCAATGTGTGAATGCTCCTGTGCTCCCCACCTTCACAGAGGGTTCCAAACTCCAACTCTTAGCCCCTTAGACTTACAGTATGTTGAAAAGAACTGCCCAGCCACTCCTCTTTTCAACAGCCTCTCCCGAGTCAACAAATGTGCCTAAGAATAAGCAACATGAAAATCACACTCACATCCCAGGATTTCCATCTTCTGGACCTTGGCCTGATGATTCTCCAATACACTGTATTTGTGATGTCTTAAAGTAGATTTAAAAATTTCCCAAGATTTTTTACTTTCTCTATGTAGGAATATTAGTTCCAGTCATCTACTTTGTTATTACCAGAAGTGCAAACACTGATGTGGCTTCTTTTTTGGAAGACCCAGGGCAAAAATAATTATCATAACAAATGCTATTGCCATTGGTATTTTATAGACAAGATTCTGCTACTCAACATGATTCTTTCTTGAACTCCGAATACTGTGATTTTAGACTAGGGAGAAATATTACTGATCACTTTGTCTTGATCCTTGTTTTACTGAGGAAGGGGAAAGGGAAGCGACTTATATAGGAGTGGGCAGAGCTAGAATTATTACCAGATCTGAGTGTAGTACCCCTCAGCTGCCCACACAATGCATCAGTTTAATAAAATAAGGCACTACCATAGAAACCGTCAGTAGTAAGTACGTTTGGCAGAATGATTAAACTTTTTATTTAAAACATTACCTGATATGAGAAAATACATACTTTCTAGAAACACTTTAATTCTTCCACCACTGCTGTTTTATGAAGATTTTTTTCCTGGATTTTTTTTTTTTTTTTTTTTTTTTTTTGCAGTTTTCCAAGAAATGTCTGCTTCTACAATCCAAAAGGTTATCTTAGTGCATAGCCCTTTTAACATTAGTGAGAGCTGCTCCTCTACAAACTGTTTTCTCTGCAGAGGCTTTCTTTTGACCGTGTTGCTGCTCTTCTTGTTCATATTATTCTTTTCTTTGGCAGTCAGTCGTCTTTGATTATTCTATATGAACCTCTTCCCTTCACTAGCAACATTTCCTCTCACATCTTTCTTCATTGAAATTTAAATAAATTTCTCTAACTATAGGGAGAGAGATCTTTATTCTCTAATAAAAACTTATTAAATCAAAATGATCCATTCAGCCAAATTTCCATTCAGCCAAATTTCAACAAAAGATAGAAAGAAGTTTCTAAACTAAATAAATATTATGATGTATAACTGATGTGTCATATGTATCAGAAATATAATTAAATTGCATGTTATTTACTGACTTCATCATTGTATCTGCATAAGTGAAGACTACTCAGTTGCTTTTAACCACATTTGGTTTATAAACTGCCATGCCAAAAAATTTACTTCTATGCTTCAATTTCTGTAAAATGGTTAAAACCCCAGAGGAAGATGAAGATTATAAAGCCTACATATAGGATTATATGATTATTTATAGCATAAATCTTGGTTTCTGATACTTCTGACTTCAAAGCTTTGCATAGATTACATAGGAATACTGCTGTTAATCATTCTCTCTGAGACCACTAGAGAACTGTCTTTTAGAATAGCATTTGTTCTAATTATTGTAAATCTTCTCTTATAAAAAGTAGAAACAATCATTATTGTAGTTTCTCAGAGATTTGATAAATACATAACATCAGATGAAAGGGAGAAAAATAGCAAACTCTTACGGCTATGGCATGACAGAACTGGAAAGTCCCTTGGAGACAATCAGGCCAATGTCATCAGTTTGATTTCCTCTTTTGTAGATGAGTAAACTGTAAAGTTTCAGAGGACGGTGTGCCTTATTGCTGGTAATGCTCACTGTTCAAAGACTACCAGAGACTTGTAGTCACAAGAATTTGGGTCTCTTGATGTAAGAAGGAAGACTGAACCCATCAGCACATGTGGCATGTCTCAATAAGAGTGTGGTGGAAGGACTTGTTATATAATTTGGCTTCATGTTAGATGATTTGAGGGAAGATTTAAGGAGGCAGGTGTTTGCCATGAATTGCTTACTGTCAAGAAATGTAAGTAATTCTATGCCTGAGGATCAATAGTTTTTGTACAGGAGGAAGAAGAAACAAAATGGTGCTAAAGCTGTAATTGCCAAGAATCAGGCACTTGTGACAGTTGGAAGAAGAAGGTGTTCATGAATTTCTATCATTTCTGTATGTCCAAATAGTCTCAGAAATAAGTTCTTAATATTATTATTTGTGTCAGAAATAAATCTCAGAAATAAATTCTATTAACTTCTTGATGTACTTATTTTTTCTATGTACATTGAATTTTAAAACATATTTATTATTGATAAATGATCAGGTACCTATTTTTTGGATACATGTAATAATTTAATGCATTCACATAATTTGTAAAGATCAAGTCAGTGTAATTTGGATATTCATTATCTTAAATACTTATCTTTATGCTAAAAGCATGTGAATAATTCTCTTCTAGCTATTTTGAAATATATAATAGATTATTTTAAATTGTAGTCACCCTGCTGATCTATCAAATATAGGTCTTTTTTTTTTCTATCAAACTTTATATGTTGGTACCATTAAGCACATTCTCTTCATCCCCCACCTCACTCCCCTTCCCAGCCTCTGGTAACCACAAATCTACTCTTCATCTTCATGAGATCCCCTTTATTATCATGAGCAGGAAAAGTAGGAGTGAAAATGTGGGTGCCAAGGCAGAGGTGCCTCTGGTTGTAGGGTTTTAGGGGTAAGGCCAGTGATGGGGTGAAAGTCACAATGCGAATTTGGAGACCTTGTGAAATTAGGGTAGAATGAAAGAAGGGGCAGTGAACGAGAAGAAGACAGAGACAAGATCCACTTTCGTCAATAATCTTAATGGGATCTTCTGAATAACTTGCTGCAGCTTCTATATCATCACTGGCTGCTTCACTTTGCACTTTTATGTTATAGAGACAATTCATGAATCAATGTCTGCTACTTTCAAACATTTCAGAATACAAGGAATTAAAAGAAACTGTCTACAAGTGTCAAGACATAAAGAGTACATGCACATAATACGGAGTAATTGGAAAGATGCTTATCCTTTCATCAGCAATGTAAAGAAGCTGGATGACAGTAAAGAATACCTTCCAAATTTCAACTGAAATAAATTTTCTAACCTGATAAGCTATTCATCAAGCATGAGGAAGGAATACAAATATTTTAAGAGAGAGAACATCTCAAAAATGTTACGTCCTATGCACTTTGTTTTAGCAACCCACTGCTTATGTGTGCCTACAAAAACTAGGAAGAAAGAAAATGACAAGGTAAGTGAAAATACTGGCTCTAGAAAATTGGGTTCCAAGACAGAAGAGCAGAAAACCATGTATGCTTGTATGACAGCTGTTAAGCAGGACTAAGAAACAAAATGCTCCCTATTGGACTAGCAGGAAGGAGTGCCGTAGGAGGGAGGCCACCAGAATAAGATGCAAATGGTTATTCAGTGGTTATAGCCATGTATTAAACAGGCTTGAGAGACTATAAGTAACAAGCATATGAGTAAAAAAAATAAAAAGTTATTGATTTCAGGTAAATTCAAATGTATAGGAAAGAAAACATAATTAAAGAATATTAATTGGCACAACAGTGAACAACAGTTACAAAGTTATAATAATGTAAATACTGAACACTGATTTAACCAAAATTATACAATTATTATGAAATGATGGTTGGATCAAAGTGGGAGTTATTGTGAAAGCTAAATAATCATCCATAATAAGAATTAAATTAAGTGTCTAAAATCAATAAGCTAGGAAGTATTGATGAAAACATTATTTACAAATATCAAAGCCAATAAATAGTGAAATAGCTAAAGGGTTAATTGCTATTTCTGAGAGGCAAGACTTGTGGAAGAAGAATGTAGGAAAGAGAGAGCTCTGGTTTATTTTTTTCTATAAGACTTTAGGACTATTTTACTCCTAAAATAATGTTCAAGTCTTATTCTGAAAATATAATATGAACTAAACAGTTGCAAACCACACTCCCACAGGGTGTTTTAAAATTTGTTTGTTTGTTTTAAAATTTGCAAGTAAGCATAACACAAATTCTATTTTAAAAAACAAATTTTATGAGTACTTCTGATTCTGAACAGGATGGAGTAGACAGACTTCTTCGTATTCTTCCTACCAGATAAGGTAACATCCTGGTCTACAAAATCAAGATTCATAAAATAAGAGATCAATCTATAGTACCTTATAAAAATTAAAAGTTAAAATGTTAAACTTCACGCAAAGTTCTTCTATGTGAAGAACTTTGTGAAGGGGATTAAAAGCCAAGCTACAGATTGGGAAAAACATTTACTAGCCACATTCTTGAGTTCTCATATCTAAATATGTAAAGAACTTTCAAACTCAACAGTAAACTACTAAACAATCTGTATTAGTCCATTCTCACATTGCTACAAATAACTACCTGAGACTGGGTAATTTATGAAGAAAAGAGGTTTAATTGACTCACAGTTCCACAGGCTGTACAGGAAGGATGACTGGCAGGCCTCAGGAAACTTATAATCATGGTGGAAGGTTGAAGGAGAAGCAAGCACCTTTTTCACATGGCAGAGGGGGAGAGAGAGCGAAGGAGGAAGTGCTACACACTTTCAAACAACCAGATCTAATGATAACTCACCGTCATGAGAACAGCAAGGGGGAAATCTGCCCCGATGATCTAATCACCTCCACCAGGTCCCTTCCCCAACACTGGAGATTACAATTCAACGTGAGATTTGGGTGTGGACACAGAGAATTGCTACAGGAATCTATACATGATAACATGGCATAGAAATACACATACACATTATACCATGCCAATATTACTGTTCTATATTTATGGAAGATACAATCTTTGGGGGAAACTAGCTTTGCATTTTCTTATGCTCTTAACGTAATTAATAATGATCTTATAATCTGAAATTATTTCAAAGTAAAAAAGAGAATCTGACCCATAGTTGGTAAGAACAACATATTGATCATATAGACTCTTTGGAGTTGGGTAGACACATCTTTAATGCCTCCTCTATCATCTATTAGTTATCACCTTGTAAAAATTGCCTTATTCTCCTGAGCTTCAGTGTCCTTATACGTACAACAGCAATGGTACTATTACCTTAGTGGACTGAGCAAAAAATCAAATAGAATTAAATAGCAGTGTGTGATACTGTCTGTCAAATGAGAGGGCTTTAATACACGTTAATATCTTTAGATGAGTGTTGTTTCTTAATTATATGTTGTTAATTTTTCTAGGAGGATCCAAAGATTGTAATCTTTCTGCAGTTTCAAAAAAAAAAAAAAAAAAAAAGGTAAAATAGATGGCAATTTATCCTGAAAAGTTATAGGTTATTTTAATTTAAAATAGATTTAACTTTTCTAATCCAGAGCTTTTGGAATATCAAGTAAATACTGGCAAATAGCTAATATTACCAATTCTTAAAATGTAGTGAAATAATTTTTGCGTGTTATTTAAGCTTAGGGAACAAACCACAAACACAGAGTATATTTTTCCTTTCCCTTGATTTTAAGGGAGTTATATAGAAATAATACCTACCTTGGATAGTAAGGTTTTGCTTTTTCCTCTCATGCTCCTATTCTGGAGTATATATCTATCCCTTATGACTCTCAAGTAGAAAGTATCAAGGATACTCTCCTCTCTTTCCCATGTTTCACTTCAACTCTATAACAAAACAAAATATATAGTTGAAATAAGATTAGAAATTAATACTTTTACCATTGCTTTCAAATAAAATATCCATGTATGTTAAATTTATGAATAAAATCATACACATTTTCCAGAAGCTTTAGTTTTACCTCTCAATATGTCTTATAGGAATGAAATATGGAAAAGAATTTTAGATTTCAGAAGACAAATTGCCTAAAGGAAAATGATATTCAGAGATTAAGTACTACAAATTGCATTTGTTACAACATAGTCTCTTTCTTTTATTCTATAATCAAGGAATTGTATTAGTTCGTTTTCACTCTGCTGTAAAGATCCTACCTGAGACTGGGTAATTTATAAACTAAAAAAGTTTACTTGATTCACAGTTCTGCATGGCTGAGGAAGCCTCAGGAAACTTACAATTACGGCAGAGGGTGAAGGGAAAGCAAGGCATGCCTTACACAGCAGCAGGAGAGAGAGTGAGAGTGTGAGTGAAGGGTAAGTGCCACACTTTTAAACCATCAGATCTCGTGAGAACTCACTCACTGTCTTGAGAACAGCATGGGGGAAACTACCCCCATAATCCAATCGCCTCCCACCGCGTCCCCCTTGACATGTGGAGATTACAATTCAAGATGAGATTTGGGTGGGGACATAGAGACAAACCATATCAGGAATGTTCTGTGGGCACAAGTTTTGGTTGCAGGGCTCTGAGGGCTCTGAGGAAAGACTTGGGAGTACTCACTAGTAAGTAAAAGTGGGGAGACACCTGTACTATTCTTCCAAAGTCGGAAATGCTGGATGAAATACACAACAGGAAACATTAATGTAAAATCAACCTCACAGGGAAGAAAGAGAAATCCTGTTTCCAGACACTGAGAGGAACTCAAGCCACAGCAACAAGCTCAGACTAAACCCTGATGAATGGTGGGACTGTGGAAGAATGCTGAAGACTTAGGAAAGGTAAATATTGAACTGCTTCAAAGAGTGTCTCCCATGGGGGAGAAAAATTTCCCACTAAAGACGACCTCTTTGTCAAAAAGTATCAGTTTCTTGAGGAAACAAGTCACCCTGAGAAAGTCCATAGAGGTAACAAGTGGATGTTTAAACAGCCTAGGAATTTCCAACAATGAGCAATCTGTAAAAGACTTTAACAAAAGTATGTTTAAAGAATAATGACATGAAAAAGAATAGAAACTGTAAGGTTTGAACAGGACATTATACAAAAAGGGAAAGTTTACATGAAAAGAACCAAGCAGAGGCCAGGTGCGGTGGCTCACGCCTGTAATCCCAGCACTTTGGGAGGCTGAGGCAGGCAGATCACGAGGTCAGGTGTTCAAGACCAGCCTGGTCAATATGGTGAAACCCTGTCTCTACTAAAAATACAAAAATTAGCCGGGTGTGGTGTTGGACGCCTGTAATCCCAGCTACTTGGGAGGCTGAGGCAGGAGAATCACTTGAACCCAGGAGGCGGAGCTTGCAGTGAGCCGAGATCACACCACTGCACTCCAGCCTGGGCGACAGCACAAGACTCTGTCAAAAAAAAAAAAAAAAAAGAACCAGGCAGAAGTTGTAGAAATAAAGAAATAAATGAACATTACTTTAAATTTAAAAGTAACAACAACAGCAATAATACATTCGAGAGTTTAAAAGCAAGATGGAACTAAAATATAGATGCTACTAGTAGGAATACTGTGGGGAGGAGTCTAAAATAAGTCCTAATATAGTCACAATGAAATAATTGAAAACAATTTCGATTACTATCATTTGGGTAACAGGACACGTATATTTAAACAACAGAATACTGTTGAGCAGTTAAAAATGATTAAGACTACTATGTAGCAAATACAGATCGATTTCAAAAGCACCATGTTAAGAATGAAAGCAAATTGTAATATAATGCATATTGCCCGATACCATTCATGTTATTTTGATAAACCCATAATATAATGCAGTAAGCCCATGAATATATAATAAGTAGTTAAAACATAAAATCGTGGAGTAAAAGAATGCATTCAAACATCGGGTTAACAGTTGCTTTTGGAAAGAGAATGAAGAAAAATCAAACTTGGCCTATTTTTAGTAGGGACTCTAACTGCATCTGCAATGTTTTATTTATTTATTTTAAAAAACAAAAACAAAAACAGTACAGTGTTTTTACTCCTAGAATACAGGTATAGGTTTGTTATGGTACTTTCTGTATGTTTTGATATGTTTAAATTTTTTCACAATTAAAAATAGGGAGAAAAATAAAAGAGATAAAAAACTGAACAAATTTCAGCTGAACATGGGGCTTACCAAATCTAATATTCTCTTTGCTTCCCTCAATATGGAAGTGAATGTCTTTTCAATGAGAGCAACATTCTTTGAAGTAGAGTGTGGTGGCCATATACAGAAATAAAAATTCCCCAAGTTAATCAATGCAACCTAAAGATATGGGAAGAAGAGATTATCCTTTGAACGTAATCTTTCTCTGTCTGTACTTGTCCTATCACCACTATCCCCCACTTTTGTTAGACTTATTTAGAAACCTTTTTCAACGTAAACAGATGTACAAGTGAAATAAAAAGAGAAATGGTAACATCTCAGAGGCAGAGTACTCATTTGAAGTAACTTTTTTAGTTCTCATAGTAAAGAGGTTGCTTTCACTCGACTTTTTGTTTTATGGTTCAAGGTGGTATATAATAACTGGTGAAAACCAGATCAACTGCATAGAACTTCATGGATTCTGACAAGAATGGAATGAATCTATTTGAAGGATTTATCATTATTCCATATCAATGGTGGAAAAACTTCAAAATTCAGTGACAAAAGGATAGTGTGACACACAGGAAGTATGTTTCTATAGTAAGAGAAAATAGAGAATTTGTAATTAAATCATTTAAGTCAATTAATAATTTAAGAGACAAGTTTAACACATCTTTTGCCTTTGATGTCAACTAGGGTTTAACATATTAATTGCCCCAGTCTGATGTGAGATAATGCAAATTTAATCCTGCAACTGCTCTTTCCTATTTATTTTCATTGATGAGTCTTTCATGGTTCTCCAGCATGAGATGTTTCTTTTTAAAATATTTATGATTGTGCCAAATATGTGTAGATTCCTTCAAAAAATCTCATTTTTCAAAGCAATTAAAAGTTAGAATAGGCCTCATTAAAATTCAGGAATAAAACTTGTCATTAAATGGAAGTAATTTGTGTGTTGAATACTAAAGGAACTGGCAGTTCTAGGCCAATGACGCTGAGCCCAGCCTAAAGCAGAGTAACAAGTCTTCAGTGACTGAAACATGAGTTAAAGCGGAATTCGAAAAAGGCACAGTCAACTCTATTTGCATATATGAGAAGCAGAATTAGGTTTTTTTAAATCATCTTTTGAAATACAGGTTGATTCAGTGCATGCGAAAGATGGAAAAGTGCTTGGGGTTTAGAATGAGGAATAAAAGAGTATACATAATAAAAAGAAAATCTGAGCATATGTCCATGGGATAATGTTTCCATTTTCATTCAGGAATGGCTGTTGTATAGTGCAGGTATTCTAAGCAAAGTAAAATGATAAAGAACGGCCCCTTCTCTGAACTTAGGCTTAGGGGAGCCAGACGTGGCTCGCTTTAATACTGAAGGTCCTTTAATGTTCTTGTCCCATGCTTGGAAAAATGATTTACACCGCTATCTTGAACAGGCAGAATTTAATTACTCATTGGATTTCAAGAAATTTACATATAAAATCTCCTTCTTTCTTATGCTTCTCTTACAACACTTATCCTTTTAAAAATGAGGTTAAGGAAGGTCCTGAGATACTATCCATGCTTTCTTCATTCCCTGCTATAATCCCCGTATCTTTGCTGCAAAAACTTTAAGTCATTGAAATCCCAGAAAGAGGACCTATGGCCTTAACTTTGCATGTGTCAATGTGAATGGTGGGTGGAGGAACTGCAGTTTGGATATAAAAATGCTAAGACATTAATAGAAACCAGCTCTAAGGAGGGGATGTGGAAGGATGTCTCATCTTGGGATATCAAATATATTAAATTTACTATCTGACTGAGGAGAAATTGTCCAGAAGATATATGTTGGATGTAAACATTTTATATTTAGCTAGAATTTTCACCACACATTCTGTCCCTAATTCCTCAGGTCTTATTGCTGGTGAACTGGGCTGGAAGTCAGGTCCAGCTCCAAGGCCTGATAGTTGCTTCATGCTTCTTTCTCTGAACTCATCTGACCTTGACCTTTCGGGAGACGCGATACCTTCTGCACATAAGCTGCCACCAACTGCTGCTGGATCTTAAGGAGAAACCGGTTGCAGCTAGAGGGGCGAATGCAGAACTCCTCGCTTTCCTCAGAATGCTCCACCCTTAGTCAGAGGTAGGACAAGTGAGAGTCAACTACTAATGCACAAAGACTCTCATCCTTAAGTCAGGGTGAAAAGGTAGGGAAAGACCAACATTAGTCTTCATTTCACAGATAATTACGGAAGCACTATACGTGCTAGGCACTGTTGTCAATACAAGCGTGAGTGTTTCTACCATTCAGGAAATTGCAATCTGGCAAAGTTTAGAGAACACTGAAGATTTCAGGAGATCAATACTTTTGATCTTTTATTTGAGGAAAACAAACCTTTTCCTTAACCAAGTTCTTAACCAATTGAGAAAGACAAAGTTAACAGGAAGGTAAGATCAAAATATCAGCTTTGGTACGATAGAGATGTTGACAAATGCAGCTTAGATATGAGGCAACAACAGAATTTTTAATAATGCACTCAAGGTTAGATACATGTAACCTCCAAGTCATAACCTCCCCTGCTTACCACATATGTAGAAAAGTAGATGTCAGACTATGCTTCCTGAAGAGTCATTTCCCAAGAGGAGTCAATTCCCAGGAAGCTGTGTATATCCAGATGATTATTCTAGTTTTACCAACCAGGTAAATTCCTTCTCTTTCCATGGAAGAATGTGTTATTAAGAGATAGTTTTCTAACATCATCTTCTAGATTCTATCATGCCTGCTCTCCCAAGTAAAAGATAGGTAATCAATGAGTTTTGGGTCTGCCAAAATAATTTTATCATTAACATCTTTTTGGCCAACTTTTTTTGGTTTGTGAAATCTCACCAGGTGGTGCTCTCCCTCAGACCAACATCTAACCCAGGACTTGAGGCCATGATTGTCCTTCATGGCTTCCATTTAATATGCTTTGTCTTTAGTATTATCCTAATTCCATGAACTTTTTGGGCATGGTCCCAATTCTGTCACTCCGCCTTTAATCATAATCTTTCATGACAATTCACTCAGGAAGACTCTATTTTTCACTGCAAATCATGTGGATTCCTCTTCTGTGGCTTTAAAGGAGTGTGTCTTGGTAATTTCCTGCATGCTGTGCCCCTCTGCAGGAGTCATTCCAATCTGCTCTTCAACATCTTCCCTTTCTTCCTTGCTGGATTTTGTTCAGTGCTAGGCACTCGTTCTGATATAGTTGTAATTAAAACAATTAAATAGTCCTCTGCTTAAACGTTGCTTCTGAAACATGTCTGCATGTTGTCACCACCCGGGAAGCTTTAAAAACACTAAGGCCATATCCCACTTCCAGAGATTCTGGTGTATTTGTTCTGGGGTGTAGTTTCCCAGTAATTATAATATCACCAATGTTTGAGAACCACTGAACTAAAATACATCCCCCTTTTCTATGCTTTTTAAAAGAACATTATGGCTCTTTAAAATTTTATGTTCATCTATTCTGACCTTGGAGTTCTGATATCTTCCCTGTCTAGTCTGTTTGCTAACATTGCAAGCAACCTCTTAAGACTCTCTCTTGCTTCTCCTTAACCAGTATGTTGCTCTTTATTTGATTTTAATTCTTCAATTGTTCTCATTATAATAGGAAGACTAAATAAGTCGACATACTTTCTTTATAGTAAGGATCCTCAGTCTTTTTATTTGACAATTAACAAAATCTACAGCTCTTCTCTGGGTGAAGCCTAAGCTGGATCTTAAATTAAAGGCAGCTTCTGACCAAATGTCAGGGTGATCCTTGGGTCTATGAGAAAGTTGTATGAATTTAAGGTTAGTTGCTTCATGTTTTTCTTCTGATAACTGACTAAAAAATAGAATTCAGGATTAGGGATCAATCCCTAACTGTCTACCTAGATACGGCACTAACATTAAATCTAGAACCTCATTAACGCTCTGTAGAACTCGGCTACACAACAGATCTGCCTGTGAAACAGCAAAATAAAAGAATGTTGCCCATCCACTGGCACTGGTTCATCCACCACAGCCTTGCATTCAACATGAGGTCCAATTATATTTGTGGAGATCGAGGTCAGCCTGTAGCAGCTTCTGTCTAAGGCTTGCATGGCAGATCTCTGGATATGTTGCTATGGCTGGGTGCCTACAGATCATTATTTATTTTTATCAACTTTTTTTGTCAGACTCTTGCTCTGTTGCCCAGGCTGGAGTGCAATGGTGCTATCTTGGCTCACTGCAACCTCTGCCTCCTGGGTACAAGCAGTTCTTGAGTGTCAGCCTCCCAAGTAGCTGGGATTACAGGTGCATGCCACTACGCCTGGCTAATTTTGGTATTTTTTGTAGAGACAGGGTATGACCATGTTGGCCAGACTGGTCTCGAACTCCTGACTTCAAGTGATCCTCCCATCTTGGCCTCCCACAGTGCTAGGATTACAGGCATAAGCCACCATGCCTGGCCCAAGTTATGTGGTAAAATATAAGCTTCTAAAACCAAAGGTATAGAAACATGCTTCTCTTGGGCCACAGCAGGTTCCTCAATTTCCAGGTATTATTTTTAGTGCCAAAGTTCCACTCTCTGTTTATCTCTCATGGTTGTTGAACTAGAACATTAGAAGGACCATATCTAATAGGCTCTTTCTTCATTCAATTAGAGATTGAGGAATAGGAAGAATCAGATCAAAATGCCAACTTCTTACTAATAGGGTTTTTGGAGAATGTGACTAAGTTGCATGACAACAGTGGCATTTTTAATGTTGCACCCCCAAATCAGGTTTATCCAATCACAGGCAACCTAGAAGAGCACAGGGAACTCTTAAAGAGTGAAATGACCAGTTTCTGCAAAACAGAAGGCTTGAAAGAGCAGACCACAACATGTGCTTCCCAAAGTTAGTCTGGTCCACTGAGGTTTTGTCCCAAGCTCATCGATCATCTAAGACACTCTTCTAAAAGTAATCTGCTAACAGAAGTCCCTCCATATGAGAACTGGACCCAAGGGAAAAGAGCTTTGCTACCTCCAACAAACGAGAGATCAGATGTGAACACAGGGCCCATTACACCAGCAACATGCAAGTGACACCATAAAAAACTTGGCAGCCTTAGTCTGAAGAAGAAAAAAAGACTCATGATTACTGCAATGAGAGACAGCACTTGCATTAAATCTTAAAGGATAGGAGACACAGCATAAAACAGATCTGTAGAAGCATCTTTGGCAGAAACAGCACTAGATAATAAGTTAGAAAAGTTGCAAATGAAGTGCTGTTTTAATTCTATCATCACAATGTAAGCTCTATCATTCCTGACTTAATTAGCTCATCTCTCCCTGTGTGTAAGTTAATCATATTTCCATTTAATATTTTATAAATCATCTCCTATAAAACATTTTCTGTGGCTTTTACAGTGTGCAAATAACACAGAAGTGGATCCCAGTACCTCCAATTCAACATATTTTCTGGTTTTCCTCTAATAAGAATCATATCCTGTGGAGCTGTGGTCTCAAGTGACTGAACTACAGACTTTGTCAAAAGTCACACGGCTGGCAACATCCAGCTTCCTTCCACATGGTAGGTGGTGATGGCATAAGGAACAGCCTTGAAAAAGATACTTTCTTTGAGCAGGACTGCAAGTTTATCTTGAAATCAGGTAACAATCTATCCTTTAGCCAAGGAATAGAGAAAAAAAAAATGCTCCTGTAGGTTCCCATTCGTGGAAAAGCATCCATCCATTCCTGTGCTTACTGCACTCCCATGAAAAGAAGTCCAAGTGATCTTTAATGCATAAATGTTACAACTTATTAACACATAAATGTTGTAACATATAAATATAATTAGGAAAACATTATATGACTTTTCAATGATGTGAAAATCTTGTGTGTGTGACAACACACACTTGAATGTAGTAGAATTTTAGTCTCCCTTACAATTTTTAGTTAGTTAGCTGTCAGGAAAATATAGAACTCTAGAATTATGAATTATGCAAATTTAACACATTAAAAATTCATATCAAGTGAGAGTAGGGAGGTGAGCATAGAGAATGCTAATCACTTTTAAAGGTAACAACTTTATTCTTAAATAGTGTCTCTCATTTTCTGGTCTTGCCTGGATCTTGGTCTGTATACCTTGACAGTTCCCACAACTGGAAACATCTGGCCACAGACTTTAGGAGATCTACCAAGTCTTTGTGACTTACATGGAAGTGCCCATATGGGTCATCAGACCTTAATTTTTCCAGTTTTGATGACTGAGCTGCTGGTCTGTCCCTTTACCTCACAGTCTCAGGATTTGGCCTCCACATAGGACCCAGACTTCTGATGAAAGGGCTTGCTTTGCCTGCTCTCATCTTCCTCCCTAGAGCACTTCACAATGCCTCTTAAAGCCTTATTATTAGCCCTGCTTTAAACATGAGGAGACCTCTCACCTCAATGACACTGTTGTGAAGATTAAATGAGATATAATGCATGCAACACCACCCAGACCCCAGGTACTCAATGAATGCAAGCCCCTGTCATCCTTTCTTCTCTTTCTAGACATTTACTGAAAAAGACTAACTATTACTAGATCTTAAGAGAGAGATAGATTACAAGACAATAATAGTAGGGTACTTCAACACTGCACTGTCAGCATTAGACAGATAATCTAGATAGATAATAAACAAAGAAACTCTGGATTTAAACATGTCTTTAGACCAAATGGCCCTAACAGACAATTACAGAACATTCTATTCAACAACTGCAGAGCATGCATTTTTTTTTTCCATCAGCACAGGAAACATTCTCCAGGATAGACCATATGTTAGGCCACAAAACAAGTCTCAACAAATTTTTCAAAATGGAAATTGTACCAAGTATCTTCTCAGACAACAATGGAATAAAACTGGAAATCAATACCAAGAGAAACTTTGGAAACTATACAAATGCATGGAAATTAAACAACATGCTCCTGAATGATGATTGAGTCAACAAATAAATTAAGATGAAAATTTAAAAAAATGATTGAAGCAAATGAAAATAGAAACACAACATACCAAAACCTGTGTGAAACAGAAAAAATAGCAGTAAGAAGGGAGTTTATGTCAATAAATATCTACATCAAAGAAGGAGAAAAATTACAAATTAAGAATCTAACAATGCATCTCAATAAACTAGAAAAGCAAGAACAAATCAAACTGCAAATTAGCAGAGGAAAATATAAAGATTACAGCAGGGCTGGGTGCAGTGGCTCACACCTGTAATCCCAGCACTTTGGGATGCCAAGGTGGGTGGATCACAAGGTCAGGAGATTGAGACCATCCTGGTCAACATAGTGAAACCCTGTCTCTACTAAAACACACAAAAAAAACATTAACCAGGCATGGTGGTATGCTCCTGTAGTGCCAGCTACTCGGGAGTCTGAGGCAGAAGAATCGCTTGAACCCGGGAGGCGGAGGTTACAGTGAGCTGAGATCGTGCCACTGCACTCCAGCCTGGTGACAGAGCGAGACTCCATCTCAAAAAAAAAAAAAAAAAAAAAAAAAAAAAAAAAAAAAAAGAAAAAAAAATTATAGCAGAATAAAATATAACAGAGACTTAAAAAATACAAAGGATCAACAACATGGAAAGTTTGTTATTTGAAAAGATAAACAAAACTGATAAACTGCTAGATAGGCTATGCAAGAAGAGAGAAGATTCAAATAAAAAAAATCAGAAATGAAAATGGAAACATTCAAATGATACCACAGAAATACAGAAGATCATCAGAGAATATTATGAACAACTATACACTGACAAACTGGAAAACCTAGAGGAAATAGGAAATAGATAAATTCCTGAAAACATATAACCTACCAAGATTTAATCAAGAGGAAATATAAAACCTGAACAGACTAATAGTGAGGTGCAAAATTGAATCAGCAATACAAAGTGTCCCAGGAGAGGAAAGCTCAGGACTGGATGGAATCACAGCTAAATTCCACCAAATGTACAAAGAAGAACTGGTGCCAATCTTCTTGAAACTAGCCCAGAAAACTGAAGAGAAAGGAATTCTTTCTAACTTGTTGTATGAGGCCAGAATAACCCTCATACTAAAACAAAATAAGGACACATTGAAGAAAACTACAGGCCAATACTCCTGATGTACATAGATGCAAAAACCCTCAATTAAATGCTAGCAAACTGAATTCAACAGCACATCAAAAGGATAATACACCATGCTCAGGAGGGGTTTATTCCAGGGATGTGAGGATGGTTCAACATACACAAATCAATAAATGTGATGCATTGCATCAACAGAATTAAGGACACCAACAGTATGATCATCTCAACAGATGCAGAAAAAAATTTAATAAAATTCAACATCCCTTCATGATAAAAATCACACCAAACTAGGCTTATAAAAACATACCTCAAAATAATAAAGGCCATATATGACAAACCTACAGCTAACATCATACTGAATGAGAAAAAATTGAAAGCCTTTCATCTAAGAACTGGAAGAAGACAAGGATGCCTACTTTCACTACTCTTATTCAACGTAGTATCGGAAGTCCCAGCCAGAGTAATCAAGCAAGAGCAAGAGAAAGAAAAGACATCCAAATTGGAAAAGAGGAAGTCAAAATGTCCTTTGTTGCTAATAATGAGATTTTATACCTAGGAAAACCTAAAGACTCCATCATAAAACTTTAAAATTTGATATATGAATTCAATGAAGATGTAGGTTACAAAGTGAACATACAAAAACCAGTAGCATTTTCATACACCAATAGTGATCTAACTGAGAAATAAATCAAGAAGCCAATCCTGTTTACAATAACTTTAGAAAAACAAGTCAACCAACCTAGGAATAAACGTAGCCAAGGGAGTGAAAGATCTGTACAAGGAAAACTACAAAACACTGATGAAAAAAATGGAAGGTAATACAAACATGAGATGGAACACTTTTTACTCATGGATGGTAAGAATTCGTATCATTAAAATAACCATGTTGCCCAAAACAATCTACACATTCAATGCAATCCTTATGAAAATACCAATGTCATTCTCACAATCCTGAGTAAAAAGAGCAAAGCTGGAGGGATGATGCTACCAGACTTAAAAATATATAACAAGGCTCTAGTAACATAAGTAGCATGGTAGTGATATCAAAACAGACAAATAGACCAATGGAACAGAATAGAGGACCCAGAAATAAAACCATGTATTTACCATCAGTTGATCTTCAACAAAGCTGACAACAACTTACACTGGGGAAAGGACGCCCTCTTCATTAAATAGTGATAGGAAAATTGGATAGCCATGTGCAGAAAATGAAACTGGATCCCTATCTCTCACTATGAGCAAAAATCAACTCAAAATGGATTAAACATTAAATCTAAGACCTGAAACCATAGATGCACTCAAAGAAGACCTAGAGAAAACTCTCTTGGAGATTGGCCTATGCAAAGAATTTATGATTAAAATCTCAAAAGCACAGGCAGCGAAAGCAAAAATAGACAAATGGGACTATTTTAAACTAAAAAGTTTATACACTGCAAAGGTGATAATCAATAGAGCAAAGAGACAACCTGTTGAATGAGAGAAGGTACTTGCAAACTAGTCATCTGACAGGGGACTAGTATTCAAAATATACCAGGAACTCAATTCAAAAGGAAAGAAGATTAAATAATCCCATTAAAAAGTAAGTAAAGGATACAAATAGACCTTTCTCCAAAGATGACATACAAATGGCTAACAGGTACATGAAGAATGGTCAACATCACTAATCATCAGAGAAATACAAATTAAAACCACAGTGATACTTTGTCTTACTGCAGCCAGAATGGTTATTACTAAAAAGAGAAAAACACACACACACAAATATTGGTGAGCATGTGGAGAAAAGGTAATTCTTATATGCTCTTCATGGTAATGTAAACTTGTGAACAACACTATGAAAAACACTTTGGAGAGTTCTCAAAAAAACTAAAAATGAATTACAGTTAAACTCTGTAATCCCATTGCTAAGTATCTGCCCATAGGAAAATAAATCAACATATCAAAGGGATACCTGACCTGAAATGTTTATTGCAGGACTACTAACAGTATCTAAGATATGGAACCAACCTAAGTGTTCATCAACAGACTAATGGATAAAGAAAATGTGATATGTATACACAATGGAATACTATTCGGTCATGAAAAGAAATAAAATCATGTCATTTGCATGGATGGAATTAGAGGTCTTTATCTAGAGTGAAATAAGCCAGGCACAAAAGGACAAACATTGCATGTTCTCACCTATATGTGGGAACGAAAACATTTGAACACATAGAGTTAAAGAGTGGAAAGATAGATAACAGAGACTGGGATGGGTAAGTGCTGGGGTGGAGAGTGGGGATGATGAAGAGAAGTGGGTTAAAGTAAACAAATGTATAGTAAGATGGAAGGAATAAATTCAATGTTTGATAACAGAGTAGGATAACTACATAACTATACTTAAATGTATTATATTTGGGTGATGGACATTCTAAATACCATGACTTGATCACTATGCATTGTATATATGTAACACAATTTCTCATGTATCCCACAAATTTGTACAAATACAAAAATCCCCAAATATAAAAAAGCAGTGTTTCATGAAAAAAAAGTGGCAAGTGCAGCTTGAAATTCAATCACACTAGTACTTTTCTCAAGATAACCATCATACTTCCATATGTAGCAGATGAATTTTATGTGTACTTCCCATTTCATCATATAGAGTACTAAAAAGACACACTCAAGGAGTAAAATTTATTAAAATTATTTTTTCCTGCCTCATGAAGGACATGCTTAATTGAAACTTTTTCTTCCCTGCAAGTACATGGCTGTGAATGATACAATTGTTACTGGTCCATTTTCACTCGGTGCCACTGCCTTGATTTGGGCTGTGTGCCAGCAATTTTACCTGTGATTGATCTTACATCACGGGTGTAAATGTCAATATAATGAAAAAGACATATAACTTCTTAGCATTGTTATGGAATTAATTTTGACTTTGCAGAGTCTCTAATAGTCATGAGGATCCCAGGGGTCCTTGAACCATACTTTGAACTGCTAACCTATGCTTTAGATATTGCATGGCTTGAAATGCTTTAGGAACTGTGTGATGTCCCTTAGTAAGGAATGTCAGTTCCATTATGAGGATGTATTACAAGTTTTATAATATGAGTGTGTGTGAGCATGTGTTTGAACCTATGGCATGGCACATTATCATTACAGATCTATGAGAAATGCCCTTTCTCCAAGCTTCTATTTAGGTTGGTGCAAAAGAAATTGTGGCACCAAATAATCTGTTTTAATAATTTTAACCTCTTTCCTTTGTTCCCCATGCTGTAGGAGTGGTACCTGCTTCCTGCAGTTACATCTTCTGTGAAAACTTCGGTGCTCTCTTAGTGCCTGGTGTGGATATAAACAAAGACCACTCATATGAAAAAAAATAGTTGCTATATATTCAGAGCTTGTTAATTGGATTGAGTCACCCACCATTACTTGCATTTGGTAGAAGCTCTCAACAGGCATGTGAGTGGGAAAGTTTTGCAGTGCAAAAAGGGAGAGGCTTCAGATAAGCCCTGATTGCAGGTCATCAGCATGAGGAAGCTGGAGGTGGACTAACTGGAAGAGGGCATCTTATGTGATTGGTTTGGAGAACACAGTTGCCTTTTTCTGGTTGGTCCTGAGTTGAAAGCAGAGGAAAAAATAGGGAAGTTGGTCATCATTGACCAAGTCCCGACCATTTTTGGCCATTTACTGCAGAGGTTAGGGATCAGAGCTCTGTTTTTGAATATGGTCTGGCCATTGTTTGTATATTCAATTTCTCACTGGTTAACAATTCTTTATATTAAGTTCACCCTGTTAAGATAACTGGTATGGTTACTGTTGCCTGGGTAGACTCTGATAAAAATCACTAAGTTGTTTGCCTATGATTAACCTGCCACTAATAATTAACCTTAGAAGGTTGCTTATAATATAGCAAAACTACTGGGTAAACTATTGGATGAACATTTAAATCACCATAATTTACCACAAAGATCGAAAATGAAGAATGACAAAGGAGGCAGATGAAATGCTAGGATGATCCACTATCTTGGTCTGCTTGGGACTGAGGAGTTTCCAGGTAGTAGGACTCACTGCAAATATTGGGACAGTCTAGAAAATTAGGAGAGTTGTCTACCCTATGGCAATGCCCAATGTTGTACAGTGCTAACAATCTTTTTGTTTTCCTCCTCCCAAACACTGCAAAATGCTTCAATCGATGAGAGCAGCATTCTGTTGGATTCTCCATGGGTGGGGAAAATCAAACACCAAACATGTTGGGGTGGAGCAGCATAAGTAATTTTATATCCCACCTCCTACTAAAAGTACACCTCTTTCTTCAGGTAAACAATGATCTGAGTTTTGAGGAGGCAAATTATTTCCTTAATACAATCAGTCGGCACAGGTGTTATTCAATCTGTGCCTTCTACACACTTAACATGGTTCAATTTATTTTTTAAAAAGCTTTCAGAGACAATGTTATTTTTAGAAACAGGAAATACTCTTTCCCCTCCACCTCCTTATATAATGTTGGCTGAGGATAATTACAAACATTCACAGGTGATATTTAAATTAGGCAAAAGGATGTATGTGTTCCAAAACAACTGAACAAAGGAAACAGATAAACACAAAGTGTTTCATGTTTGAAGACATTTCCTCTGGCTCTCTAACAGAGAGCAATTTAATTCTAAAAGAGTGCATGTATTGATTCAAGTGCTGGCCCCTCGATACTTAACAGATGAATGAAGCCCATGAAAGGGCACTTACTGTTCACATTTCCCAATATGAGAGAACAGTATTAATAAAGGGAGGGAGTTAATTTTAGAAAATGATACTTCCCACAAAAGATTGCATGTATTGAAAATCTTTTATAAAATAGAGTTGTAGGCTATTAGTACAAAAAAATACATGGCTTGTGAGAGAATGAGTTCAGAGAGAACATTTGGGGAGAATGGCTCTGGATGCTGCTTTGAATAGAGATGACAGTCACGGATACCTGAAGCCAAATTGAGATTAGGGGAGTGGCTAATCTTGGGAAAGGTTGTGAAAATGTGTGTGTCTGCTTTTCACTTTCAGTACTTCTGCTGCTTCTGCTCACTCTCCATATTTCTAGGCTATAGGTGTCTTCAGCAGGTGTGGAATGCTGTCTCAT
This sequence comes from Rhinopithecus roxellana, assembly GCF_007565055.1. Classification (NCBI taxonomy): domain Eukaryota; kingdom Metazoa; phylum Chordata; class Mammalia; order Primates; family Cercopithecidae; genus Rhinopithecus; species Rhinopithecus roxellana. Next base: position 84,029,936 of record NC_044564.1, on the reverse strand, counting down.
CTATTGACTGCTAAAATGGTGGCTACAAGTGGGCCTGGCTTGAACAATGGGAGGCGTGATCTCTCCAGAGAGTTTATATCTGAATTGATTCATTAAAAGAATGAACAAGAATACTGGCAGATCATATGAGGCTTCTTAAAAGGAGCATCTGATATCCATGACATGTAACATATAAACAGGTAAATCACCTTGTTGTGAGTTAAGTCACTGGCCAAGGAGATGAGTCAGGAATAAGAGGTATTAACCATTATTTAGATGGTCCGGTTCTTTGGGCAGTGTGATAGGTTTTTAATAAACATTAGTGCTTTTAATCTTCACAAAAATTCCATGGTAATATCCATAATTGAAAGGGTGAGTAGCTTGAGGGTTGGAGAAGACAACTTATCCCAGTGTTCAGATGGCTATGAATTGGCCTAATCCATTTGGTCTGCCTTAACTATTAGGTTCTTTTCAATAGATGAGGGTAGCCAGTGTCAAAGAAAAAACTGCACCGGCTACTTTAACAGGCAAAAAATAAAGACTTTATTCAAGGCTATTACAATAGAGTAGAGAGACTAGAACTATGGCTGAGTTCAACTCTCCTGAAACAAAGAGCTGGGATAGGTTGATCTTGGGCCAATTGATTTTGTTAATTGACTTTACCCAAAAGAAGAAAAAATACTGTGTCTAGTATCTTCATGACAAGGGGTAGTTTTACAACGTGAAAGAAGGCACATGACAAAGTTAAGCTACTGTCCTCCTAAAGAACCTAGGAGATGGAGTGCTGTCTTCCTTGATGATAACTTTTGAAAGCAATGGCTTTCTGCTCTTTGAGGAAGACATTCCTAGTTGTAAAACTTGGAAGAGGCTTTTAAAAATATTTACATCTTTAAAAGGGCAGAGAAAATAATCTATAATTACAACTTTTCTAAAGCAAATAAGTGCTCTTAGGAGGAGGTTAGGTGCCTAGACAGGAAGAAACCTGTTTAAAGTTTAGTCAAACTGAGAAGAACATTGAGGTCATCTTGATCAGTTGTCCATTTTGTTTAAAGAAAACCAGGCATCCCATTGAATCACCTAGGAAAGTTGTTTTATGTAGTTTATTTTATCGGATTTCTGTTGTTGAAAGCCTAGTTGAACCATCTGCTGAGACTTGGCAGTAGAGGATACTTGCTATGAGTAATCAGGCATTTAGTGAGGGGAATTTCTACGGAAATCAAAAGGAAAACAAAAATTAATGATTGGAGCACACCAATTTTTGAGTCTAGAGGTCAGCCAGTCAAGATTTCTACACACTGGGCTTTAGGCTTCTTAGAGGGTAGAATGAGGACATCAGGAGCAATCTGAAGGATTTCCCAATTTGAATGTTTTAGTGATGGCATAGACATCAGAGAGGCTTTGGTGAGATTGTCCAGTCATAGTTATTTTCTGGAGTAGATGATGGAAGATTTGGGAATTCCACACAGAGCAGTTTCAGACACACGTCGCCCATACTTGATCTACTGTTGAGATGAGTCATTTGAAGTTTTTATCAAGTCATGGATTCAGCTTACAAGGTTTCTTCAGGTCCTGGTGAACAGGTCAGCTAAAAGACAGTCTAGGGTCCCAATAAGGACACAGACAGTTAGGTTTTATTTTCTGATGATACCACATAAAAATAGTGGTAAATTATCCTCAATCACAAAATCAGTCAAATAATAGATTTGGCTTGATTATTTACATAATTGTAGCAAGAATGGTAATTTTATACACCTTCTTAATTTTTCTTTGCTGGAAGTTTTTACAAGAAGTTTCAGATTGCACTTTTAAAAGCTTCTTGAGGCTAGAAAGTAAAGAACTTGTCACCAGATTTCACTAGCAGTACATATATATTTGGATGAATTCCTCTCTTCTTGAGGTTCTCAAAATATTTTAATGCTCCTGGGCCTGCCAGGAAGTGACTTTCCTTACTCATTTCTAAGGCTGGGAATCCTATAAGCCAGGCACTAGGATGGTTTTCCCAAGCGGGCTTTGTTAGCATTGACTCCATAAAGTGAACCTTCATTCCTTAAAACTGTGTGGTCATATTTGATTCTGTGTGTGTCATGCTCACATATGATATTCCAGTGAAAGTCTTAGTTATATAATCAATGTTTCTAATTATGTTTGTTACCAGGAGGACAGATTCTTACCTAATCTATGCAAATCATTACATTGGCATGAAAATAAGAATACTTCAGAGTTTCTGAATTCTGGAGACAGCAGGCAAGAAGAAAAAAAGTTTCATTTCTGTTTACAAAAGCATAATTTACTATTTTTTAAATGAATTATATGTAGCTTAAAAGAGAAAAACGTTTTTTATATCAAGAAAATAGAACATTAAATCATCAGTAATATTCCAAATCCATAATCATTTTTCATCATTTAATTCAGTCTTACAGAATTAATTCTTGTTCACTTGATACTAGGTTAGCAATATCATGTGCCCATCAGCTTCTCCATCAGAGTTTTGGAAATCTGGAAATTCTGACTTGGTCTAGTAGTATGGTCTCAAAGTTTTTAGAGCAAGGCCATCAGAAACCTATGTCGCAGAGTATTTAGTATAGTTCCTTCCATGAGTCTCTGTAAAAAAAATCCCTTTTTGAAGGGTTTTTTTGTTGTTGTTGAAGACAGAACATTCTTGTCTGTTGCTGATTGCAAGCACTTTCAGGAAAGCATTAGGGTAACACAAAAATATACAGACAATCCCCAACTATCACTTAATGATTTTTCCACTTTATAATTGTGTGAAAGAGATATATACACATTCAGTAGGAATTGTACCTTTATAACTCATAACACATTTCTGTTTTTTACTTTCAGTACAGTATTCAATCAATTACACGAGCTATTTAACACTTTAATATAAAATAGCCTTTGTGTTAGAAGATGTTGGCCAACTATAGGCTAATGTAAGTGTTCTAAGCATGTTTAAGATAGGCTAGGTTAAGCTATGAGGTTCGGTAGGCTAGGCATGTTAAATGCATTTTTGACTTATGATATTTTCAGCTTATAATGGTTTTATCAGCTGTAACTCCATTGTAGTCAAGGAACATCTGTATCTGTGGATGACAAAAGACTAAAAATTACTGTGATTAAAAATATAATGAAAGTTCATTATACGAATAATGAACTGACAAAGATATTTGGCTGTTTCTGTGGCATACATTTAAAAAGCCCTGGGTTATGACTGACAGTACTATACTCTAGTTTGATATAAGGCATAGCAGAGCTAGAATGTATCATGGACAGTGAAAGCATTGATAAGTTTTTAGGAATTTAACATAATGTCTAAAATATTTATATTAACAACATTTTACCTGTAAAAATATAACCTAAGAAAGCATAGCATATTTTACTTGACAACACTTCCCATGAAATTCAGCATCTCATAAAAACCTAATTTTTTTTTTTTACCTCTTTGTTTACAAGGAGAAAGATCCTTTATTACTTTCCAGGGGCCCTCTTTGAAATCCTAGAAGTCAGTTTTAGGTATAAAAATTATTATTTAGGATTAGATTTTTGGAAGACAAAACATCAACTGTTGTCAGGAGGTTTGAACAGTTAAATCAGACTATGAGTTACTGAGAAATGAGATTTTGCTACTTATTTAACCAAAGTGACAATGAAAGATTTCAAAAATAAATATAGGAGATAAAATAACTATAAAAATTCTAGCTCCTTTACAAGTGAGAAGACTCTGTTTTTTAAATATTCAAGAACATAATGAAGTCAACATGAAGCACAAGAAATTATTCTAATAAAACACAGAACCTTTACTTCCTGGATAGATGATAGTTTGGACATGTGTCCCCAGATCTCATGTTGAATTGTAATTCCCAGTATTGGAGGTGGGGCCTAGTGGGAGGTGATTGAATCATGGGGGTGGATTTCTCATAAATGGTTTAGCACCATCTATCTTCTTGATGTTGACCTCATGATAGCGACTGAGTTCTCTGGAGATCTGCTTGTTTAAAAGTGTATGGTCCCCCCTCCCCACCCCCCTTGTTCCTGCTTTCACCATGTGAAGTGACTGCTCCCCTTTTGCCTTCTGTCATGATTGTAAGATTCCTAAAGCCAGCTCAGAAGCTGAACGGACATTGGCACCATGCTTGCTATAAAGCCTGCAGAACCGTGAGCCAATTAAACCTTTTTTCTTGATAAATGACCAGTCTCAGGCATTTCTTTACAGCAATGCAAGAATGAACTAATACAATAAATTATTCAAAGGGAAAGAACACTATTTACAAACTCTTATTAAGAGCAGACCAATAATCTAAGAAATATTTGTCACTTTAACAGAGGGAAACAAACTCTAGTTTTCTATCGGTATAGTACTGACACTACAGCTCATTAAACAAACAAACAAATAAAAACAAACAAACAAACAAACAAAGTCAAATCTTAGCCAGTACTGATCACTAGTAGTAAAATTTCTTTTCTGTAAACCTTTATAGCTTTTCAAATCCATTCAGGCTTTCTCATACACTTTTCATCCCTTTTCTGGTACAACCATTCATCTTATTTTAGGATAATTTTTTTTTCTCTTAACAAAACCACATCCTACATATCTTGTAAATTTTGCACAGAAAGTTCTTTTCCTTTGCCCCTATGGCTTATCATACTTTCATCTGCACACATTGATCATAATTTTTAACTATTAGTAACTTTTATTTCATGGAAGAAACTGGGAAGTGGATAATTGTAAACTGTCTGTCACATGTCAGCATTTTGTGGCCAACTAGCAAAGCTAATGGATACATGATCTCACAATTTCATAGGTCTATGCTTTCTTATAGTACAATTTCTCAATGTTTATCAAGCATACTCAAAGAAGAAAAATAGGTATCAACATACTTAAATATATGTAGCCTTTCTATACCATATTATAAAAGAAGCCAAAGTATATAAACTTAAGTTTATGTTTAGTAATCAATGTCTCAGTATTTAATCTTATTTAGAGATGATCTAGATATTTAATAACTATCTATTACTTAATTTAGCATAAGTCTAAGGTTGTAAGTTACCAGAAGGTATTTTGGAAACTATTTTAAGCATACATATCATAAAGCATAATTGTTGAAATAAATTAATCACACAAGATGCCTGGTTTCTAGTTAGCCCACCTGCAGCCTCCGATGAGGGTGTACCTGAAGCCTTCCCTTTTCTTCCCACAGCCAACCTTTCCTGCCCCTCTGCCTGCCTTTGAGTATCTTCCAGATGCAAATGATAGTGGCTAGCTCCCATGCTACAGCAAGCTCTGAATAAACAGCTTTTGCTCATTCTCTGCAAGTAGTCTTCCTTTACTTCCACACATTCATGAGAAACTATTTCTAATATCTACTTTGGTATTTATAATAAAAAGCTACTAATATCACCAATAAACACCCCACTTCTAACATTCATTATTGTCAATTGGCATAGTTTGTGGTATAGCAGGAGATACAGAAAACTGAGGTATTTGTGACAAATATATCTGGAATATGGTCTTTCTCATTAAATGGTAGCTGACGATACCTAGAGTGTGAATTGATTGGAGAAACTGATTTCCTTAATTATCTTAATTTATTTAATTCTCTTGTCCTCCTTAATTCATCAGTAACACCTGATGGATCTACCTCTAAAACATATCTCAGTTCCTTACACTTATTTTCATCTCTCACTGCTAGTATCCTGCCCACATCACCATTCTCTCTTGCTTGGACTAAAGCAATCACCTCCTAAATGGATGTTTCTCTTTCTATTGCTCATATTTATCTAGTCTCCACAGAGGAGTCAGAGGAATCTTTGAAAGATACACATCAGTTCATATTAGTCTCCTGTTTAAAACACTCAAATGGCTTTCCTTTCTATCTAGAATAATCTTATTTTGATCTTCTATCTATCTCACTTAGTATAGCTTATCCTGGCCTCTCTGATATTTTATTTCCCTTCACACACGAGTCCAAGATCTCTCTGTCCATTCTGTTTCTTACCCATGCCAAGATTTTCCTATCTGAAGACACTTACACTTGATCGTGACACAATTCTCAGGATCATCATTGACTTCTCTCTTTCTATCATATCCCGTATTGATTCCATTCATAAATATTATTAACCCTACTTTCAGAATGCATCCAGCCTCTAACCATTCTTAAACCATCCATCCTACCACCTGGTCCATGCCAGCATCCTCTTTTGCCTTGATTATTGTTGTAGATTCCTATCTAGTCTTTCTCCCTACAGTCTCTTCTCAACAGAGTAGCCAGTCAACTTGTCAAACAAAATTCCAGCTATGTCATTCTTGGCTCTAAAATATCTCATCTTGATATCCTCTGCTCAGAACCCTTCCACTTCACTCACAGTAAAATTCAATTGCCTGTAATGCCCACAGCTCCCTGCACCCCGATCTCAATTCCCTGTCACCCATTTTCACTTCATCCAAATGGGCCTTATTGCAGTACCTTTAACATGCCAGATACCCCTTCTCTCTCAGGACATTCGCACATGCAGTATTATCTGCCTGGAATGTGCTTTTTCCAAATATTTCCATAGTTTGCTTCAGAATTCTTTCAAGTCTCTGCTCAAATGTCTCCAAATAAATGTGACCTTCTCTGATCACCCTATTGAAAACAACCCCTTCTCTCATCATCTTACACCCAGTATTCCTTGGCTCCCTAACACTCCTTCCATCCCTCACTCTGCTTTATTTTGCTTCTTAGACCTTTCACTTTTTAACACATAATATTTTTACCTATTTATTCTGGTAGTCAAGAAATCAACTAAGGCTTTGACAATTCTGTGACATACAAACAGAACTGCAGAGTAGAAAATTCTGAGAAATGAAGGGCCGTGAAGATTAGAGCCGAGTGCCCACTGTAGAGAACTATCTCATATCAAAGGGAATCATTCAAAAGTCAGGGAAAGCATGGGTGCTGTGGTTTGTTGGAATAATTTAGGCAGCTCTACAACCAATGCACCAGAGTTGGGTAATTTTCTGCTCTATTTTTCCAGAACATGAGATAAAGCTATCACTGACATTATTCCCACTTTCAAAAATGTTCACGAAAAGGCAAATCTGAGATAAGTGGCACAAAAACAAGCTTGTGGTATTCGCTTCAGGTATTGCTGAGCTATTTAAATGAGAGCAAGCAATTTGATTCTCTCATTTGGACTATTTTACTGAAAGCAGAATGTGAAATTTATGTTTTGTTTTTAAAAGTCTTTTGGTTTCTCTGATTTGATTTTTTTTTCTGCTTTGCTGAAAAAAATAAAGCTGCTTAACTTATTTTGTATTTTTTTCAAATTTCCAAATAGATTTAACATTGTGATAATAACTTGAGCTAAAATTAAACTAAGCTAATTTTAAAATCACATAATTTTTTTTCTAATATCTTTAGCTAGAGAGATTTAAATACACATATTTTCTGGTAAAAGAGGAGTCTGGGTGAAAAATATATTTCTGGTGATAAACACTGATGGGAGTAGAAAATGCAAGCCTTATTTTAACCCTCCACTCAGAAATTTCACACACATCCCACAGGAAAACCAAATGAAAGAGAGGCAAAACCTCCTTGCAACAGATGAAGAGTAGTTTTTCCCCATCAACTTTGAGGGGCTCAACTTCATATCCTTCCCACTCCTGGAAATGTTACAGAGTACTTTCATAAACCTAATGTCATTTTATCCTCTGAAAATTCTATGGAATTGGCAAGATAGCTATTTTTGTCCCTATTTTATAGTAAAAAAAAAAAAATTCCAGATATCATGTGATTAAGTGACTTTGATGAAATCACATCTCTAGTAGGAATATATCCATTTAGGAGAAAATAGCCATCCAGTCCCACTTCATACTGAAGACTTAATTGCCCGACTTCACATAAAAGTGGAGTGCCCTCTCTCCAGTAAACCTTAGCAGGATAATTGATGTTCATAATCAGATTTTGTGGAATGGCAGAGGAATTATGAAATGGGGTCACCATCCTGAGGGCCCTTACATATGCAAATAATTCGCCAGAAACATTAATGAGAAATACTCAATCATTTCTTCTATCGTTTGTGCTTCGAAACATGTCCTTGAAGGAGAAGAGATCAGGTTACGCACTTGCTTAGATGGCAGGTGGCCCATACTTTTGGAACTTAAACTAGGAAGGCCTAAGTTGAATGTAACATCAAGCTGCCATCTCCAAATGAAATCAAGAACTGTAGACCAACAGTCATGATTTTAATTCTTGGTGCTCTCATTACCCTTCTACATATTTCTGTAGAATAACTAAGTGTAAAGTGTTTTCAAATAAAAATAGCTATATACTGTCAGGATACCGGGAAATCTAAATTTACTTGAAAGAAGAAATAAAAGTTTGAATCTTCACTGTCTACTTCTAAAATGAAAGAAAATTTGTTGAACCAGCCTCATTCTGTGAACTATTTCAGAAAAAGAACAAACACAGAGGAACCTCAGCAGTGTCAGCTGTCATCATCAAGTTCAGACTTGAGTGTTTTTTTTCCAGGTTCTGCCAAAAACCCAGCTGGGAGAAGTGGTACTACATGACCTATGCTATTCTATCTCCTTTAGATACTTCAAATTCTATCCCTAAAAGGGCTTAACCACTAAACAGTAGAAAACTGTTGTTATGCTCCTTAGTGCATAGTTTCACTTGTTTTAATGTTTTCTTCGATACTTTATCAAATACTAGTAACAGCAGCCGCAACAACAAAAATCCAAAAGGGCCATATGGAATTTCTGGCTACCACATTCTGTTGTTTACTCATGGCATATCTTTAGTACCTTCGACATGGCTGCACGGACATTAGCTGCTCAGCAAATATTTGTTGAGTAAAGGCTACTTTAAGGGATTGATTTTTATCCTAAGCTCATTAAAATGCTATTGAAAGGTTTTCATGGGAGAAGTGACATGATTAGAATTGCATTTTATTACATTTACTCTTTCAGCTACCTGTGAAATGGATTAGAAAAACACAAGTAAAGAATTTTTAAAAATTATTAAAAATATTGTTGATAAAGTGATTCTTGTTTTAAGATAACAATCTTACTAATGTGTGTCTCACTGTAGGCTTTTTACTTAAATGTATACTTTTTATTACCATGGGGAGAATCTCCTCATCTTATTTTAGTTGTTTTAGGTCTGACATTTAAACAGGTCATTGAATGTTGTCAAACTTTTTCAGGGAAGATACTTTGAAGGTAAATAGTTGAATAGATGAAAAAAATGAGGAAAAAAGAAAATAAATGGTGTGAAAGAAAAGGAGACTGAAAGCACCCAAAGTATGGTTCTACAAGTTTATTAATGGCTGGCCATACGTACTTAAGCTTAACTACAGATGCAATCCTCATTTTTGTTCACCCAGGGATACAAAACCCTCATTAGTAGTTGGACGTCAATACATGTTTGTAGAATTAGCTACTTAATTAAGTCATTCTTATATTTTCCAAAAGTTCTCATGTTCCATAAAGGAAGCTATACTGGACATATTTTACTTTTATTCCTTTCTTCTGCCTTCTCTGTCGGAGCAGAGATGACTATGAGGTTCAAGGACGTGTGGATTTCTTTTCTTTTCTTTTCTTTTTTTTTTTTTGTGGGGAGGGAGGGTAATAAAGCAATAAATACAGTGAAATGGTCCCATCGTGGAATTGATTTTGTTTTCCTAGGTTCATTTTTAGTGTAACTTTATATACTCTCGGAGGCTGGAAAGAAATCAACTCTGAAGTTTGAAATGCATAAATTCTTTCTTAAGAAGACTGAGAGGTTGCCTGCATGTAAATTCACGTTTGCAGTCAAAGGCAGAGGAGAATGTAGCCTATGCTTCTGTCCTGTTGTCACTTAGGTGGCTCATTTGCACTGATAATAGCCAAAACTGGCTTATTAATCCCTCACACATATTTGTCTGGCAATAGAATTGTTCCTCTCTAATTAGGACCATGCTCAAAATTGGACAAGAAGTGCCTCAGGCTATCATTCAACACTCTATCACAGCCAGACCATCCAGCAAAAACCTTCGAAAATGCCCTCCATCTCCTTCACATGCAAAGTATCTGCAACTAAATTAAGATGCTAATGACTACGCTGATGACTCCTGCATGAAGATGTTGGAGTGCCACTGAGAAGGAAATGTTTCTCCACTGCCAAAACTATTTAGAATATTCAAACAACTAGATATTTTATTTCTGTGAGGTCTCCTGCTCCACAGGTTTTGAGTATAGAAACATAAATTTTATTTTTTCATCACTGAAGGCTGCAATTGTGATGGGTCAGATATGAAAATGGGGGGTTCTAAATGTCATTTCAATATCGTTCCTCCAGCTACATCAAAAAAGAAGTTGCGTGGACCTCTTGACCTCATCAGGACACTGCCTGGGAAAGGAGATTCCAATATTTTGTTTAGGTCCTTGGCCTCCTTATTAGCCCTTCATCCCTGCTGTCTTTAGTTACTCTCCTGTTATGGCTCATCTGTTTTCACAAAGATGTGTCTTACTACAAAGTACTTTCCTTCACTGGAATAACAAATTATTGTGTAAGAAGTATTTTTAATGTAAGTTTATTATAAAACTAAACTAATTATCTCATTCCCATTCCACATCTGCTTCTCCTTCCCATTCCTCAGTCTCTTTTATCTCATCAATGATACCTCCACCTTACATCAAGGCAGAAACAGGAATGGCATCCTTCATTTCTCTATCTTTACCACCCCTCACATGTGTCCATCAAGTGATCTCAATCATAATGTATACATATTCTTAAATCTGAGATTTTCTTCATTTCCACTGTTACCACTCTATTATAAGACACCTTTCCTTCCAACTGGACTCATATTATAGCCTCCAAGTGGGGTAATATCTAAATGTAATAATGGAGAGTATAGTAAGACAATATAAGTATTTATGTATTACCAGTACGCAGGTGGAAAATATAGTTGAAAAAAATTCTCCAGAATAAAGTTAATGACAGACATTTACGTTTCTTTGCACAAATTAAACCTCAAAGCCTTATTGGTGTATTGAGGGTGTAGACGAAATATTGAGTAAATGCAGACCTGCAACATTCTCCTGGAAGTGACAGATACCTATTTTATGTTTTATATTTGTAGCTCAATTCCACTTAAAATATCATGAGGATTAAGTTTTGTATTTCACAAGAAACATGTCAAATAGGGTCCAAGCAGCTCCACACACAAGTGAATGCTTGGATAAGATAAAGAATATTTGGAAACCAAAAGAGTTAAATCACCGTGAGATTAAAAGGAAGAAAATATGAAGCATAAGAGCTGTGAGCAAAGGCTGCTGCCAGCAACCTCAACAGGTTATTGAAAATATATTGAAATCTTAACAGTTTGGTTTTGTGTTAGATAAGCAAAAGGATAACTGTTTATCCATTTATCTTCAATGCGCAGAAAACCAGCACTATGCTTCCTCCCTAAAGCCTGAAGACTTCCCCATCTCTGAAATGCATACCGGAAAAGCACCATCCACCGCACCTGGGAAGCAGCAAGGTTTGTCTTCCATTGACATGTCCATGGGGAAAAATGAAAACTTCAAAATGGTGTTAGAAAAATGTGTGTGGTCAAGAAATTAAGAGCCAAGGAAACACCCTATTTTCAGTGCTGACTAGGAAACTGCTATGTAAGGCACTTACACAGTTCAGAGCATATTTGACTTCCCCCAAAACAATACAAAATGACAGTATAAAGGTGAGCTCATAGTGAATTTATCCAAATCACACAGAATGAACCACTGTTGGAGAGAATCACAGATTCAGTAAATAGAAGAATTTAGATACTTAGAACTAGAAATAAACAAAATAGTCTGAAAGAACATTTACAATAAGTTTATCTAGGTGTTCAAAAAGATATCCTAGAACAGAATTCATAAGGTAGGAATAAAAAATGCATAAAAGGAATTAGAAAATTTGAAAAGAACCCAAGTAAGTCTAGATATAAACATAACTTTTTAAATTAAAAAATATATTTTATATTTTTAAGTAAAATAAATAATATATAATATATGATATATAATATTATATGCAAGATAACATGATATATATGATATCCTATATATGGTTATATATTATAATGATAATTCTATATTATATAATTACATATTATATCATATCATATAGTATTATATAGAGGATGTCATATATATCATATTATAATTATAGATATATGACTATGTATAATTATATATATATATAAATTCTGAATGTAAATATTGAATAGTAAACCAGATACAATTAAAGATAAGATTCATCTGGACAGTAAATCTAAACAAATCACTTAGAATGTACCACTTAGAGACAAAGGGGTGGAAAGCGTTAAAATATTAGTTAAGGGATATAGAAGCCAGAATTAGAGCCAATATATGACCAGTAAGCAAAATTTTAATTAATCACCATTAATAATTTTCTAAAGTTGAGGAAAAATAAATTCTCAAATTGAAGGAGTACACTGAGACTTAAGCAGAAAAAAATTAAAAATCAGAGAATCATAGTAAGATGTCATGATTTCAAAGACAAAATTGTTATAAAAGCTATTAGAAAATAAAAATTGCTTGTAAAAATAAATTCTCAATTGGTAGCATAATTCTTATCAGTAATAATGGATTTCAATATGTAAAGGGATTCCATCCTTAAAATGCTGAGGGAAAATAATGTTGAATGATAATTCAGATTTTAATCAAATACATATAATTTAATTAAAATCCATATTAGTCTGTGATATGGTTTGGCTGTGTCCCCACCCAAATCTTGTCGTGAATTGTAGTTCCCATAATTCCCACGTGTTGTAAGAGGGAGCCAGTGGGAGGTCATTGAATCATAGGGGCGGTTCCCCCATACTGTTCTCATGGTAGTGAATAAGTCTCACGAGATCTGATGAGTTTATAAGGAGTTTCCCCTTTCACTTGGCTCTCATTCTGTCTTGCCTGCTGCGGTGTAGGATGTGCCTTTTACCTTCCGCTGTGATTGTGAAGCCTCCCCAGCCATGTGGAGCCATGAATCCATTAAACCCCTTTTTCTTTATAAATTACCTAGTCTCTGGTATGTCTTTATCAGCAATGTGAAAACAGACTAATAGAGTCTGAATAGGCGAGGTTAGTCTGTGGATTTTTGACAAATGGATTTACACTGTGGAAGGTGCTTCCTTTTTATTAACTTTTCACAAGGAAAATAAAATGAAACATAAAATTAGGTTCTTTCTTCATACCTTACACATGTGTTATATGAGATAACATTGAAAGGTTGGACAAAGCCAATTCCTCTGGGTCTATGCAAGCCATGGTAAGGAATTTGGATTTTATTCTAAGAGACATGAGGAGCTACTTGAGGATCTTATTTATTTATTTATCTATCTTTCTATTTCTGTAACCTAGGACAGTGACGAGTATTTTAAAACAAGCAAATGAAGTAAACAGAGTCACGATTTTCAAAGGTTACTTTTAAAAGTGTGAATAGACTATTGAATAAAATTAGAAAGACTATTGGGAGAAAAGTGCAGTAATCCAAGTAAGAGATGATAGTGGTTTTTAACTGGAGAATTGGCAGTGAAGATAGAAATACAATGCAGCTTAGCCTGAGCAAGCATACTATGTTTTACTTTTTATTTAGGGAGTAGGAGTGAGGGACAACAGGAGTGATGGAGTAACAGACGATGGAGAACCACTGTGAGTTATCTTACTGAACAGGGTGACTGCTAAGTGCCAACTGTTAGGTCTGTGGGACTACACTGATAAGAAGGTAAGTAAGTTGCATCTTAGAATCATCCCCCAAAGGTCAAGAAGGATAAAAAATCATGAACTGGTTTAAGTTTTCTCTTGGGGTGCTGAGCTCCCTGAACTTCTGGGTTGCACAAGTCTGGCCATGGGTGTTGAGCAGGGTCCTAAGCATCATAAACAAGAAGACTAGAGATACAGGGATGGAAGGAGGAGAGACGCTGTTAGGTTGCACCTGCTTGAATTTGGTAAGAATCCAAGCAAAGCTAGAACAAGAGACAGGTGAGGCCAAGAAGGCCTTAGGTGGTACATAAGAGGCCTCTGGTACAGAATAATTTGATATACATTTGGGAGATAAAAAGAATAGACAGCCTTTTAAATTGGATGGTGATGTGGTGGGGTAGTGAAGGAAAGGAAGGAAGGACTTGAGATTGGGTGGAGACAGATCTGATTACATGCAGAAATTGTGATATTAGAGCATGAATAATGGTGTACTTCAACAACACTCAGGGCTTCCCAGAGGACATAAAGGCTGACAAAGATTTAAACAATCAAATAGGTTGATGAATATGAGAAAAACAAGCAGTGACAAGATATAATTTTTCAAGACCTAGAGAAGTCTTGTGTGAAGCCCTGGAAACAAAAGTTGGGGGCATGTATCATTTGCGGAACAGTATGCCTGAAAAGAGAAGCTGGATGATTAGGGACGAAGGTAATAGCAAAAGATGAAATGGGAAATATAGAAGCAGAAATTCTGTAGAGCCTCCTGAGCTACAGGTAGGAGTTGGGTTTTATAACAGTAAGAATCCATTAAACATAATCTTTTAAAGATTTTTTAAAAAATCATTCCATCTATAAAGTGAAAATAGATTGGAGAAATACAAGACTGGAGCAACAATGCTAGTTATATGGCTGTTAAAATAGACTAAGCGAGAGATGAGAGTGATCTGAACTACAGTTATGACAGTGAGATGGAAATTAATGGACCAATTGCAAGAGATGCCAAGACTTCTGGCTTGAGTAAGTGGTTGGATACAGGGTTGGTGGAGACAACATATGTTTTAGATAGAGTGAGCCTGAAGGGCCTGCAAGACATGACATGGCAACACTTAACACATAGTTAAAGGGCTGCTGGACGTCATAGACTATCCAAATTTCAAAACCATGAATTGAGACTGGCATAATTCTGCAAATTTGTGCAATTATATTCGGCAGTGTTCAGGATTTTATACATAGTCTTGGAGAAAATTGACAGCTAAATTAGACCAACAACATGGGTTTGTCAGCAATCGTGATAGAAGTATAATCTATGTTCTTGAGAAAAGTCTCAAATATATTGGTAAGAGAGTCTCATTCACAATGGACAAATAAATCTAAGCTGAATTAAGACAGAAGTGGACAGAGTAAAGGGCTGGAGAGAAGAAAATAAAATACCACATTACTGGCAGTCCCTGTGCGGTGGAGGAGAAACTGCTTTTCTTCTCGTGGATCACAGGGCTGCCTTCACAGAGGCTGGCCAATACAGAGTTGGACAGCTGGAATTATACTTTCAGAATATCACAGTTTTAAATATCCCCCACACCCCACCCAGAGGAGCTCTGGAATCTTCATGAGAGATAACACTGCTCTTCTGGTGTAGTTTATTAAGGCTTACTGGCTGCTGTTACCCGCAGACTATTGGGAACCAAAAATATTTCTGTTGTCTGGACCATGGAAAACAAAGACCAGGCAAAAGAGATAGAGGTAAAGAGAGGAGTGTAACGTGGACAGCTATCCCTATCAATAGTGGCATCTCAAATATTTAGGGGAAGCACCACCATACGGTTATCAACACTATTACATATGTGTTATTTTGTTATATATGAAGACTAAATCTGAACTACTAGAGCATTAATAATGAAAAATAATATCTTTACCAAGGGTCCTGAGACAGTGTGATTTGATTTGCTTCATTAAGGGCTGGATGGCAATGTTTTTCTTCAAATTTCCAGTAGAGAAATTTCATAAAGTTTCATCTACTGTCACCTTTTAGGAGGTGACATCTTTTAATATTTTCCAGGTTGAAAACTCTTGAGATAAGCCCATGGAAGTTTATCTCCCAATATAGCCCCTATACCACCTTAATACAAAATACTGGATAGCTGGCTTTCTGACATAGTGCATGGCGTTCACATGCCAGGGGCTTGTAGCTCCCATAACAAGTCCTAGCTGGAGGCAGAGAGGAGGGAGGGATAGCAGTCGAGTGAGGAGGCAGGGACATGCTATACAGTAACCAGGGTCCAAGGAGTATCCATGTTTCATTCTTTGTTGCTTAGATCCAAAGTGCAAAAGGAAAATCAAACTGTGTATTATTTTATTCAGATAGGAACGTTAATGACGGAAGATGGAAAATAGAAAGTGTACCCTGGGCTAGTCTCAATACTAGGATAAACAAGATAATTGTATTTCTGTCTAGTTTTCTTGAAGTCATACCTTTTCTAACTAATTGAAAGGTATTGTTAATGAGCAAAAATGGGTACACAGCTTCCTGTTTTTTATAGTACACGAAAATCTTCAATGTTGTCCCGAGTGTGATCCATGTGAGCTAGTACCACAAATGTGGCAGCCGTCTCCAGTATAGATTCCATGTAACATGTTAAGTAGTTGGCTGTGTGATTTTACAAATGACCTTGTTCAGAACTAATCTCCTTGTATTCAATCAGCTCTTTTAGGAGTAAGTCGCTCCCTTTCCCTTATAAATCCAGTGGGAGAATGTCAACGCTCTTATGAAGCCATTCACGTTAGGACATTGTATCTTGTCATTATGCATAGAAGGCCATTTTTTCCCCCTAGTTCTTGATGCAGATCGTGAAAGGAATACAATTAATGAGAATATTGGATTCATAGAAACCTCTGAGTCAGAAAGTCTACGGATGCCAGCATTGTGATTATGGCTTCATCACTTGACAATCACAGAGATGATTTTTAAGGGCTCCCACATGAACATATTGCATATTACAATTTTTTCCCTGTAATCTTGACTCAGCCCAGAAAGCCTGTTAATTGCTTAAAGTACTCCAAGCTTGTTTGGATAGAAAATCACCCTGAAACCTATTAGCTCACTTTTCTCTCAGCATGGCCAGTTATGCAGACCTGACTATCAGTTCCAGAAAAGTTATTTTTTAAAGGATGTCATACAATATTTCATCAATTCTCAGCACACTTGGTGGCTTAAAAATATCCTCCATAATTTTCTTCCCTGTGATGTATATATAAACAAATCTAATTCCTTGTTAGATGCTAATTGCAACAGCTATATAACTGTGCCTCTGAAACTTCCTAGAAACATTATCCATATGACAAGGTCTTTCCCTAACTACTTATTACCCTAATGAGAGAAATATTTCTTCTTCCTCCTGCTGCTCGCCCTCTATCTATTTTGTAAGCTAAATACTGTAAACTAAGAATAAAATCCCATGCCCCACGATCTGACTGAAAGGATTCCCTCTTGGCCACGAGGACCCCAGAAACCTTGAAACTGAGTTCCTGGCCATGATGGGATGATAGGTCAGACATGCCTCATTATACCTGTTCCCTTTCACAGTTTACACAAAACAACTGACCAGAATTTATACAAAAATAGAGGTCATAAGGCTGACAAAACAGACTCTTCGTGACAATATGATACCAAATTATAAATGGGACCTAAATTATAAACAGGACCTAAAGCCACGCCAGGCAAGGGTTAAGTTATGCACCCCTACACTTAAAGGATAAACTATGTTCTAACTGCCACAAGTTTTTTCGTTTTTTTCTAGAAGCTAAACAAGCACTGGCCGTGAGATAACAATGTCAAAGCAGCTGCAGCTTGCCAAACACCAGACACTGACTAACCAAGCCCCCTGTTCCACAAGCCATAACTATAGCTTCAAGCAGACAAGAGACTGATTTCAGTAACTTTCTCCTGATAAGAAGGCCATTGACCATGGACTGGTTGGCTGGTTTACAGAGATTACACACTTATGTGCCTCATGTCCTGAAAAGATATTTTGAAGTGTAGGGCCTAATTGTAAAACATTTGAATGTTAATTATCTAGCCCAAGGTGAGCATGAAATGCAGGTAACATGCATGTTTGCTTATCAATCACATGACCTCCTTTTCATGAACAGTCGTAGCTCCTCCTATATCCTGTTAAATATGCCTACTTGGCTAACCCGTTCAAGCTTAAATTCCTATCTTACCCTCCCTTCCTCAAAGTGCTTGCTTTCTGTTTTAAGCCAGGGGCTGTGCCTCCTGCCTGCAGGTTGTAATCCCCTTCAAAGAAATAAAGCTCTCTTTTTAAAATTTGTATATACTGCTAACAGTATCTACTATAAAAATATCACCATAACTCAAGATTATCAGTGATAATGCACCAATTTCAGATTCAGTGGTGATAATTGTAATAGGATGCCCTGGAAAATCATCAGAGGCATGGTTTTACGAGCCTGGAAAATCTCCTTCATTTTTGATATGTTTTTGAATTAACAAATTTTACCTGGTAGTTAAGGAAGCTTCTGGAAGACAAAGCCAACGATCAATGTTCTTACACATAGAAACATACTGAAAGGCTTTGAGGTAGAGGGAGATGTTATGATGCAAAATTTCAAGGAAGAACCTTAGAACTGAGGAGAAAATCTAGTCTGAGAGGAGATTGGTATGCAAAGCTAAACTCAAATTCTCAATATTGTTGGAAAATAATAGTTCTGCATGTAGTGTAGGGGCTCTTATCTTAATCTGACTCAGTGTAACAGACACTGAAATAAGATGCTGAAACTCCTACTTCAGAACTTTTCCCCAGTTGCCAAAATATTGTCTACCAATGACTCACCTGAGTCTACTTCCTGGTACCACGCCTGGCACCAAATGTCTTACCTTGAGTCCCTCTCTGGACATTTCCCTCAGAAGAGGCGAACTGCCTTAGTGAAGGATATACCCTAATCACTCTGTGATTGGCTGAGGCCTCTGTTGCACTGCATTGTGATTCGATTTTTCCCTTTGCCTAATCCCTCTTTCCTTGCTCCCTTATGGGTGATAAGGGATTAGGAGATCCAATTACGAGATCCCAATAGCCATCCTGCCACAAAGTGTCTGGATCTGAAATAGATGCATCATTGGGGCTAATCTGGAGTTGTACTGGAGATATTTTTATAGCAAGTATCTAGCCATTTACTTGGGTAGCTCTTCGACTTGAGAAAAAAGGAATACACAATATTTCAAGGACTGTTGGCCATAGAGTTCCTGCTGACATTGATATCTGGTGACCCAAAGTGTTATCATGACTCCCTGGTTACAGCTGGAACACAGATGGGCCAGGTGCAAATGAAGGAGTTCTGGGCCACGTTTGCAAAGAGTGTGTCCACGGGACCATGCACACGCTGGTCCCATGTGGAATATTGAAATGGATGCACTTAATATTTGTCAGAAAACTCACTTCGATTTCTTGATGGGTGGGCTAAGAATTATTATGGTGGATGAGCCCAAATCCAAGCAGTTCAACTTCTTCCTCTGTGTAGTCCTGGCTCTTTTTGGGCTGAAAGAGGAGGCTCTTTTTCAGAGAGTGGTGTGCTTGTAAATATTTAACAATTGAATCTCCAGGGGTAAAAAAGCCTGTATTTGTCAAATTTTCCAATTTCTAAGATGTCATCTCCCACCATGGCCAATTTAAAATCACCAACTTGCTGTCATTGAGTGCAGAGTTGGCAAGAGATGTGCATAACTGCAAATGGGTACAGGTCGGCTTCAGCCTACTGCTGCAGTGTGGTTTCTGACTGTGCTCCTCAAGTTTCTCCAGTACAAAGATACCTGCTCAGAGTTCATTTCTGGAAAACTCTATCCAAAATATCCAGCCATTTCTCATGTTCCATACATCTGGTATATATCCAGTCATTTCTTACGTTCCATACATCCGGTATATATGGTATCTCTAGAAATCCGAAACATCTCAAGGTCCAAGTGACCATGTTATAGGATCTATTTATAAAACTCCATGCAAACCAGGAATATTCACTCCCATACCCATTTTTTAGTGCAGTGACAAGCAGCAACCCTGAATGAAGCAGCTGTGGCATTAGTGCTATGGGTGTGTGAAGAAACATGCTAAGCATGACAGATGTCTTAGCTAAGCAGTAGGTGATGCATCTGGAAGAAGTATGAGTGCTGGCGTGAGCCAGAAATGTGACATTGGAGTTGCCTGACTACACATATTCAAAGATGGTATGATGTTAAGGTAGCAGCATGAGATATTGTCTGGACAGACTCACTGCTGAGGTCTGTGGATTTTGTGTTCCACCATGATTGTAGCAGTTATATATCAGGTCCTGTGCTATGCCTTTTGTATACATTACCTTTAATTTTTAAAACAACACTGCACGGTTGGTGGAATTATTCCCACTTTATAGATGTAGAAAGTTAAGATGTAGAAACTGAGGAAAGTTAATTGATTCAATTAAGGACATTCATTAAATACAGCCAGTCAAAGCACACTTGAAATTTTATTTCAAATCTCTCTCTTGACATGTTGCATCCACAGGACATCATCTTCCATTTTTACCCCTCTCGGTGTTTATGGCTGCAACATGGTTGAGGAACTGTGAAAACTAAAATACATATTGAGAGGGGTAATGATATTTCAGTTGATGTAAGAATTGATAGTTCCTATGCTGCTTTTTAGAAGTTTGGAGTGTTTCCCTTAAGAGAATAGATAAGGGATAATTAAAATTCATGTAAGATGAGAGATGAAGGAATGTATGATCAAAGTCCATAAATCATGAAAAGTACACATAGAGATTTGGCCAAATCAGGAGTATCAGGAGATTTGGGATTGGCTTTATGCTTTTTAAAAGAAGACACACTTATGAAAGTGAAGTTATATACCTTTTTACTGCAAGGATAGGTATTAAGTGTGAAATGTGGATATATTCCAGAAGATGTTAGATATCCCTAGATATTCATATCTGATATACCATTTTGGGTGACAAGGATTTCAGTGTTAGAGCCAGACTAACATTGTGTTAGTGTCACAGTGACCTAAGACCTTGGGCTGATGTGAGGGTGGGATATAGGGGGACCCAAGAGGAATCAGGGAGGCTGCAGAGACAAAAACAAAAATGAAAACAAGTTGTCCGTCCAAACAGCAGCACTGAGAAAGAAAATCTGCATATAAGAAACAGAATAGAATTCTGTTGTAAATGGCCCAGGGAGAGGGCTGAAGACAAAATTCAGAGAAATTCCTTGACTCACAGGACTTTAACTGGCACCTTATAAGGTGCCTAGAGCCTGCCTTAAGAGAGAAAAAGAGAAACCTGTTAAGGGCACAGGAGGGGAGAAGAAAATCCTATCTGGAAAGTCTCATGGCTTGGTCTGAAGTGACCAATGAGAAGCACAGAAATGCTTTTGAAGGGTTTTGTTTTGAAAAATCGTGCAAATTTTGAATTCTTATTTATAATATTATCATGTTTGTTTTGTTTCTGAGAAATATTAAAAGAAAATTAATGCTCCAGGAAAATGTGCTATGAATATTTTCTCTAGGTAGCTCCTATCATTTTAAGGAATTTCTCACCTCAGTTTCTGAAGAGCAGACAGGATTATTTTGGATACTGAATATTATTGGGACCATGTATTATTGTTGTTTTTGTTACTACTCTCTATATCCATTTTTTCTTCCAAACACTACTGTCATTTCCTTTTGAGGAATTACTCTTCTATGTTGGACATAGTCTGGTGAGGTATTAGGCTACCAGCCTCTGTCACCTAAGAGGTAGGCATTGACATGTACTTGGCCAAAATGAATTCCATCTTGCATTTAAACTTATACAGAGTGACTACAAATAGTGAGTATCTGTTGATTCCATTGGAAGAACTGAATACTCAATTCCTGCTATGGTACTGTTCCTATTATTTTGGCTTCCTTACTCTGGGACATGCCTGGCTTCCAAGCCAAGTTCTCCAGGTTTTCCCAGAGATTCTTCAAATTTCCTTTATTTGCCCAATAATTTCCATTTTACTTAAGTTCGTTCTGTCAAAGAATCATCAATACTAGGTATTTTCTTTGCTTTACTGAAACTTGGCCAAAGAAAGAGGAGGGAACAATTTTGCTTACTTTGCAACTCTTGTTTTTAAAAATCAAATCGAATAATAAACTACATGGCCGGGCATGGTGGCTCACATCTGTAATCCCAGCACTTTGGAAGGCCAAGGCGGGTGGATCACTTGAGGTCAGGAGTTCGAGACCAGCCTGGCCAACACGATGAAACACTGTCTCTACTGAAAATACAAAATTTAGCTGGGCGTGGTGGCATGTGCCTGTAATTCCCACTGCTTGGGAGGCTGAGGCATGAGAATTGCTTGAACCCGGGAGGCAGAGGTTGCAGTGAACCAAGCTTGTGCCACTGCACTCCAGCCTGGGTGATGGAGTGAGACTCTGTCTCAATAATAATAATAATAATAATAAAACTATGGAATACATCAACTAGGGAATGCTGAGTCCAGGGAGGGTTGCCCTTATTTGTTAATTCATTTCTTGAGCAATGAATAGCCCTGAGGCAGAGACTTTGAGACCCCAACCAGTGACAGTTTAATTCACCAGAATTCTGATGGAAGGAACAATAGAAAAAGCCTCTTCTATTAATAACAAGAAATTTGGGGCCAAGGCTGGTAGAAGAGGATCAGAACAGGCAAGAGATATAACTGACATTCTCCTGTTTCACAAAAGAGAGGGATGGTCCAGAAGTCAGAGTTTGTCAAGACTAACCAATGACTCCACTCTGGTGATTTGAGAACTAGGAGCACTGACTTGGGAGTTCAAGAAAGCTGACCTTGACTCTCAAATTGTGTCATTACTCACTGTCTAAATTTAGGCAAGCTATTTTAACCTTTCTGAGTTTCAGCTTTCACCATTCATTGAAAAGAAGTCAACAATGCTTAACTCATAGGTTTCTTTTTTTTTTTTTTTTTTTTTTTTTTGAGACGGGCCTCGCTCTGTCGCCCAGGCTGGAGTACAGTGGCCGGATCTTGGCTCACTGCAAGCTCCGCCTCCCGGGTTCACGCCATTCTCCTGCCTCAGCCTCCCGAGTAGCTGGGACTACAGGCGCCGCCACCTCGCCCGGCTAGTTTTTTTGTATTTTTTAGTAGAGACGGGGTTTCACCGTGTTAGCCAGGATGGTCTCGATCTCCTGACCTCGTGATCCGCCCGTCTCGGCCTCCCAAAGTGCTGGGATTACAGGCTTGAGCCACCGCGCCCGGCCAACTCATAGGTTTCTTGTCAGCACTAGAGCAAGGAAATGTTAACACAATGCTGAGAAAACATCACGCTGTCAACAAGATGGTAGCTGTTAATGTATCTATACGTCAAATATTGTGCTTAGCATGTTGTATATATGATTTGTTCTATGAAATCCTTACCACATTTTATGATGTAAGTGTATTATTACTTCCATTTTAAAGATAAAACATCTGAGGCTTTGGAACAGAAGTAGGAAAATTATGGCCTTCCGGTCAAATCTAGTCTACTGCCTGCCTTCTTTTGTTTTGTTTTGCCAGTACATACATATTTGATTGAGCAGAATAACCACAAAACACAGAAAATTCTAAGTGTTGAAAGAAAGGTGGAGAAAAAAGTCTTCAGAGGTGTGTGTGGGGAACCTAGTCAGACTGTCCTTCTTAAGGACACAAAGGGCCACTCTATTAAGGGAAAATACCAATCTTAGGTTAGTACAGTGTTAGAAATGTAACAACTATTTAAAGCGTTGAACTATTATTATTACTGTTGTTGCTATTATAATAATATTGCACCTGCAAGCAGGAGCTTAGCTGTAGATAAGGACTCTGAAACTGCCTGCTTTTATAAATAAAATTTGATTGGAACACAGCCAGGCTCCTTCATTTATGTATTGCCTATGGCTACTTTTGCATTGCAAAGGCAGGGTTGAGTAGTTGCAAAAGACAGCACATGACCTGTAAAGCTTAAAATATTTACTATATTTACCAATCCCTGTTCTGTGAAAATCAATAACTGCTTGAGGTTGCACAATTGGATACATTAATCTATTTGATCTAAAAGGAGACTCGTCAGCAATGGAAACAAAGAAATAAGAAGATTGCAAAGACACAAATTGAATATCACATGGGTATAGAAATATTTGTGAAATTTAACAAGTATATAAAGGTAAAAAAAAAGTGTATCCATTTAAAAAGCATGTCTGTAGGAATAATCATCTACCTAAAAAGTTGTTACCTCTTGTAGAAAAAGGAAGGGTTTTTGTTTGGTGGTTAAAGGGGACCTTGATCTATATTTTTTTAAATTCTAGATAAGAGTGAATTCGTATATTATTTTTGAGTGTGTAATTAACTTTAAAAAAGTAAATTAGATTCTACAATTGTTATATATCTTTCAGAGTAGAGATGTGGGTGGGTATCATAGAAAGAAATAATGGTACGTTAATTTCCCACATTTCATACAGTCATTAAATAGGATTTTCTCTTGAAATTTATATTTCTTGAACTGAAAGGTGATCACTGGTATATATGAAAAAAGATATCTATGTTTAGATAACTTTAGATAAAATGAGTATAGATAACAAATAAGAGAAAACAAAGGTATGTATTATACAACGTAGTAATAAATGGAAGTTGTATACCATTTAAAATTTTCACATTTAAATTATATACTACTATTCTCTCAACTTGGGTGAAAAATGAAAGTCAAAGTATAGTTTTTATTTTTATTTGCAAGTTTTTTTTTTCAGAGGTATACAAACAAGAGTGACTTCATCTTGAATGGGGGTTGGGTAAAATAAGGCTGAGACCTACTGGGGTGCATTCCCAGGAGTTAGGCATTCTTAGTGACTGGACGAGATAGGAGATTGGCACAAGGTACAGGTCATAAAGACCTTGCTGATAAAACAGGATGTGGTAAAATCCCACCCACCAAATCCCACCAAATCCAAGATGGAGGGGAAAGTGACCTCTGGTCATCATAACTGCTCATTATGTGTTAATAATACATTAGCATGCTAGAAGACACTCTCATCAGGGCCACCACCATTTACAAATGCCATTTCATTGTCAGGAAATTACCCTATATGGTCTAAAAGGGGGATGAACTCTCAGCTCTGGGAATGGCCCACTTGGAAAACTCATGAATAATTTACCCCTTGATTAGCATATAATCAAGAAATAACCATAAAAATGGTCAGCCAGCAGCCCTCAGGGCTGCTCTGTGTATGGAGCAGCCATTGTTTTATTCTTTCGCTTTCTTAAGAAACTTGCTTTCACTTTATGGACTCACCCCAAATTCTTTCTTGCATGAGATCCAGGAACCCTCTCTTGGATTCTGGATTGGGACCCCTTTCCAGTAACAGAAGCACACCTAAAATAGTGACCAAGAATGTTTAATAGTGAAGGATAACAAAACATATTTAAGTTCAAAGCTAGTTAAATGGTAAAAATAAAATCTTTTGCTTGAAAAATCAGATTGAAAATATATAAAATTGAGTGAACATGTACGCATCAACTGAAGTAACCTGAACATTTGTTATGCAAAATCTTGTTAGAAATATATTTTAAGAAGCAAAAAAATCACAAGAGTAATACAAGATTTCTATACCCTCAGTTGCTGACAAATCAAACAGAATAAAAATAAGTATTTAGAAAATCTGACAGATATATTTGAATATGTGTGTTAGTATATATTTGTCAGATTTTATATGCAATACAAATTAAATTCACCTTCTTAACAGGGAATTTTTAATAAGCTGATGACACACTGAGCCATAATAAAATTATGATAAATTTGAAAAGAAGGTATGTGCTACATCTTAAAACAATACAATAAAACTTGAAGGTAAGTCCAAAGTTTAAGCAAACAAACAAACAAAAAAAAGAAATTAAAATGTCATTGAAATGTTACTTTTTAAAATAATCATTTGTTGAAAGTAGAATTTAGAACTGTTTGCATGGTCTTCTGGAAGATGAACATAAAGTTCCACATATCAAAATATGTGTGGTTCAGTCCAAATTGTTTACAGAGGAAAATTAATGCATTTGGTAGCTGTTAAAAACAACTAACAGAAAACAAATTTTGTGTTGATTAATAATGCTTCTTAATATCACATGAAAATAGGTAATTACAGTATGCACATGTGATTTGCAATAAAAGATAAAACTGAAATAATTGCTTACGTTACTTGTGTACTAACACATACACTAAAAGAACACCTACATTGCATTAATCATATTTCAAAATATAGAAAGTATTGATACTTAACATTATAAAGCTTATTTCTTTTTAATATAATCCTTTTTTAACATAAAGGTTGTTGATTTTATGATTATTAAACACTCAGACATTGAAGACAATTTGAAACATATGGAAAATTACAAATAAAATACAACCAGTAAACTAACACCTAAAAATACCTAATCTCAAATTTTCATTCTTATCATCTATTACTCCTGTAATGTCAAATGCCAATCTGATAAATATATATTTTTCTATACTTATATCTGTGAGGATGGACTGGTTATGCTGCAGTAAGAACCCTGAGCCTTGATATTTTTAAGCGAAGTGCTATTTCCAGCTTTTGCTCCATCAGCTGTTGGACCTTTTCTTTGTCATTCTCACGAGTTCATGAGGTGACATAGCAGCTGCTTACTATTGAAAAAATGGTCAGTCCCTGTGGTGGGGAGAAAGAGAGGGTGGCAGATTGTGCCCTGATTCATAGAACTTTCACCTGACAGTGATAAATACCACATCAACTTATTTGGAAGCATGTCATTTAATTCGAAGGGGGCATGAAAGTTCAGTTCACTATTTACCTGGAATGAGAATAAAAATATTTTGTGAAGAGTTTTCAATGACTATCACAGTTATACAAGAATGTGAGAATATTGGCAGCTATCTGTGAAAAAAACAGAAACAAGAAAGTACAAGAAATAATTTGAAAAATCTTTGTAAGCACCAATCCACTCTCATACTTCCAACAACTTTATCCAACTCTTTGCTACAGTAATCAATTTTGCTCATTTGACTTTTGCCAGCTTCCTAAAATATGCTGTTACTTCTTAATTTCTTGAAAAGCCATGCTCTTAATTCTTTCAAACATGTATTTAACACTGACTCTAAATCTTAGCCTTTTCAAAAATTGTTATATAATCATCTGTGTTTATCATAGGTTAGTTTATAATCTTAACACCCTCATGTCTGAATCAGTTTTGCAATTCTTAGATAAGTGAAAGTATTCAAAATTAGGATCTATCTTACTAATGTTTTCTTTGTTTGCTGCTATCTCTAGTACAGATAAAATTTTCACCAAAATAAGATTTTGGAAAGAAAGTGGTACTAAATTGCTTCATTGAGACAAGAATAGGAGGTACAGTATCCTGCAACATAACCGAAGTTGTTTATCAGTTCCAGGAACCTTTTGGCAGAGTCTTTAAGATTTTCTAAGGTATGCAATTATATCATCAGCAAAGAGAGATAGTTTGACAACTTTTCTTATTTGGATGCCTTTTATTCATTTTTCTTGCCTGCTTGCATGACAGTCTTACTGGATAGGACTTCCAGTACTATGCTGAACAGGAGTGGTGAGGGTGGACATCCTTGTCTTCTTCCATTTCTCAAGGAGAATGGTTTGAACTTCTGCCCATTCAGTATCATGTTTGCTGTGGGTTTGTCATAGATGGCTCTTATTATGTTGAGGTATGTTTCTTTGATGCCTTGGTTGTTGAGGGTCAATGTACAAAAATCAGTAGCATTTCTATACACCAACAATGTCCAGGCTGAGAGTGAAATCAAGAACACAATCCCATTTATAATAGCCACAAAGAAAACGAAATACTTAGGAATATAGCTAACCAGGGAGGTGAAAGATCTCTAAGAGGAAAACTACAAAACATTGCTGAAAGAAATCAGAGATGACACAAATAAGTGGAAAAACATTCCATTCTCATGGATTGGAAGAATCAGTATCATAAAACCGGCCATACTGCCCAAAGCAATTTACAGATTCGATACTATTCCTATCAAACTATCTACATCACTCTTCACAGAATTAGAAGAAACTATTCTAAAATGTATATGGAACTAAAAAAGAGCCTGAATAGCCAAAGCAATTCTAAGCGAAAAGAACAAAGCCAGAGGCATCATATTACCTGACTTCAAACTACACTATAAATTCACAGTAGCCAAAACAGCTTGTAACTGCTACAAAAAGAGACACATAAATTAATAGGTTAGAACAGAAAACTCAAAAATAAAGCCACACACCTACAACCATCTGATCTTCGACAAGGCCGACAAAAACAAGCAATGGAGAAAGAATTCCTTATTCAATAAATGGTGCTGGGAAAACTGGCTAGCCATATGCAAAAGATTGAAGCTGGATGGCTACTACCTTTTACTATATGCAAAAATAAACTAAAAGGGGATTAAAGAATTAAATGTAAGTACTCAAACTATAACAATCCTAGAAAACAACCTAGGGAATACGCTTTTTGATACTGACCTTGGCAAATAATTTTTGGATAAGTCCCCAAAAGCAACTGCAACTAAAACAAAATTGACAAGTGGGACATAATTAAACCAAAGAGCTTCTGTACGCAAAAGAAACTATCAACGGGGTAAATAGACAACCTAGAGAATGGATAGGTTATCTCAAAGGCTGACAACAACCTAATACAAAGAATCTATAGGGAATTTAAACAAATTAACAAGCAAAACATAAATCGCTCCATTAAATAACGGACAAAAACCATGAACTGACACTTCTCAAGACAGGCCGGACACAGTGGCTCACACCTGTAATCCTAGCACTTTGGGAGGCTGAGGTGGGTGGATCACCTGAGGTCAGGAGTTTGAGACCAGCCTGGCCAACATGGTAAAACCCTGTCTTTACTAAAAATACAAAAATTAGCTGGGTGTGGTGGCAGGTGCCTGTATTACCAGCTGCTCGAGAGGCTAAGGCAGGAGAATCTCTTGAACCCAGGAGGCAAGAGGTTGCAGTGAGCCTACGTTGCACCATTGCACTCCAGCCTGGGCAACAAGAGCAAAACTGTCTCAAAAAAAAAAAAAAAAAAAAAAAAAAGGAAGAAGAAGAAGAAGAAAGAAAATATACAAGTGGCTAAAAAGCATGTGAAAAAATTATCATCATCACTAATTATCAGATAAATGCGAATCAAAACCACAACGACATACCACCTCACACCAGTCAGAATGGTTATCTTAAAAAAGTCAAAGAACAACAAATGCTGGCAAGGTTGCTGAGAAAAGGGAGTGCTTATACACTGCTGATGGGAATATAAGTTGCCCCAGGCACTGTGGAAAGCAGCCTAGAGATTTCTCAAAGAAGTTAAAACAGAGCAAC
The DNA here is from genome assembly GCF_007565055.1 of Rhinopithecus roxellana. Taxonomy (NCBI): domain Eukaryota; kingdom Metazoa; phylum Chordata; class Mammalia; order Primates; family Cercopithecidae; genus Rhinopithecus; species Rhinopithecus roxellana. The sequence continues at coordinate 84,000,856 of NC_044564.1, read as the reverse complement.
CATTTGACTCAGCAATCCCATTACTAGGTTTATACCTCAAAAAAAATAAAAAGACACATACACTCTTATGTTCATTGCTGTGCTATTCATAATAGGAAAGACATGGAATCAATACAGATGCCCAGTATTGGCAGATTGGATAAAGAAAATACGGTACATATACACAATGGAATACTACACAGTCATAAAAAAGAATGAAATCATGTCCTTTGCAGCAACATGGATGGATCTGGAGACCATAATCCTAAGTGAATTAGTGCAGTAATAGAAAACCAAATAGTACGTGTTCTCACTTATAAGTGGGAACTAAACATTGAGCACATATGAATATAAATATGGGAAAAAGAGACACTGTGGACTACTAGATGGTAGAGGGAAGGAAGGGCTGGTGGGTTAAAAAAAATACGTATCAGGTACTATGCTCACTACCTGGGCAGTGGGATTCATACTCCAAACCTCAGCATCATGTAATATTCCTGGTAACAACCCTGCACATATATTTCCTGTATCTAAAATAAAAGTTGAAATGAAAATAATAGGAGATACAGTAGAAGATACAGCAGCAAGGCAGTGATATCTAATCATTCCTTTATTTACCCACTTGTTCAAGACAAATATTTTCTTACTGCTTGTCATGCAACATGGTAGTTGACACAAGTAACAGTGGTTTTCTTGCTGTATTCTGCTATTTCCTTGTCATATTTCTGCTATATTCCACTTATGTTGGAGAAGCACTTCCTTGCCCCAACACTGGTCTTTTACAGATCCTTCTAGGCCCTCTTTGGCTACAGTTTTTCAAGAGGCAGATACCTGATTAAGTTGAGCTAATTATAACAAACTCTCACTTCCCCAGTTACAGAAAGTGGTCCAGAGGTGGACGAGCAGATGACTTCAGCCTGGAACATCAACGTCTCTCTGTTGGACTCTTCAAGGGAGTTAAAAGTAAAAAGTCCTTGACTTATCAATGGTAAGAATTGGGCCACCTAAGGCTATAATGGTTATTATTTAAGTTCCATTTGTAAAAAGTGTCTGAAAAAGTCAATAAGCAGAGAGAACAAGAGATAGAGAGACAAAGATAAATATTTCTGATTATTTTCATGTCTTTGTCCTTTCTTATTCCACGTATCATTTGTTCTTGAGCGCTGAATTCTTGTTCTCCTTCACTTTTGATTATGAGTCAATAAGCTCCTTGATTCCTGCCTCAGTGAACTTAGGTTAGGTTTATTTTACTTGTAACGAAAAGAGTTCTGAGTAATATTTCCCTATATCTGTGTGTCAGGGTTCTCTAAAGGGACAGAACTAATAGAATTAATGAATATGTAAAGGGGAGTTTATTAGGAGAATTGACTCACATGATCACAGAGAAGAGCAATCACAGAGCTCTTCAAAGATGCAGGTGCTCCCCTCACAAATCTATTTTGCAAAGCATTAGTGAAGAGTATGTCTTCTGGACCCTCCCACCTGGGATGTGTAGGTCTAAAATGACTAATCTATTCTACCATCCCAATCTCCCTAAGCCTTTTGATCCTTTCCTCTACATTAAACCAAGGGAGATCAGGCATTTCCAGCTTGCTCGCAGTGGGCCATCTTTTGATCCATATTTCAGCTAACCGAGCAAATAAACTATTAGAACCACTTTTTAACTCCCTGAGCTACAACATTAAATGCAGAATCCCTGCTTAGTGAGCCCAGATCAATAAATTCAGCCAGATCCAACTTTATGTTCCTTTCATTATTATCCCACATCCTTAATATCCATTCCCATGCCTGTTCTCCAGATTTCTGCTAATATAAATTAGAAAACTCAAGCAGTTCTTTTGGAATATAGCATACCTCCTCATGGGTCACATTCTGAACCTCACCTCTAGGGGCCTGCTGGGACTTTAGTCCAGTTATAGGTCTAGAGGCAAACAGGGGTGCTGGGGTGGGTCCTGAGGAGAATCAACATTGTCTTGCCTGGCAAGTGGCTCAGGCAGTGCAAGGTTAATCTCCTCAGACAACGGTGGAAAGGCTGATGGCAGCATGGGTCGGGGAGGGGATGTTACCACCACTGGGGATGGGGAAGCTCTTTCCTCTGGCAAAAAAGTCTCATCAGAGTTTAAAAGCTCAGTGTCCCCAGCTTTATCAGGGTCCTCCCACATGTCCCCATTCCAAGTTGCAGGGTCCTATTCTTTTCCAATTAATGCTCTCACTTTAACAGTAGACAGGCAAGGCTGTGTATGCACCTTTCACTGAAGGTCAATCACTCTCATAAGAGCTGGTGTCTGATTTTCCACAATTTCAGCTCTTTATTTACAAGAGATAGGACTCTCACTCAGGGCAGTCTTAGAAGACTTGAGGCTCAGTATGTGCTTCTGGAGTTGGGAGTTAGAATCCCTGAGTTCATTGTTTTCCTGCATCACTTCGTCCAGAGAACTTAGGAGCAACCAACCAGCTTCATTATGTTCCTTAGTTCTCCACATATGGTCAAAGGTATTATGTATAGAGTCACTAAACTCCTTGCCTCTCACAAGCAGTGAATCAGGAGTATCAAATGCATTATTTCACATAACTCTCTAAACAGTTCATGCCAAGGACTATCTGTGTTGTCCATGCTGTTAGAAGCAGAGTCCTCAGCATTTTGGGGTCTAATCATATTAAGCAGCCAACTCCAGAAACTCCAAAACCAACTAAAGAAATCCATCCATAAAATTCTGTTCCTCTAGAACCACTCCTGGTGACACAGCTTCGATGACTGGAGGAACACTAGGGTCCTTGGTCTCATGCCGGTTCAGATAAAATGACATGGACACACATAGAGTGGTTTTAAGGAGTGAAAAGTTTAATAGACAAGAAAGAAGGAAAGAAGAAGAAAACAGCGCTCCCATACAGAGACAGAGGGAGGGAGGATTCGAATAAAGAGAAAACTCTGTGTGTGCTAAAAAGTGGCTGCTTATAGTGGGATGCCGAAGGAGGCAGTGTCTGGTTTCCATAGGGCACAGGAGATTGGTTTGACCAGGTGTGTCATTTATGTAGCCTGCAAAAAACCTGGCTCTCCGACCTTAGCCCTTTAAAATGCAAATGTGGGTCGCCATTATGTTCCAAACACATGGTGTTATCTGGAGGTCAGCATGACACTTGGTACATCTGGCAATAAGGAGAAGATGGTGCAAATCACCATTTTGAGTGAAACCAGTTTCTAATGGCTTGCATTTGCATATCAAAGCTTGACGGCCAGGCTTTTCAAGTAGCTTTTTCTGTTAGAAAAGAGATGGTTGAATTGTGGAAGACAATGTGGCAATTCCTCAAGGATCTAGAACTAGAAATACCATTTGACCCAACAATCCCATTACTGGGTATATACCCAAAGGATTATAAATCATTCTAATATAAAGACATGTGCACACGTATGTTTATTGCGGCACTATTCACAACAGCAAAGACTTGGAACCCACCCAAATGTCCATCAGTAATGGACTGAATAAAGAAAATGGGCCGGGCGCGGTGGCTCAAGCCTGTAATCCCAGCACTTTGGGAGGCCGAGACAGGCGGATCACGAGGTCAGGAGATCGAGACCATCCTGGCTAACACTGTGAAACCCCGTCTCTACTAAAAAATACAAAAAACACTAGCCGGGCGAGGTGGCGGGCGCCTGTAGTCCCAGCTACTTGGGAGGCTGAGGCAGGAGAATGGCGTGAACCCGGGAGGCGGAGCTTGCAGCGAGCTGAGATCCGGCCACTGCACTCCAGCCCCGGCGACAGAGTGGGACTCCGTCTCAAAAAAAAAAAAAAAAAAAAAAAAAAAAAAAAAGAAAAAAAAAAAAAGAAAATGTGGCCATATACACCATGGAATACTATGCAGCCATAAAAAAGGAAGATTTCATGTCCTTTGTAGGGACATGGATGAAGCTGGAAACCATCATTCTCAGCAAACTCTCACAAGGACAGAAAACCAAACACTGCCTGTTCTCACTCATAAGTGGGAGTCGAACAATGAGAACACATGGATACAGGGAGGGGAACATCCCACACCAGGGCATGTTGGGGGGTGGGGGGGTGGGGGGCTGGGGGAGGAATAGCACTGGGAGAAATGCCTAATGTAAATGATGAGTTGATAGGTGCAGCAAACCAACATGGCACATGTATACCTACATAACAAACCTGCACGTTGTGCACATGTATCCCAGAACTTAAAGTGTAATAATAATTAAAAAAAAAAAAAAAAGAAAAGAGATGATTGGGGTGGTTGTTTCTAATTACAAGAAAATTTCTAATGAGAACTTTTACCCTTACTAACTGCCTAAAAATTCTTTCTTAATAACTCCTGTATCACTGGTACCAAAATCTGTATTAGTCAGGGTTCTCTAGAAGGGACAGAACTAATAGGATAGATGAATATATGAAGGGGAGTTTGTTAGGAGAATTGACTTACACAGTCACAAGGTGAAGTCCCACAGTAGGCCATCTGTAAGCTGAGAAGCCAGGAAGCTGGTCTGAGTCTGAACACCTCAAAAGCAGGGAAGCTGATAGTGTAGCCTTCAGCCTGTGGCTGACAGTCTGAGAGCCCCTGACAAATCACTGGTGTAAGTCCAGGAGTCCAAAAGCTGAAGAACTTGGAGTCTAATGTTCAAGGGCAGGAAGCATCCAGCATGGGAGAAAGATGGAGGCCAGAAGACTCAGGACAGTCTAGCCCTTCCACATTCCTCTGCCTGCTTTTATCCTAGTCATGCTAGGTGGTGCCCACCTGAATTGAGGGTGGGTCTGCCTCTCCCAGTCCACTGACTCAAATGTTAATCTCCTTTGGCAACACCCTCACAGACACACCCAGGAACAATATTTTCCATCCTTCAATCCAATCAAGTTAACACTCAATATTAACAATCACAATCCTGTAAACCAGCTCATGGAAAAATAAGTAAAAAATGATTGCACATATATTTGGCAATTTCACCCAAGGATAGCAGGGAGTGTCTTAACTTGATTTTAAATGATAGCATTATTTTACTGTGATCTCACAGTAAATTGGAGTTTTAAAAAAATATAAAATATATATTAATATATTAATTAATATTATAATATAAAATAAAAAAATTTCAGTGTCTTTTCAAAAAATGTAACCTTGTGTTGCATTTTACATCTTAAGCTATTTGCATATATTTTCTTAAAAATAACAATGGGAAAAAAGTAGAGTGAATAAAGGAAAGTAAGTTTAAAAGTCTGAAGTTTCCTTAATTATTAAACCCTTATATAATTTGTACACAGAAAAATATGTTTTAATACATAGGTAAAAACCATTCTACTGTTTTGCACAGGGTCTGCGAATGCAACAATGGGAATGTCAGTCCTTATCAAGATCCTAAACAGTCTTGGGTTTGCTTTCTAATTAATTTGACTTTATTAAGTCACCACAATGACATTTTTGTCTTGGAAGAGGGTTAGTCTGTGTTAAGTGAACTGATAATAAGCCTCTTTATGGAACAAAATATAGATTAGTTACTATTTGCAGCAATGGTAACCTAGAAGTTTTGTGTTTGTTGATCGATGTATACTCTTTGCCTTAGGAACAACTAAGAAAAAAAATCAATTTCAGATGATGTTATTTGGTAAGTAAAGGGTCAAAATAAATTAGTGGAATGATTTATATTACTTTATATATTATGAATCATACCTTAAATAATTATAATAAACTAGAATAGTATTATTAGCCAGAGTACTTCTCCCCAATCTATATTGTTGGAACACATTCTTCATATCCACTTGCAAATGTTCTTGTAATTACCAAATTATTGGCATTACCATAGTCAGTTTTACAGCTTATATTTCATAATTGCATTTTAAGTTGACAGTTTCCCAACTGAATTAGAAGTTACCATAACCCCATCAAGATTATGTTTATAAGTAATATTTTAATGAGTTTGCCTTACTGGAAGACACTCTTATATGGAAAGTACCAGGCGTATACAGGGATTTTGTGATCTTTAATCAAAGTTTAAATAGGTGATTTGAAACAGGAGAAATGTAAATACAATATGACACTCATTAAGCCTTCTATTCCATAATCTATGAAACGTATAGACTGAATCTTTTCTTTATTTGAAAGATACTTTTCATTTTATTCTGAACAGTATATTTTATTCACTGTATTAGATATTCCTATGAAATTGATAATAAGTATAATGAAGCACATCAACAAAGTGAGACATGCAGAACTCACTTGTGGAGGCAAATGCTTACTTGTTAATCTTGACTAACTCAACTTTCAGTGGATCACCCCTTCTATTAAAGCAGCTCATTTTCTATGGTAGATATCTGCAAAATGGATCATATTTTCCTTTTACAGAAACAGAGAGATGAGTATTACATCAGTATTCATATCAACAAATAACAGTTGAATTTGAAATTTCAAAAGTTATTGTAAAAGTATATACAATTGACATTTCTGATTAAAATGGTGAGTTGTTTTTCCCCCAAGTGGCTAAAACTGACAACGTGATTTTCCATGTGTGTGTCTGCTTTGCTATAAAAGAAACATTTTCAAAAGAGTCCCAATTACTGATATGTCTTTCTGACCAATTTCACCTTTGTGCCATGTCACATCCCTTTAAGAAAACCAGTTTAACAATTTTCCAGCTTGCAAATAGGTCAATTAGGAAATACATTCATGAAATGAATTATGAGGTAATCTAGAGCACTTACAACCAAAATTGATTCATAAAACTCAATTTACACTAATCTTTTCAGACACTCAGGCAGCCACCAGATGATACAGAACTATAAGTAATAAAAGACAAGGTTCTAGTGAAATAAACTGAAGGTATAACCAAATACAGATGAATAGCCTAACTGATATTGTGGTCAGGAAAACTTTGAATTACAGAATGAGTTTTGTGTATAAATAGGTCTTTCCACGAGTTTGCCATTTAAAAAAATGTTGTAATTATTAAATGTTCTTCATTTAAACACTTGAAAAGATAGGAAAAAAGTGAGTTTTCTTCTTTACTAAAACTTATAGGAAAGGCCTTTTTTGTGTAAACATTGGTTTTTGTGGAAAGTTATGCTTATAGAGAATTGTGATTCCTTATTGGATGGCAGTTAATCTCTTATTAGAAATAGTATTCCTAATGCTAAAATACATTTTACAAGGCATTTTCTATGATTTTAGTTGAATTCTTTCTAAAACCTGGTAAATTCAGCAAAGGTTTCTCATTGTCCACATTTTAATGGTCAGCAAACAGAAATACAGATATTAAAGGTATATTAGGATATGCAGTTTATAACAATAGAGTCTTTCCATCACTTTAGGAAAGTATTAGCAACCTAATACTTCCAACTGTAAAGATGCTGAGAGTTTAAGCAACTCGTTCTGCCAAGTTTGCAGAGTGAAGTGTTGGCAGAATGAAAACTAAAAGTCATTAACATTGAATATTTAGAAAACAAAGTTACAGGACTTTGACTATTTAGAAAACATTTTCTAGGAAAACTCCTTGTTTAGGCTAAAATTCAAATCTAGTGTGTTTACAACAGAGTCCTGAAATATTTATCCTGAGTGCTGTGTCTTATGCCTTCCAGAAGTAGTAGAACATTGCCCTTTACTCCTTGAGGTCATAATTGACCAGTCTTTCTCATGCATTGCTTCTGCCTCCTGCCATTGGAGTGGAATTAGCAGAAAATGACATCCTCCATGGGGTAGGCAGTCACTGTGCCTCCTTGCCTTTCTGCAACTGTGTTTCTCTGCAGCATCTACTTCTTTGTCCTGCAAATTGTGAAAGCTCAGCAAACAAGACTGGCTTAGTAGAATTTTGCGTCAGTTGAATCTAAACACTAAACTATTTGATGTAACTATAAGCAGCCTAACACTGTAATCTTGGAGGAATTGACAATTGTGGGACTGATAGGGCTGGGTTTAGAAAAACAATTCAGAATACAGCAAATGATGCTCACTGGCTTCAATTTATGGGCTGCCTGATAGTTATATATTTCTGTGTGATTTGAGGCATTTACCTTTTTTCTGTCTTTTGATATTTTAGTAAGATGTTGAAAGGAGTTGCATTGGAGGTTACTGAGCCAGTTGCTAGAATGAACTGGCAATACATATTTACCATCTTTTCTTAAAGAATGAAAATGCCAAGTTCCACGAATTCACCAATATATGCTGAGCCATTTGTATTGCAAGATCAGATAATATTGACTTTTGCATCGAAATGTGTTTTATTCCTAAAATTTTTCCATACTGTTAAAGACTAAGCACCTTTTCCTTAGTCTTTAAGGAAAGTTAAAGACTTTCCTCAAAGCTATCGTTTGAATTACTCATTCCACAAGAACAAGAATCTGCCATAAGATCCCCAGGTACTTTCAGGTAGAGGAAGGGTCAAGAGTGTTGGCAGTAATATTGTATGCAGTTACTATTTCCCCAAATCTTTCTCCAGGCAGAATATTTCAGGAAATATTTATTCTAGAGGGCTCTGAAAAACATTTTCATTATAAGATTATGCTAAAAACCTAATTTAAAAAATCCACACAATAGTCTTACTTTTGTGAATGTCATAAGTAGCTAGGGAATTCTGCTAAATCCACTTTTTTGTTTTCTGGAAATTTTCTAATTTACTGAAGGTTATTGATGGGAGGAGAAAGGAGAAGTGAGAGAGAGGGTTGGCAGAAAGAGCTCATGTTCTTACTCCCAAAGTCCTCGGGAATCGCTGTCACCCATGGACTCTGGCTTTATCACTGGTTCTGCTGGGACTTCTGTTTCCCAATTCTTGAAACTGCATTATGCATATGTTTTCTCCTAAATATTGCCTTTATTATCATTCTCCTAGAAAACAGATGACTCATCTTTCTTAGTCTCTTGGGAAAAATGTGCTTCTTGTGTCTATTACTAACCAAACTAAAACCTGGAAAGGTATGGAAGAAGGAAATACAGAAGGTTGATGCTCAAGACACTTACATGTTGAATGATGTATTTCATTTAACCTATGCCACAATATTTTGTGTAGAGTTTAATAATAATGGTAAGCAACATGTCAAGGCAGAGTTTGAACATTATTTAGTAATCTATTGTTTTAAATTTCTAATCTATTTAAACTCAAAGTATTCTTCTCTATGGTATTCTGCTTCTCTAAGCAAATTTTTCAAGGTTGCAATATGTGGATCATCATGAACTGCATCAACAAAAATTCACATGCTCAGTGAAGTTTCATTAGCTCTATTATAAAGCTGATCTGCTCACATAGCTCTATTCCCACTGGCCCTCTTGCTATTCCTTCAGATTTTAAGTTGCATATCTGTGGCAGTCTCTGTACTACCCATTTCCTCTTTCTAGGACACCTTTTCCCCAGATCATTACCAAAATCATCACTCTTCCTTCATCCAGGTCTGTGCCCAAATTGCACCACCACCTCTGAGAGGGCTTCCTTTACCGCCCTATTAGACAGCACCCTGTCACTCTCCTCTTATGCTGCTTTTTTTTTTTTTCAGTATTATCACTACTTACTATATTTATACCCATTTACTGATGGATTAATTGCTTGTTGTATACACTGAAGCATAAGCTCTATGAAGACAAGGACTTTGCTTTGTTCACTGTATATTCCTAACATCTAGGGAAAAAAAAAGGTGCCTGGAACTTCATAGGCACTAGGTAATTAAAAAAATAGCTTAATGCTTGCACATTCCACCTTTCTTTTAATAATTGCCTTTTGAAAAACTGCCATTATGGAAAATACTCAGAAATACTTCAAATGTACCTGGCAGTTCTAACCTGGACTTTGACAGAGACTACACATTGCTGTAATGTATTCTTTTGCTTTTAAAATGTAAAAGCAAATTTTTAATAGACAAATCATAATTATGTTACATTTATGAAGTGCAATGTGATGTTTTGATATATGTATGCAATGTGGAATGATTAGATCGAGCTAATCAACATATCTATCATTTTACTTTTTAACTTTTTTTGTATTGATACATTTGAAACTTACTCTTAATTATTTTGAAATATACATTATTATTGACTATACACACCCTGATGAGCAACAGATTTCAAAACTTATTCCTCTCGTCTAATTGAAATTTTGTACCCTTTGACCAGTTATTTACTCCCCATTCCCTCACTCCCTCACCCCAGAATCTGATAGCCACCATTCTTCTAATTCTGTCAGTTCAACATTTTTACAATTCCACATATAATTGAGATTATGCAGTATTTGTCTTTCTGTGCCTGGCTTATTTCACTTAGCATGTCCTCTAGATTTACCTATATTGTCCTAAATGACTGAGTTTTATTCTTTTCTGAGGCTGAGTAATGTTCCACTGTGTAAATGTACTACATTTTCTTTAGCTATTCATCCATTGATTGACACTTGATTCCATACCTGAGCTCGTGGAAATAATGCTGCATTGAACATGGGAGTACAGATATCCCTTTGATATATTTCTTTCAATTCCTTTGGATATAGTCTCAGAAGTGGGATTGTTGGACTGTGTGATAGTTTTATTTTTAGCTTTTTGAGGAACTTCCGTACTGTTTTCCATAATGGCTGCACTAACTTACATTCCCACTAACAGTGTACAGGGTTTCCTTTTGTCCATATCCTTGCAAACACTTATCTTTCATCTTTTTGATAAAATCCATTCTAACAGGCATAAGTCGATACCATGTTGTGGTTTTAATTTGCATTTCCTTGATGAGATGGTGCTGAGCACTTTTTTCATGAACCTGTTGGTCATTCATATGTCTTCTTTTGAGATGTGTCTGTTCAGGTCCATTGCTTTTTGCTTATTTTTTAATCGAGTAATTTGTTTCTTTTACTATTGAGTTGCTTGAGTTCTTTATGTATTTTGGCTATTAGCCTCTTAACAGATATACGTATAGCTTGCAAAATATTTTTCCCAGTCTGTGGGCTGTCTCTTCACTTTGTTAATTCTGTTTTTTTTTTTTTTTTTTTTTTTTTTTTTTTTTTGCTGGGCAGAAAGTTTTTAGTTTGATGCAATCCCATCTGTCTATTTTTCCTTTTGTTGCCTGAGCTTTTAGGGTCATAGCCAAAAAATCCTTGCCCATACAGCAGTGTTATGGAGCTTTTCTCCACAGTTTTATTCTAGTAGTTTTACAGTTTCAGGTTTTTTTTTTTTTTTTTTTTTTTTGAGATGGAGTCTTGCTCTGTCGCCCAGGCTGGAGTGCAGTGGCCAGATCTCAGCTCACTGCAAGCTCCGCCTCCCGGGTTTACGCCCTTCTCCTGCCTCAGCCTCCGAAGTAGCTGGGACTACAGGCGCCCGCCACCTCACCCGGCTAGTTTTTTTGTATTTTTTTTTTTTTAGTAGAGACGGGGTTTCACGGTGTTAGCCAGGATGGTTTCGATCTCCTGACCTCGTGATCCACCCGTCTCGGCCTCCCAAAGTGCTGGGATTACAGGCTTGAGCCACCGTGCCCGGCCCAGTTTCAGGTTTTACATTTAGGTCTTTAATCCAATTTGAGTTGATTTTTGGGAATAGTGTAACATAAGGGCCTTACTTCAGATTTCTGCATGTGGATAACTGGTTTTCCAGCACCATTTACTGAGTGCATTGTCCTTTTGCCATTGTGTGCTCTTGGTATCATTGTCAAAAATCAATTTATTGTAACTGTTTTGGTTTACTTCTGGATTCTTTATTCTATTTCATTGATCTATGTGTCTGCTTTTATGCCACTATCATGCTGTTTTGGTTATTACCGTTTTGAGGTATATTTTGAAATCATGTGGTGTGATGCCTCCAGTTTTATTGTTTTTGCTCAAGATCATTTTAGCTATTACAGTCTTTGTATTACGACACAAATTTAAGGATTTTTTTTTCTATTTCTGCAAAAAGTCACATTGGAATTTTGATAGGGATTGTATTGAATCTAGATTGCTTTGGGTAGTATGGACAGTTTAACAATATTAAATTATTCAATCCATGAACATAGGATATCTTTCCATTTATTTGTGCCTTCTTCAGTTTCTTTCATTAGTTTTTTTAATAACTGAATTGATGACATCTTGATCTTCCTAAGTAGATCAGATTCCTCTTTTCAATGTTTCCTATAACTTATTACAGTCTGTAAGTTACAGACTGTAAATACAAAAAGTTACAATTTGTAAATACAAATTAACGTTAGTATACATACACACACACACACACTCCCCCTCATTACAGCCTATGTAATAGAGACCTCAGATAACAATGTTGAAATAAGAGGTTTAAACAAGAAGGAAGCTTACTTTTCTTAGTGTAATAGCCTGTAAGTAGGCTGTCCCAAAGCTGCATACTTTGCAGCTTTGATGCATGAGGTTATCCAAGGACACAGCTTCTATCTTGTTACTCAACCATCTGACAGGCATAGTACTTCTATGTGCCATCCTAGATAGTTATCAGTTACACATGCCTCCCAGCAGGGACAGAGATAGGAGACAAGAAGGGCAAACTCTCCTTTCCTGTAACAGTGTGATAATTTCCAATAGTGAGGGAGTCTGGGAAATGGAGTGTTCATTATACCCATATAAAAGTTCATTTATCAAGGAAGACAAAATAAATTATATTGGAGGACAAGTAGCAGGCTCTGCTACAATCTCTTTGTATAAGAATTTAATTACTGTTCCTCTCTATCATTGAACACCTATGATTTTTCTGTTTAATCTTTGGGTCCTAGCACAATGTCACTACATAGTAGTCACTCAGTAAATACATAGTTAAGTAATTATTTTATTGATGATGCCGGTATCAGCTGGGAATATTCACTTATCAAAGAGAAAATTTTTCAAAAAGAAGGAAGGTAGGTTATTGTATCAGTCTAGGTGAGAGGAGAGGAAAGTTGAAATAGGGGTGTTGATAAAGATGAAACAGAAAGATGTGAGGAATTTAAGGCTTTAGAAGATAATGGTGGGAACTGAGGGAGAGAATTGTCTGAGGAAGTGAGGGAAGGAGAAGTGTTAGGGTCTTCTGTAATGGTCACTAGGCCTTCACTGGGGGAAGAATGGGAGGCTCAGGGAGGGTTTCTGGGGACTCTGGAGGTTCTTACATGGCTCCTCTTTCCATTTTATGAGCTGCCCAAATTCTTAAAAAAAAAAAAAATCACTGTTTTTGTGAGCTTAGTTTCCATTATAATTATTTCCCTTTCAAACAAATAAAAAATTCTGACTGACACGTTACTGAGAGATGGGTCGTGAAACTTGTACCTGGATTTGTAGATAACCCTTTGCTTATATGTAGACATTTGCAAACATCCCAGTTTATAAGCAAACATTCTTGGAATGTTAAAAGAAACATATTGCCAATGTAGTTAAGCTTAATGTAATAGAAAAAAATACTCATTGAAAATGTGTAGATACATTACAAAGATTAAAAAGTGAGTACTGTTGAATGTGATAAACACTGTCTATTAAAAGTAATATTTTTGGTGAAAAATCTTAATTTCTATAATATGCAGTAGCATAAAATAAACTGCATATAGGGGTCACATTTGAAAATTATAAAAACTGTTTTACTTTGAGGACTTCATATACCCAAAATAATAATAACAGTTAGTCAGCAATGATCCTAAAACAAAACATGGCAAATACAAAAATAGCTTTTCTGAAAATGATGACATTAACTTCAGCAGGGAAAAAAATGACAAAGACAAAAGACTTTTTAACTATCAGGCTTTTATCATGTCATCCTCATAAGATTAAGCCAGTTTTGCCTAAGGTAGAGGCAGTTTCACATCTTTGTGTTTCATGGTAAAAATTGCAATGGAAAAAGGTTACTTTCACAACAAATTGATCCAAGATGAAAAGTGAACAATAATGACAGTATTATTTTGCTGAAGTCTTCTGTGAATTAAAAGTAGCAAAATTTATGACGACACATGTGGTTTGCCATGTTGGTATAATATTGATTTTTGAATCAAGAAATCTAAAAAAAATTTTAGTGTGGGCTATATTTGGGCTATATTCAGTGTAAATATGTTTTATATAGTTCTAGTATAGTACAAAATCAATTTTTATAGTTTTTATGCTTAGTATCATCTCATGCTTCTCACCTTTTTCAGTATCATACTTGTTTTGAGTAAAAAATGTATCTGGGACAGCTTATGATGGGCTTTGTATGACATGCTAAATAATTTGAAAATTGGTTGGAAATGCTGAGACATATGAGTATTTAACAGGGGTGTGGAAATAGTGAGTCTGATTTCAAAAAAATTACTCTATGACAGTGAGGAAGATTGATATGAGGCAGTCAGGTTGTAGGAAGGAAAATGAGGAGATTTGACATTTGAAATTGTGTATGTTCTTTCTCTATATATTAAGGTATTTGCTAAATTGCTGTTTGAATTTTCCCTCCCTCTCCTTGTCCTCCTCCTTCTTTAGTCTTCAGATTGCAGTTAACTTTCTGAGAGGGATATTTTTACTTAAAACCTTTGCTGTCCTAGTGGCAGAGCTTCCAGGAATGAGGACTAAGGACCAATTTGAGTGATTACCATCATATTGTGTTCAGAGTTCTTATTCCTCACCAACAAGTAGACATTGGTATTGGGTTAAATTACTCGAGCTAGCTTCCTTCTTATGTAGGCCAGATCTGTTTCTGAGTGTCCAGGTTCCTGACTAAACAGATGCATCAGTTTATTAGACATGCCCACATGTCTGAACCCCAGGAACTGATGTAACTCAGAATCTTTCTCAGGTGGCTCCTTGGCCCTGTAAATAGGCTTCTGACAGGTATATCTCATCAGTTTGAAAAACATGCCTAAACCTGCCTGAATCCCAGCAGTGAGCGGAGTGTCTCAAACTAAGTCCCTTATCTACAGCAGTTGTGGTCAAAATAATATAAAATAACATAACTGGACTGGGTCTCTTTCTATCAAATTTAATACTTCTTGATGAGTTTTCACACACTTCATCATCACAAAAATACTTTGAGACACATTGGGAAGGCATTTCTTAGAATCCCATCTCCAAATCAAGAAAATAGTAGGAAATATGAAGCAAATAGGAGGGGCAAGACTAGAAAGTAGCTTTCTGATCAGTGAAATGGGAGATAATAGGAAACTGAACTGATTTTGTAGCTGCAAGAGCAGGAGAAGGGGCATGTGAAGTGATATGGAGATAACTGAAAACCAAAGGGACAAGGAGAGCACAAACCCAATTAAAGGAGATGAAAGACATGAAGTCTTTGGTGGGGATGGTTGTGGTGACACAGAAATGTGAAGAGAAATCTTCGCTACCTGATATCCAGAATCGATATGAGGTTTCTGGGATAAAAATATAATAAAACAACTTTGTTCTGAATTTGCTTTCAATAAATTACAGGGGGAAAATGCTCCAAGTAGTTAAGATCATTTAGTCAAAAAATGTATCTGTCATATCTAATCAGGTTTGTAGAACTTTAGTGTTTCATTAACACGGCAGTTAATTCACTTCATGGCACCATATTGCATGTGTTACACCTTTGTTTTATGTGTCACTAAAATTTTTTAAAATGCTACCAATTAAATATGGCAAGCCAGTAATTATAACATGTATTTTGATTTCAGAGTTGATAAAATATTTACAAATGTGTGTCTCAGATTAATTTAATGTCATTAATCATACTTTCCAAATATATTTTTATGTGAATGAGAATCTGTGCACATTAGTTGATGAAGTTCATTGTGCAAAAGACAAACTTACCTAGTTGGCTAATGATCTCAATCACTAGCCATGTGACAATCTAGGGAGAAAAATGAACTTTATAAACTGTCACAAAGAAAGCATCGTACCTCAATATTTAGAGTATTTCATTCCCAAGAAATATTTTATGCAAGTTGCAATGAATTAGATAGCCAAAGCATGTTACGTACATATCACGATATTGATTCTTCCTATTCATGAGGATGGGATGTTTTCCCATTTGTTTGTGTCTTCTCATTTCCTTGAGCAGTGGTTTATAGTTCTCCTTGAAGAGGCCCTTCAAGTCCCTTGTTAGCTGTATTTCTAGGTATTTTATTCTCTTTGTAGCAATTGTGAATGGGAGTTCATTCATGATTTGACTGTCTGATTGTCTATTGTTGGTGTGTAGGAATGCTTGTGATTTTTGCACACTGATTTTCTATCCTGAGACTTTGCTGAAGTTGCTTATCAGCTTAAGGAGTTTTGATGATGGGGTTTTCTAAATATAGGATCATGTCATCTGCAAACAGGGACAATTTAACTTGCTCTCTTACTATTTAAATACACTTTATTTCTTTCTCTTGCCTACTGCCCTGGCCAGAACTTCCAATACTACGTTGAATGGTAGTGGTGAGAGAGGGCATCCTTGTCTTGTGCCAGTTTTCAAAGCGAATGCTTCCAGCTTTTGCTCATTCACCATGATATTGACTGTGGGTTTGTCATTTATGACAACAGTTTTTATTATTTTGATATATGTTCCATCAATACCTAGTTTATTGAGAGGTTTTTTTTTTTTTTTTTTTTTTTATACTTTAAGTTCTAGGGTACATGTGCATAACGTGCAGGTTTGTTACATATGTATACTTGTGCCATGTTGGTGTGCTACACCCATCAACTCGTCAGCACCCATCAATTCATCATTTATATCATGTATAACTCCCAATGCAATCCCTCCCCCCTCTCCCCTCCCCATGATAGTCCCCAGTGTGTGATGTTCCCCTTCCCGAGTCCAAGTGGTCTCATTGTTCAGCTCCCACCTATGAGTGAGAACATGCGGTGTTTGGTTTTCTGTTCTTGTGATAGTTTGCTAAGAATGATGGTTTCCAGCTGCATCCATGTCCCTACAAAGGATGCAAACTCATCCTTTTTTATGGCTGCATAGTATTCCATGGTGTATATGTGCCACATTTTCTTAATCCAGTCTGTCACAGATGGACATTTGGATTGATTCCAAGTCTTTGCTATTGTGAATAGTGCTGCAATAAACATACGTGTGCATGTGTCTTTGTAGTAGAATAATTTATAATCCTTTGGGTATATACCCAGTAGTGGGATGGCTGGGTCATATGGTACATCTAGTTCTAGATCCTTGAGGAATTTCCATACTGTTTTCCATAATGGTTGAACTAGTTTACAATCCCACCAACAGTGTAAAAGTGTTCCTATTTCTCCACATCCTCTCCAGCACCTGTTGTTTCCTGACTTTTTAATGATTGCCATTCTAACTGGTGTGAGATGGTATCTCATTGTGGTTTTGATTTGCATTTCTCTGATGGCGAGTGATGATGAGCATTTTTTCATGTGTCTG
This sequence comes from Rhinopithecus roxellana, assembly GCF_007565055.1. Lineage (NCBI taxonomy): Eukaryota > Metazoa > Chordata > Mammalia > Primates > Cercopithecidae > Rhinopithecus > Rhinopithecus roxellana. Next base: position 83,983,652 of record NC_044564.1, on the reverse strand, counting down.
TTGGCTGTATGAATGTCTTCTTTTGAGAAATGTCTGTTCATATCCTTTGCCCACTTTTTGATGGGGTTGTTTGTTTTTTTCTTGTATATTTGTTTGAGTTCTTTGTAGATTCTGGATATTAGCCCTTTGTCAGATGAGTAGATTGCAAAAATGTTCTCCCATTCTGTAGGTTGCCTGTTCACTCTGGTGGTAGTTTCTTTTGCTGTGCAGAAGCTCTTTAGTTTAATTAGATCCCATTTGAGTTTTTAACATGAAGGGATGTTGACTTTTATTGAAGACCTTTTCTGCATCTATTGAGATAATCATGTGGTTTTTGTCATGGGTTCTGTTTATGTGACAGATTACATTTATTGATTTGCATATATTGAAGCAGCCTTGCATCCCAGGGATGAAGCTGACTTAATCATGGTGGATAAGCTTTTTGATGTGCTGCTGGATTTGGTTTGCCAGTACTTTATTGAGGATTTTTGGATTGATGTTCATCAGAGATATTGGCCTGAAGTCTTCTTTCTTTGTTGTGCCTCTGCCAGGTTTTGGTATGAGGATGATGCTGGCCTCATAAAATGAGTTAGGGAGCAGTTCCTCCTTTTCTATTGTTTGGAACAGTTTCAGAAGGAATGGTACCAGCTCCTCTTTGTAACTTTGGTAGAATTCGGCTGTGAATCTGCCTAGTCCTGGGCTTTTTTTGGTTGGTAGGCTATTCAATACAGCCTCAATTTCAGAACTTGATATTGGTCTCTATTCAGGGATTCGACTTCTTCCTCGTTTAGTACTGGGAGGGTGTATGTATTCTGGAATTTATACATTTCTTCTAGATTTTACAGTTTATTTGTATAGGTGTTTATAGTATTCTCTAATGGTACTTTTTATTTTTGTGGAGTCAGTGGTGATATCCCCTTTAGTAATTTTTATTGTGTCTATTTGATTATTCTCTCTTTCCTTCTTTATTAGTGTAGCTAGCAGTCTAACTATTTTTTTAATTTTTTCAAAAAGTCAGCTCCTGGATTTATTGATTTTTTGAAAGGTTTTTGATATCTCTATCTCCTCCAGTTCTGCTCTGATCTTTGTTATTTCTTGTCTTCTGCCAGCTTTTGGATTTGTTTGCTTTTGCTTCTCTAGCTCTTTTAATTGTGATGTTAGGGTGTCGACTTGAGATCTTTCTAGCTTTCTGATGTTGGCATTTAGTGCTATAAACTTCTCTCTTAACACTGTTTTAGCTGTGCCCCAGAGATTCTGGTACATTCTCTCTTTGTTCTCATCGGTTTCAAAGAACTTCTTGATTTTTGCTTTAATTTCATTATTTACCCACAAGTTACTCAGGAGCAGGCTCTTCACTTTGCATGTAGTTGTGTGGTTTTGAGTGGGTGTCTGACAACCCAGCTGAGTGGCACAGGGAGCAGGACCCATTTAATGAAGCACTTTGATTGTCTCTTGGTGGAGGGGGCATGCTGCTCTGGGGGGAAACTCCCTTGTCTGGGCTGCCCGGGTTCCTCAGAACTAGCATTAAAGGCTAAGTCTGCTGGTCTGTGGAGGCTATGGCTACCCCTCCTGCTGGGGGCTCAGGCCAAGGGAGATCAGAGTTCTGTCCCTAGGCCCTGGCTGGAGTTATTGGAGTTCCTGCAGGGAGGTCCTGCCCAGTGAGGAGGGATGAGTCAGGGTCAGGTCTGAAGAGGCACTTTGGTGTAGTCTGCCACAGCTGGTTTATTGGTCTGTGGGGAATACCTCTTGGGACCACACTGTCCAGCAACCCTGGCTCCAGCAGGGGAAAAGCGTGGCCTGAAACTACAGAGATGGCCGCTGCCCTTCCCTTGCCCCAGGAGCTTAATGTGTTAGGAAGCTATGGGTCCCAGTGCTGGCTGCTGCCCCTCACACAAGAAGCTCAGATGGCTTCGACAGCAGGCAGCTGTCCCTCCCCTGGGAAACTCAGCAGGCTTAAGCAGATTCTAGCTGAGTGGCTGTTGAGAATCTGCGCAGCTCCGTGGTTGGGACTCTAGGCCCTGGTGGCATGGGTTCATGAGTGGGATCTTCTGATCTGTGGGTTGCATGGTTCTGTGGAAAGGGCACAGTTTCCCTGGCTGGGTGGCCCGCTCCCTCACCGCCTGCCTTGGCTGGGGGAGTGGGAGCTCCCTTGGCTGGGGGAGTGGCTCTTAGGTGGACCGCAACACCACACTGTTCTTCCTTCCTCTCTGTGGGTCACACCAGCTGCCTAGTCAGTCCTGATGACACAACCTGGATACCTCGGTTGCCTGTGCTAGATTTGCATGGTGTTTTGGTTCTTTAGATGGGAGCCTCCCATCACAGCTGCTTCTAGTTGGCCACCTTGGCCCCACCCCCTCCCATGTTATATTTTAAAACTTCTTAAATATTATGTTTCCCAATAATTATGCATGCTTGTTTCCTTTCAATGTTTCTATTAAAGAATAGAAGAAACATACTGTAACCCTCTCTACTGAAAAGGAAAAGTTTTCCTTGATAATATTATTGTCAATCAAAGCATAAAAGAGAGGACCAATGATCAGGTTATGTACAAGGAACTTAGCTAAGGAAGAACCTCTCTTTAGGCTGTCCCTTGCTATAAGAATGGTTTCTAGTTAGCTTAGATATATTTTAAAATTCCAAAAAACAAACAAACAAACAAACAAACAAACAAACAGCAAAGACATGAGAAACTGATGTGGATAATATCTAATTAAAATTTAGTGTTATCTTTAATGGCAAGTAAGAGTGATCAAATCAATAATCCATGTGTCTGATGTATGTTTTCAGAAATTATGTGCATTTTACTCACTGTCTTCTTGAAAGAAGAAAGAAGTATACCTGACTCTTTGGCTAGGAAACCTCTGAAACAAGTGAAAAATATACTTGCTAGAAATCTCTAGACCCATGTTCCAGTCCTGGGGCTTCCAATAAGTTATTATATGACAGACAAAATTCCTTAACTTGTGTAGGCTTCATGTTCTTCTTCTGTAAATAAATAGACCAGAGTAAGCTGCATGATGTGAAAAATAAAACCCTTTCTACTCAAATAATTACAAATATAAAGAGGCAGTGAATAAATGGTCCATGATCAAATTAACTACATTTTTGTAACAAAAAGTTAGTATAAAATTATGTATAACACATTTGGGGGAAAATACTTGCTAACTCTGCCTCTCAAACCTATCCCTCCTCCCTCAAGAAAATAGAAGAATTTTATTGAAAACTTGTAAGAGCAATCAGGGAGATTATCACTTTCCAATATGATGGAGTAGCGTGCAGCCTCTCCAATCTCCCTTTGAGGGGAAACACGATTAAACTGATTAAAAAAGGCAGAGATTCCCAGCATGAAACCAAGCAAGGGATGGTGGCTAAGCAGAGTTTTTGCTGGTCTCACAGGGCTGGGGAGGCCAAGTGACAGACCATGGCTCCCATGACAGTGAAATTGAGATTCTAGAGAGAAGGGAAACACTGAGAAGCCAGTCCACCCTCAGCATTGCTTTTGACCTTGAGGAATTGCTGGTTAGTATGTGACCCACTCCTAGGGTAAAAGCCAAGGTAAAGGCTCAAGTAAGAGGCTGAGACACTAGTTAGAGCTTTCAAGGGTCTTGTCCTGGGGAGATAAAAAGTAGAATTCAGGAACTGACAAAGAACAGAAACCCGTGCAGAGCCCAGGGGCAGGGATATAGCTAAATTTAAATGAGCATTATCTGTGCAGAATAATAAAAGTAGTGTCATGTTGCGTTAAATATTTATGTTAAACATGTAATTAAACATATAACACATAGTGATATAGTTTGGCTGTGACTCCACCCAAATATCATCTTGCATTGTAGCCATAATTCCCAAATGCTGTGGGAGGAACCTGGTGGGAGATAACGGAATAATGGGGGCAGTTTTACCCATACTGTTCTCATGATAGTGAATAAGTCTCATGAGGCCTGATGATTTTATGAGGGGTTTCCCCTTTCACTTAGCTCTTATTTTCTCTCTTGCCTGCTGCCATGTAAGATGTGCCTTTCACCTCCCACTATGATTGTGAGGCCTCCCAGCCACGTGGAACGGTGAGTCCACTAAACTTCTTTTTCTTTATAAGTTACCCAGTCTTGGGTATGTCTTTATCAGGAGCTTGAAAACGGACTAATACACATATGTTAATTATATAATTAAAACTTATGGCAATAATAACTCAAGACACAGAGATTGGCTGGGTGCGGTGGCTCAGGCCTGTAATCTCAGCACTTTGGGAGGCCGAGGTGGGGGGATCACGAGGTCAAGAGATCGAGACCATCCTGGCTAACATGGTGAAACCCCATCTCTACAAAAAAAAATACAAAAAATTAGCTGGGAGTGGTCGTGGACCCCTGAAGTCCCAGCTACTCGGGAGGCTGAGGTAGGAGAATGGCGTGAACCCAGAAGGCGGAGCTTGCAGTGAGCTGAGATCAGGCCACTGCACTCCAGCCTGGATGACAGAGTGAGACTCTGTCTCAAGACAAAACAAAACAAAACAAAAACAAAAAACCCCCAGAGATTTAGTGTTCTAAGGTCATAAGTTTGTCAGGCAAGTGAGATAAGTACTAATATATACTAGACCATAATAAGTCAAAGAAACATGTTTTAATCCCAAAGTTATCATTAAAAAAAATAAATAAACAAGCTAATAAAGGAGGAAACCAAAATATACAAATACTTGATTATTTTCAAAAAAGACAAGACAAGAGAAAAAAGAAGCAAAGAACCTCTAAGAGAAGTATAACATGGTAGATTTCAATTAAAAGACATTGATACTAACATTAAATGGGAGAAGACTAAATATTCCAGTTGAAAGGCAAAGATTATCAGTGGATAAAAAGGAAAAAAATACCTATAATACTTCGTAGAAGACACATAACTTAAATGTGAGCAAGTAGTACAAGTTGGACTTAAAAGGTTAGAGAACCTGATATACAATGCAAATTCTGCTTGCTTTTGTTTTCCCCACTCCAGCCAAACCAAACCAAAACAAAAAGCTGATGAGGCCAGATTAATATAATATCATTCAATAGAATTAAAGGCAAGGTATGTTACACAAAATAAACCGATTCATTGCATATGGGTCATTTCACCTGAAAGATGTAAAACTCTAAATTTGTTTTCACCTAATTATATGGCTTTATGATGCATAAACAAACACTAACATTAAAGTGAAATGGAAAAACTCACAATCATAGAGGAAGGCTATATAACCTGTGTCTCTTAGTAATGGATGGAACAAATAGGCAAACTTTAGTAAAGAAGGCTTGAACAAAATGATTAACAATTGTGAGGAACTGAAATACGTGAATGCTAGTTCATGTCAGATACAACTCCCAAAGTCACAGCCTTTTGAAGTGCACATGGAACATTTACTAAAATTAAACTACATACTGGCTTATAAAGCAAATCACAACACATTTTGAATAACTAGAAATTATATCAAGGATGTTTTCTGACCACAATGGAATTAAAGATAGAATGTGAAAACAAAAAGAAAAATATAAAATTCCCAGATGTTTTGGAATTAAGCAATGCCATCCAATATAACTTATGGAAAGAGAAGAAAGTCATCATGTAAATTTAAAATATTTTTAATGGGTTTAATAGTTTGCCTACATTTTTTTATTTTTCTGTAGGACCATGTCTCACTGTACTGCCCAGGCTGGTCTCAAATTCCTGGTCTCAAGCAATCCTCCAAAGTGCTGGGATTATAGAAGTAAGCCACTATGCCTGGCCTACTTTATCTCTAGTTTGAAGAAAGATTTTCTAGGTATAAAATCATACCATTAGAAAATCACAGCAGTTTTATTTGTTTTTTCCCTTTTTGAACTTTATTTATTCTGTATTTATTTTTCTTGCTGCCAGCGGAATGTGAAAGAGTATTGTAGGCAGCCATCTTTGACTATTTCCTGATCTTAAGGAGAAAGTTTTCAATATTTCACCATTAAATATAAGGTTTGTATGTACAATTTCTTTTCTTTTTTTGAGTCAAGAGTCTCTCTCTGTTGCCTGGGCTGGAGGGCAATGGTGCATAACTCACTGTAACCCTGAACTCCTGACTTCATGAATCCTCTCACCTTGGCCTCCCAAAGTGCTGGGAATACAGGTGTGAGCTACCATATCTGGTTGTAAATTTTACTTTCATATGAACTTCAGGATCAGCTTCTCAGAAAGCTAAAATATAGCCAAATCTTGAAAGAAGCAGAAACCTGGAAGACTTACATTATCAGAAACCAAACATTGTAAAGCTGCAGCAATTAAGGCAGTATGTTACTAGACAAAGACAGACAGAGGGACCAAAAGGATAGTCTAGAAATAGATTCAGACATATATGATCACTTGATTTTATGACAAAAATGATGCTGCAGTTTGGCGGAAAAATGATGGCCTTTTCAATAAATGGTGCTTGGTATTTGAATATCCATGTGAGGAAAAAATGACTCCTGATCCCTGCTTTGTAGCATAAATAAAAATCTATTTCTAATACATTGGATTATAAGTCTAAATGTTATAAGTAGAACAGAAGAATATAACCTTGCAGTATGTGGGTTTGTTTTTTAAAAAACAGGGTATAAAAACACTAATTATAAATGAAAGCTTCAAATACCAGACTTCATCAAATTAAGTATTGTTGTTAATCCAAGTGTTATATTAAGAAAGTGAAAAAATCACAGACTGGGAGAAGACATTTGCAGTACATATATCTGACAAAAGTCTTGTATCCAGAATATATAAAGAACTCCTACAACTCAAAGGGAAAGAAAGGTAGACAACCCAAACTGTCTCAAATATAAACAAAAAGATATCTAAATAGTCAACAAACAAACAATAATGTGCTCAACCTTATTGCTTTTCAGGGAAATGGAAGTTAAGACTTCAATGTTAAAATGAGATACTACAATACATTAACCAGAATGGCTAAAATGAAAGACTGATAATATTAAAAGTTGATGAGGATGTGGAGCTACTGGAGCTCTCATACACCGCTGCTAGGGAGTTTAAAATGGTAGAAGCAGTTTGTATAACATTATGTAATAAAACTGAATACTCTTTCCATTTGATCCAACAATTTCTCTCCTAGATAGATACTCAAGAGGAACAAATGCATACACATGTGCACCAAAAAGATTTACAAGAATCTTCATAACAGCATTTGTTAATAGCTTCAAACTGGAAACACCTGAAAGTCATTTCACAGTTACAGAGATAAATAACTGTTGGCATATTATTACAATAAAATAACATACGGCGCTAAGAATAAATGAGCTAACTGCTACATATAACAACAGAATTGAAGCTTACAAGCTTAATATTGGTGGATGGAAGCCAATAAATATATATTATACAATTCTAGGAGTTCAAAAATGTACAAAATTTATGTATGATGATGGATAATGGTTACTTCTGGTGGAACTACTAATGACCTGGATGCTGGAGAGAGTGGGCTTCTTGGGTGCTGGTGTATTCTGTGTTTTGATCTCGATAGTGATTACATGGATGCACTTTGTACATCTCTTTTACTTCAATAAAACATTTAAAAAAACTCATTAGATTCTAGATAACGGGGTGATATAATTTATCTTTAATATTATCAAAGGAAAGGTCAAATCTAAACTGAAGATTCATAATGGAAATATTAGCTGCCTCCAGTCTTACCTTTAAATAAAATATATGAAATGCCTTTGAATGTGAGGCAATAAATTAGATTAAAATATATAGTCACGTTGCAATTAAAAATCTGAAGATTAACCATCTATGCACAGTATAAATCAGGGTAGAATGATTATTTGAAGAAAAACAATCTAGACATAATGAACCTTGAGATAGTAAAATGTCAGAAATGGTTACAGGCCTAGATTTAGATATCTGTGAAATATATGGAATGAGAGTCTTTATTCCAAATTGAGAACAGAACTGCTTAGTAACTGCTTAGTTTCTTTTATAGTTTTAAATATAAGGGATTTTATTATTTTATTTTATTTTTTGAGATGGAGTCATGCTCTGTTGCCCATGCTGGAGTGCAGTGGCTTGATCTTGGCTCACTGCAACCTCCGCCTCCCAGGTTCAAGTGATTCTCTTGCCTCAGCCTCCCAAGTAGCTGGGATTACAGGCACCCACCACCATGCCCAGCTAATTTTTCTTTTTTTGTATTTTTAGTAGAGATGGGGTTTCACCATGTTGGCCAGGCTGGTTTTGAACACCTGACCTCAAGTGATCCACTCGCCTCAGCCTCTCAAAGTGCTGCATAAGGTATTCTTATAGTTTGCTAAATCATACTTGAAAGATGGATTAAACATATGCATGTTTAAACTAATTTTTGGGTAGTAATCTGGCAAAATATTTCCCCTGTATGTATCGAGTGGGAAAATGCAAGGAATGCCTAAACGTTTTTCCAGAAACAGTAAGCCGTGTGTTGTGTCTTCACAGCCCTGTGGTGAGTGATTGATTTCTAAGTGAAGGTCTTTGGCAATCTCACCAACAGACAGTTGGTGATTACCCATCAATGCTGGTAAAATTAAAAAATAAATGGTATCAGATATTTTACTAACAGAATCCACTGAAGTGTTAGGGTTAAAAATACTGCAGAGACATAAAGAATTTTGATTCCTTGCAAATGTAAATACCAATAGTTTTTAATATAAGTCTGTGAAGATGTTTTGTAGCAGATGAAAATAGTCTTTTGGCATTTTGTCATTATAAGAAGCTATAACACTCGTCTATTCACCTCTGAAGGGACCGAAAGAGAGAAAGAGAGATTGAGAGACTCGTTAAAGTGTGTGTGTCACCGCTTTTCTCTGTCTAGGGGAAAAATGCAAAGGCAATTTCTACTTTTCTTGGAAAGGCTTTAAAAACAGGAAAGAAAGATGAGAGAGACAATCTCATTTTTTAAGACCACAAAGACTACTGAAGATCATTTTATTTAAACGATTGTCTTAGCATCCCTTTTGCTATGACTGATTTCAAAGCTCCCACTTTCCCCCTTCTGCAACCTTCCTGACAAGTCACCGTAAGCTCCCACGTAGAATCTTGGAAGAGTCTTTTAAAGATTCTACTTATTTCTGCTTTACCCCTCACCAACTCTTTCTTCACTCCAGACCCAAAGTGATTATTTTATTGCAAAAGATCATCATGGAATTCCCTTGCTTAATACTCTTGAGCGAAGTCTCATTGCAAATGCACAGGTCTGTGTGATGCAGTCCCTGCCAACTTCCCAAGTGTCATCTCACAGTGCTCTCCCTCACGCAGTTCCAGTCACAGCAAACTTCTTTCAGTTTCTGATAAGCTCCCTGTTCTTTCTTGTCCCAGGGAATGTGCTCAGTCCTGGGGCCATCTACCTCCCCCACATTTTCTTCTCATACAGTCTAAATCAGGTCTCTCCAAACCCTTTACTTTTACACATAATCTCTGCATTCCTGTGTTTATTTATTTCAAATATATCTATCCCTGTACACTATAAACTTCATGAGGCATAGGAATATAATTATTTTGGTTTTCATTATATTTCTACTATCTAAGACAGTGACTGGCATATAGCAAGTGTTCCATAGATGTTAGTTACATAAACTAATAAATTTGATATAAAAATGAAGCAGAAAGTAAAATTACTGGTTGTATTTTGTTATCTGTTCATTTAGGGTTTTAATTCAAATTTATTTGTAATAAAAAGTTTCATTCTGTTTCTTCTCCATTTAAGTCTATGGTTTAGAATTCTGAAGGTAGAAGAAAGGTACGTATCATTAAGTTTAAATTTTTCATTTTATTGATAAGAAAAATGAGACTCAGAAGAGGCCAGAAGACACTGACTAGGTTGGGCCTATCCCCTGCCAATTATCTTGTGAAATTTAGTCAATGCTGTTTATCCATGAGAATCTACTTGAATTCTTGTGAGAGACAAGGATAATTACAGAAGAAGTTTTTTGTATTTTAGTATTACATTTATTCTGTTAAATACGATGTATATAGTGTACAAATTAACCTTTGTTTATTCAGACATATAGCAAAGCATTGTGCCTTAAAAACACTGCTTTACAGCAGACAAAATATTTAGAAGGTAAACACTTCTCACAATCATACAGGTTTAGGCTTTTAGACAAGCTCTGTTTTCAGTAATTCAAGCTGAACATCACCAATTAAATCAGACAGTTTCTTTCCAGTTACTTTCCAATTTGTCTTTGATTGATGTTTTAATTATACCTTTAAAAAATTTCCCTAATACTTAGGTAGTGTTAGTCCATTTCCTTTTAAATGTGCCATTTTTGTTGTAGAGTTTTAGAGCTACAACGCAAAGAATAGGATTATCTTCCCAAACTTTGGAATGCTGACATTAGGGTATCTGGACCAGAAGTTGGCCAGAGCTCAGGGTCCTCCTTCTTCCAGATGAAAAACAGCACCGAACCCCAGCATCCTCCAGAACCTGATGCTTTCTTCCCTGTTGGATCCTGTAGCATCCCATGCCCTCTCTACACCTGTGCACATGCTGCTCCATATGCTTGCAACATCATTTTTGTCCACTCCATTTTGCAAAGCTAAATCTTACTTATGTTTTGAGTCAGAGGATAGCTATCATATTGCCCTGATGATGGTGTGGCTCCTCAGGGACACTCCACAAACACATTCTCAGAGCTCTCATACTTCACCATCATAGTTGTTATCAAAGTGCACTGCAATAAATCAGCCACTTCTCTGTGTGCCACAAGAAGTCAGAGTTTTACTGAGGGCATAGTCTGAATGTTTTGCTCATTCAATGCTTAACACAGTTCTCATATTGCCCAGTAAACATTTGTTGAATAAAGGAGCTGGCATTTAACATCATCATTTAAAAAGAGCATTTCTATGCCAAAATTCATTATATATTTTATAGAAATAAATATCCTACAGGTGAGTATGAAATGAGAATTCTTTAAAAAAAATACTGTTAAAAAGGCAGCAATCACAACAACATTCACTAACATCTGTGAGGAGGACCTGACAACTCACAGAACTTATATGTGATACTAATACCAATCTGAAGTTGTAAGGTAAAATGTATACTTTTACATCAGACTAACAAAAATATAAGACCATAGTATAAGTTAGTTTTAGATTTACATAAATATGATATTCTTTAACTGTTTGTTTTTCTAATGATTAGTAATACCTATAGGAAAATTTGGAAAGCATTAGCTCATTGGCATTTTAAAAGTCACTTCTCTCCTCTCTTGGACACGATTGGTACAGGTGTGTCTTACGATCATTTCTTTTTCATATCTGTGATGTGTATTATAATGAGCAGGACCATATATTTAAGTTTTCCCCTATTGTCTTGGAATAATTATTTATAGTGTTCCCTTTTTACTCTCAAAAGTGTCCTTACTTGAATGACAAATTATGTGGTCATTCTATTTATACAATCAAAATCAGAACCAAAAGAAGAAGCTGAATTATTTACTTTGTATTTTTACAACATTTTTTTTTTTTTTTTTGCTGATAACAGATGGGGGATGTGGCTTCAATTGAGGGATGGAAGAAAATGATACCTTCTCATGCCAATAGCATGAATCTTCCAATGCTTTAAATGCTTTAAGAAGAGACAAGGATGGTAGAAAAGGCTGGTTGTTTACTCCGAGCTAGTGTCTGACTAGATCAGAGGTAAGTGACCATGGTCTCACATGACACACTGCTGGCATCTTGCATATCCATGAGAGTGTGAGGGAGGCTAAGAGGAAGAATAACTGATTGAGGGCATAATATACTCTGTGCCAGTCATCCACCATGGAGTGGGGCCTTTGCATTCAGCACCTCATTCAATTTTCCCAACAACTGTATGTTCACATCAGATTTACAGATTAGGAAACTGAGGATTACCCAGCTGATGCAAATTTCCAGTGCCAATGGCCACACATATTAGCAAACTCATATTCGAACACTTATGTTATTACCTTGGGATGTGCATGTGGAGAGAAGATGGGTGGTACTGGTGTGTAAGTTACCATGTGAAAGGTATTTGCCAATGTTTCTTTTCCCCCAAAGCTAAGTGTGCTAGGTGCAGAAACATACTTCAAGTTTGCTTTCATTAGAATTTCGAATTCCCCCAAGAATGAACACTTTTTTTTTAGTCCCTAAAAGGTACCTGCTGACCTCTGGCTCCCTCTTCAGACTAATCTCACTCCTACACACACCTCACTCTATTCCAGCCACCCTGGAGCTCTCTTCATCCCTGGAGCCAAACATGACCTGCCTACTCCCCACGCTTGCCCATGTTGTCTCCTCTGTCAGGAAGTCTCTTCTACAGCCTCAGCTTGTGTCTCCATTGGTCCCTTCCTGTGTTATAGCTTCCCCAGCAAGGTCTCCTTGGACTTTTCAGACCAGAGAAGTCCCTTTGTCACATTCTATACTATAGCATCATATTTCCCTTTTGGTAAGGTGCATCACCTCTGTGACTTTTTATAAACTTGACAGTGGCAATGGTGATATATGTACAAAACACCGCTGAACTGCCAGTGCCTAGCACAGACCCTGGCACTGGTATGCACTGCTCATGTCCTTGGAAGTGTTAAATATTAATATTCAGTCCTCATGTAATATTTTACCTGCTGAAATATGTTTCAAATTATTTTATCTGACTATATCTTCATATCTAAAGTGTAACCAACTACATTTTATAAAAGCTTAAAGCATTAAGCAATATGTTCATGAAAACAAACAGAAAAAAATGCCTTCGCTATATTTGTTGAACAGACCTTGAATGTATTTGAGTCCAGGAAGATTAAAAACATAAAAATAAATGCATATGCCTCTCTATTATAATGGAATTGCTTTGTTTTATTTGCAAGAATGTTCACCAAAAGCTTAATTAGTACTCTTTAGACTAAAGAAATAATGCCTGACATGATTCACCTTCTATTGGGAGTAAAATTAAAAAGAAAAATGTAAGGCGTGAAGACTTGGAAGCACTCAGAATGTATCAATTATTTATATTAACATTCATTATCTGACTAAAAGGCAGGATAAAGGCTTTGGGGGAATGGTAGGGTTCACATAATTTCTCTCTAATTATTCTAATTTACTGTAATTAAGACACTAAAATAATCCTGAGAGAAAGCAATAATGTCTTTTAATATGAACCCAGAGAGGAAAAAGCTATTTCTGCATTTTTTAGCTTTATTTACTATAACTTTTTAATGTGACAGAAAGACTGATCTTGATATGTAAAAGTTTTTAAAATTGTGGCTTTTAGAACTTCCAGCATGAAACTCAAAATGCTAACAGTTAAGTCTATAGAGTGTTTATAAATTCATAAAATTGATCACATCAATGCTATATATGAACTCTATTGAAGATTATGGCTTTTAGAAAAAAGGCACCTTTAATTTACATTCTCAGGATTTCAAGAGTAGAGTAAAAAGTACAAAGAAAAGTAGGAATTAGATATGCTCTCTGCGGAAGTCATTTCCTGATGGTAGAAAGACTTCGGAAGGCAGAATCACAACAATAGACATAAAGTATGATATTTATTATTTCATAAACCCACAAGAACAATGAAAGTAATGCCATATCACATTTTCCTCATATAATTATGAGCCAATTTCAATTGCAGTTGGGTCATTTTAGACTGAAAGAAACATTGTTTAAAATAAAAGTCCACATCATTATTACTAAATATAGGTTAAGCTACAACTCAAGCAGCTGCCTCTGGGGCTTGGGGATCTTGGAAATAAGGGAAAGACTTCAGGGGACCAAGCCAGGGGAGGATGTTTGGCATGAAAATGTGACCAATTTCTGATATTCAAAGACCTTTCAAGAAACGGCGAATTGAGAATTTATGTTAAATTCATGAGGTATTTTTACTTCTACTCATATGAACAGTGTTAATTCCTAGCAAGCAAGAGAAATGCTACATTTCTTATCTTTCCCTTCTTAGATTATTCAAAGCAACATCAGATAGAACAATGTTTACTTTTCAAATTTTGTGTCACTGTGAAACACACTCACTGTATCAGAGGTTCTGAGTTCCTGGGCCACAGACTGGTATTGGTCCATGGTCTGTTAGGAGCTGTGGATCTAGGATCCCTCATGGGAGGAATCTAGGTTGTGTGCTTCTTACGAGAATCTAACTAAAGCCTGATGATCTCAAGTTGAACAGTTTCCTCCTGAAACCATCTCCCACCATCCTCCCCTCCACCTTGTCTCTCTGTGGAAAAAATTGTCTTCCACGAAACTGGTCCCTGGTGCCAAAAAGGCTGGGGACAGCTGCTCAGCATACAGTATATATAACATATAGCTTCGAGAATACCACTATACATTGAACACCAATATACACACCACCCAGTACTTTTGAAACCCTCCATAGGCTCCTTTAATCATTCTCTCCCCTTCTGAGTAACTATTGTGTAGAATTTTGTGTATTCATTTATTTGCTTTTCTTTATCAGTTCACCAGAAAGGTAGGCAGCCATAGACAATATGTTGTTTAAGTGTGATTTCTGACCTTCAGAAGAATGGAAATATAATATGTACTTTGCAATTTGCTTTTTTTCACTCAACATGATGCTTCTGAGATTCACCTATGATGACATGTAGTTTGATTTAATTCATTTTACTGAAGCCATTATATGAGTATACAAAGTTCCATTGAATAACTTGTTAAAATTCTATTGTATACATTTCACTGAATGAATATAACACACTTTATTTGTTCATTTTACAGTTGCTGAACATTTGAGCTGTTTCTAGTATTCTAGTTTTACAACAATGCAACTATGACCGCTGGGAACATTCCTGTACACATCCCTGGGGCACAGGTGATGGTTTTTCCAGGGTCTGCGGCTTTCTGTAGCCAGAAGCAGAATTTCTGGGTTGCTAGGTATATGCATGTTCAACTTTACTGTGTAATGCCAAATTGTTCCCCAAATTGTTTTTTAAAAACCAATTCCCACATTAATTAGCGTTGCTTAAGTGTTCCTATTATTTCATATGCTTACCAATACTTGATAAACGATATATTTTCTTACTGTTGCAATAGACTGAACATTATCCAAAGAGAGGTAAAGTTTGCATATATTTTTGTTTAGGATAGATTAAAATTAGTGCCATATTTATTACAAGACATAGCTGTATTTTTGAACAGAGAGCTAGAACCATGCTTGAGTATAAAAGTGCTCAGCCCATGGCACCAAGATGAGTCTATAAACAAGCTGGGCATTGATTAAAAAGAAGAAAAATGGGCTAAGGTATATTACCGAGACAGCAAAATCTTTCTGCTGCTTGCATCTACATTCAAAAATTGTAGACACTTGTTGGGGGGAGAACTTATGCTTTATATATCAGAAATACTTTTAATTAAATGGCATTATATCTTTAATAGAAAATTGTATTTTAGCAGAATGATCTTATATATTTGGCTATTGAGAATGAAGGACACATATTGGAAAAGGGATATTTATGAACTGCTGTCTATAAGTTGATGCTTTAGCCTTTCTAACATGATATACCTGTATGTGTGTGTGTGCATGTATATGTGTATATGTATATTTCTCTGTGTGTATATATATATTTACATATTTTTTTTCAGCTGATGAGATATATATATATATTTGTCAGATGAATTTATCTATGTATATATTTCATCACATAAAGAAAAAATGCCAGGAGTATTACTTTATACACAATAGATGATGCATGTAATTAATTTGCCAAATCTGTAACAAGGAAATTGATAAATGCATAGTTTTATCAACTTCTAGCTTGGCATTCAGAATAACTTAAATACTAGCCCTAAATATTTGGTTAAGTCTTCCTACTTTGAGATAGAGGGCATAATTTGCAGTTGTCTAATAAATATGAGCTTTATATCTACTTCTTTAGCTTTATATATGGAAACATCCTGTTACTGAGAATGAACAATCTATAGCACTCAAGATCTGCAACAGTTGTTGAATTATCAAGGAAATAAAAAAATATTTACACCTTAGTCTGCATCAGAATTCATGTATTGTTACATTCACATTGTTACTGCTAAGTATTATAATTGCTTTTACTTTCGAGTTTTTGTAAATGATAATGAAAAATAAAACAATCATGAATATTTTATTCATTAAACTGTTGTATGCTCTCTTTTACACATAGTATACTTAAATATAATTTTATATTTTAAAAAACTGGGTTTGTAAACTAGATACTGGTTTTGGCTTGCTTTCTTTTCATTTAATACACAATGATAATTTTTTTACAAAGTAGATACTGGTTTTGGCTTGCTTTCTTTTCATTTAATACATAGTGAGAATTTTCCATGTATGGAATAGCATGCTATGAAACAAAACTGTGTGGATCCTATTCAAATGGGTGGAGTGATTAAAGTTAAAAAAGTGCTTTATTATTAGATACTTAGCTTTTAAGATACATTCTCAGGCCAGGGTTGTAGTGATGCTCTGATGGATTTTGGGGGCCCAAATCTTTAGCCACTATTTTTAAAAAGAAATTATTTTATACTCTGTTTCTTGGGTTTCCTGAGATGGTTGTAACAAATTACCACATACTGGGTGGCTTAAACCAACAAGTATTTATTCTCTCACAGTTCTGTTGTGCAGAAGTCCTAAATTAAGGTGTTGCCAAGGCCATGTTTCTTCTGAAGATCTGCTTTTATCCTTCCAGCTTTTGGTGACTGTTGTGTTTCTTGATTTCTAGACTTCTGACAGCATCACACCAATCTCCACCTTCATAGTAACATTGTCTCCTTATCTTCTCCGAGTCTAATCTCCTTCTTCCTTTTTCTTATAAGGATTATTGTAGCTGGATTTGGGACCAAATAATCCAGGATTACTTCTTCATCTGAAAATCCTTAGTGTAACTGTATCTTTTAGGGCATAAAGGGAGTGAGAGCAAGAGAGTGAGACATGGCATTCTCATCATAAGACAAGCAGTGGGGTAGGGTATTTCGTCAGGCTTCAGTATGGTCAGAAAACAATCTCACCTGAGACTAACCACTTTTGGTTCTCATATTCTGCTGATTTACAGTTGTCTGATTTGGTTTCCCAGACAGTTCAGTGGCAGGAAAGGAGAGTTCTGGATGATAGACAGTAGCTTTAGTTTCTGAAAATGGATATATCATTCTACTGAGTGATAAAATTGTCTCTTTGGGTGATTTAGGTGAAAATTGGCTTGTTACTGAGTTTCTAGCCCTTTTAGATATGTAAGAAAATGAATGTTGTATATTTGGGACACTAAAGACTCATCACATTTGGTTACTTATGATGTTCCTAGACACCTACTCCTGGATAATATTTATGTTTGTGGTAGATTTATGAAAATTCTACCCCCTTCTGGTATTCATACTTTTTGTAATGTAACTCTGCAGCTCCTCACATCAAGAGGTAGAGTATATTTTCTCATTCTTGGATCTGTACTTGTCTTGTGACTTACCTTGGGTAACAGAATGTGGTTGAAGTGACAGTAAGCCAGTTCCTTTTATGTTTCCATTTTTGATCTTGGAATCTAGACACTACCATAAGTCCAGGATTTTCTTCTAGAAAGATGAGCATCATAAGGAGCAGTGCTGTCTTCCCAGGCAAGGCTTTCCTAGACTTGACTTTCCTACAGCCAGCCTTCCAGCTGACCACGGATGCATGCATGAGCTGGGTCCCCACAGAAGTGTCCAGTGGACCCACAGAGATATGACAGCATGAGAAATTATAATGGTTGTTCTTTTAAGTCTCCAGATTTTAGCAATTATAAATGTTTCATAAACATTCATATGCAGGTTTTTGTGCAGGCATGTTTTCAACTCCTTTTGGTAAATACCAAGAAGTGCAATTGCCGAATCACATGGTAAGAACATATTTAATTTTGCAAGAAATCACCAAACTGTTTGCCATAATGGCGGTACCATTTTATATTCCCAGCAGCAATGAATGAGACTTCCTGTTGCTCACATCCTTGTCAGCATTTGGTATTGTCTGTGTTTTGGATGTTGACCATTCTAATAGATGTGTAGTAAGGTCTTACTGTCATTTTAATTTGCATTTCCCTGAAGACATATAGTGTGGAACATTCTTATCAGCTTATTTCCCATTTGTATATTTTCTTTGGTGACATGTCTGTTAAAGTCTTTGGCCCATTTTTAAATTGGGTTGTTTGTGTTTTTATTATTAATTTTTAAGAGTTATTTGTATATTTTAGATAACAGTCATTTATCTGATGTGTCTTTTGTAAATATTTTCTCCCAGGCTTGTCTTCTCATTCTCTTGATGAACACTTACCCTGGGGATGCAAGTTTAAGAATGCTATCAATGAAAGATATAAAATATTAATGGTACAGCATATTCTTTTCCTTTGCTAAACATATTTTAATAAGAGTATAATATCCAACTGGAGTACATATTGATAGAACTATATATGAGAGTACTTTTTACAGAGATAAAATTGTCTTGTATAAAAACTCCCCTCTGGGACTAATACTCTTGACCACTGTTGGGTGTAAAATTCTCAAAATATCAAGCTGTATTTTGGAAACTCTTGCAGTAGGAAAAACACATCATTGCAACTGAGGCCTCCTTTGAGAGAAGTTTAGTATATCCTTTTAAATTCAGGGGTTCTCACACAGTAGATTGCAATCTATTTAAATATTGAATTTCATTTTTAGATTTGTAAGTGCCTTTCTGTAGCTATACCTCATGTTTATCTCTACGTCTTAGGCTGGATCCCCAAGTCTGGGAGGCAGGGGTATAATATCATGTAGTGCCCTTTCCCAATTCACTAAACATGTGCTCAGTGACTCTGCTTCCCCTCACTGCTTAAATCCCACACATTCAGGAAAATGAAAAGTTGTTTCTTCTCAGCACAGCAAAAGCCCATTCATCTTTAAAGGCTTATCACTAATGTCATCTCCTTCCAAGATTTTCTAAGAGCCCTTCCTAACCTCACAAGTAATGCCCATCTCTTCCCAGTGCTTGCATTGGAATGGATCCTCCCTTTTCCTGGGTCCATATTGCAGATTTTCAGTTTCTCTATTTTAGCACCTGACTCAACCTCCTCTATACTCTGGGTCTGTGTGAGGGAAGTTGCACTTTGAAAGGAGGAGAGCCTGGCTATCATTTTTAAAAATGCTGCGGCCCTTGGACAGAGCAAAAAAAGGCAGAGTTATCTCAGAGCTGTCACCCCCCTCAGATGTCCAGTCCTCAGCTTTGCAGGTGCAAGACATCCATGATGTCAGAATCCCATGAGGGCTTGTTTCTGATAGGTGACTTTGCAGTAACCCGATTGTCATAAAAAGCACTATATTAATTCATTATTTCTCAATGAAAACTGAGAAAGTCACCTAGAAAACAGAAAGTCATCTCGATCACAATGTTCTGAGCAATCTTAAGGGCACACTCCTCCCTGAATTAAAGTTCCAAAGACAGTGAGACTACCATCAGGTAACTATTGGCAATGAGTCAAAAACCTTGGTAACAAGTGATATCAGTTGATAATAAATGAATAACCCTTCTTCCACTCTGGGACTGCATCTGACTCAGGGCCACATTCTTTCACTTGTTGGGAGTAGTTTATTTTCTCTAGGTCAGTACTGGGGAGGGAATATTACTAAATTCTATCTCAGTTGATCTTATTTTCTCATGGCTCCATACTAAACGAGTGCTTTCTGTTAATTTCTTTATTCTTTAGATAGCTTTTCGTTTGCTAAGTTATAGGGTTAGGCTTTGTGTCCCCATTCAAATCTCATCTTGAATTGTAATCCCCAGGTGTTTAGGGAGAGACCTGGTGGGAAGTGACTGGCTTATGGGGGCATTTTCTCCCATGCTGTTCTCCTGATAGTGAGTGAACTCTCGTGAGATCTGATTGTTTTCTAAATGGTTGTTTTTCCTGCGCTGACATATGCAGTCTTGGCTGCTGCCATGTAAAACATGCTTGCTTCATCTTCTGCCACGTTTGTAAGTTTCCTGAGGCCTCCCCAGGCATATGGAACTGTGAGTCAAAACTTTTTCCTTTATACATTGCCCAGTCTTGGGTATTTCTTTATAGCAGTGTGAAAATGGACTATTACACTAATTTAAAAACATTATATTAAACTCTAGGAAGAAGAGGAAAAATGGACTTTAAGTGTTCCTTTGTTAATTCTGAGACTATCTTACCCTAAACCCTTTGCAAAAATTACACACATAGATTTTCCACTAATCGCATTATAAATTCCATAGGAAAGATTGCATTTTAAGCATCATCTTTGCATTGCCACATACATTTAGCAAAATGACTTACATACGGTAGGAACCCAAAATTTAATTTAAGAAGTTTTTATTTGACCTATCTCTGAGCGAAAATAATGGATTGCTAAATGAAAACCAAACAAATTAGAAGTCATCATATCCAGAATTCTGTCATTTCCAAAAATATAATCATTGTATTTCTGCTTTTGGTTATTGTCTGTTTGGATAGCTCTTTTGCAAAATTAAATGAAAAATATAGGTATAATTGTATACTCTTGGTTCTGCTTTTTTCCATTCAATTACATCAAAATGTTTTTAAACTGTGATACATTTTTATAATTGTAATGGTTGCATAATATTCCATGGGGTGGAAATGCCATAATTTACATAACTATTCTTACATTATTAGACATTAAAATTGTTTCCAGCTTTCATTAATATAATGAACACTGCAATGGATATCTTACTATTCATAGAGTTTTATTTTTAGGTTATTACTTTGGGATATATATGAAAAAGTAAATTTCTGTGCAATCACACTATGAAAGAGTTAGGAAATGACTTGATAACTGGTTTCTCACAGTGAGAAGTTGTATGTGTAGGCCCTGGCAGTGCAGGAAGAAAGAGAAGCTGGTAGCAGACAGACCGTTGACAGGATCCTCCCTTAGCTTAAGAGCATAGTATAAAATGCAGTGAGGTCTGCGACCTAGCTGGTTCCTGACTCTATGGAGATGATACATGACCACCAAACTTCAGTCTTGCTTGTGTGAAAAACTCCAAAGATAAGAAATCTGCATAGACTCACTCACTTGTATTATCAACTGATAATTAATCTTTGCACCGTTGTTTGCTGGTTTGAAAGTGAATCAAGGTGAACACGTTTTGAATGAGGCCAAGCCATTTGTTTTTTCCACCAGTCATGGATGTGGAGCAGGGTGTGTAACAGGCCCAGCTCAGGGTGCCATTATGTGACAATGTGAGGATTGTGACAGCATTTGGAGAGGATCCTAGTGATATCTATATGCTATATTCAACCACAACTACCATTCCTACAAGGTCCCTGAGTGGAAGAGAGAGATGTACAAAGATGCAAAGAAGGGCAACACATTACTGGGGATTTGGCTCTAAACCCCATCACAGTGCTGGTAATCCAGGCTGAGGTTTCCCTGACCCAAACTTCAAAAGAAATCTTGAAGCTACTGTTCCAGTCTGAACAGACTTGAAGCCCTATTTGTTACTGTTAAAGCCAGATGTGATTAAAAAATAAATCAAGGTGTGCTGGTGCATCTGGCATTTTTCTCTATTATCTCTCTCCCTTTGAAAAATAAAACATTAACCGTACTAATCTTCAGAGTTACACAGCATCTCTCTCTCTCTCTATATATATATACACACACACACATATACATATATCTATATCTATATCTCCATGGGTGTGGTATATTTCTGCAAAGTAACTTCAGCAAATAAATCTGCCTATTTGGAAAATGGTTGTGTGTGCATGTGTGTATGTGTGTATATATACATATATATATATATATATAGAGAGAGAGAGAGATCTGTATCTATATAGCGATATATATATAATGAATTATAATGAACTTGCTGTTTTAATATCAACCCCTTTATTTAATAACTTGTAGACCTTTTTCTTTCTTAATTCTAGTCTATGAGGCTGTACATTATCCTTCCAAGGGTTTCAAAATATTGTTGAGAACTATGCTAATATATTTCTTTCGATTTATTTTGTTTCCCTAGAGTAATTCCTCAGAAAATGTTTTCAAAGAGTGCAGTGAATGCTATATTTCATGAATTCTGATATGTCTGAATGCCTTTCTTTTGCCACGTACATGGATAAAATTTGTCTGGGTATAACCCCATGACCACAGTCCTTTTTTATCCAGAACTATGTGACATTGCTTTATTATTTTCTAGCATTAATCTTGCAGATGAGAAATGTAAAGACAGGTTAATTCTCTTTCATTTGAAGACAACCTATTTCATTTTTCTTTATGGGAGCTTATGGGATTTCTTTTGTCATTGCAATTCAGAATTTTCCCTAGGATATGTCTAAATATGTACCTTCTATCAATATTTATGTTCTGGATTCAGAGGGACCCTTTCTTCCTGAAGAGCCAAGCTCAGACATATTTCCTTTAATTATTTTATTTATTATTGTCTCTACTTCACATAGTTTGCCTTCTCATTCTGGAGATACTTTTAGGAGCATGGGCAGGGCTCTTGCTCCGATGTTATGAAAGTCATTTCTATGTTCTGTTAGTGGTTGTTCTAACCTCACATGCGTCCTAGCCTCTCAGTTAACAGAGCTTCCAATCCCACAGAGAGTTAAAAAGAACCTTAAAAATAACATTATGTCAAGTAGCAAGAATTTTTTAGAAGAACTTTTAATGTACTATTTTATTATTTGATTAAATATGAGCTAAAACCAGTGATTCAATGTAACTGATAACTTCTTTCCCTTTTGGTATAATCAGGTGATTGTTACTTCAGTCAGTAATACCTAGGATGTGTAGCTTCATGAACCATCTCCATGGGTGTGGCATATTTCTGCAAAGTAACTTCAGCAAATAAAACTGCCTACTTGGAAAATGGTTGTATTTCTAACACCTTCTAGTGATCAGATCATGCTGATTTTCTACATTAATATAATAATTTGTATGTATGTCTATTTCAGAGAAGCCAGCATTATATCTTCTTAGATAAGTATCTCCCTTTGAGACTTTTTTGCTTTTGCTATTAGAAAAGAACACATTTATACATAGTCTGCATGGTAGTACCATTCAGGTCATTCCCATGTACCTTAGATCAGTAATTCTCAACACTGTTCATTAGACTGTAGGGAGCACTTTTAAAAGTACCATTGCTCATGCCACATCCCAGAACAATTAAACTTGTGAATCTGGGGCCTGGGCTTCAGTAATTTTTAAAAGTTCCTCAGATTATTTTATTGCGTATCTGAGTTTAGAACTACTGTCTTGACGAAACAGGAAGAGGACTGATTATACATTTGTGTGTCTGATTATTATTTGGTCTTGTGCATGGAACTGTTATGGTGGCTGTATACTGCAGAAAGGAGACGAGGATAAGATCAGCAATGCTCTGTGCTATAGATTAAGCCAGTTCTAAAGGTTTGCAGCAGCCATGCAGAGCTATGCAGTGCAATGTAAAGCCATGCAGATATATGCAGAGCAATGGCCATGCACAGTTGTCAGACTGTGTACTTGGATGCAAGTCTATCACTCAGGTAATATGGCACATTGGAATTCAAAGATTATGTTTAGTATTTATTCACATATAAAAAATATTGTATTCTAGGAAACAAATATGAAACAATTTGAACTGTTACTTCCAAAACAATCATTGTAAGTATAAACTCTAAAATCTCACATCATAGTTTACTCATGCAACGAATTTCTGCACTTAAAAAAATTTCAAGTCTAAGTTGCTATGAGGACAGTACATAATACAGTTTTCTTTGAAAATATCTCATATTATATAACTTCATAAAGTCACTGATATGACAATGACTGATTTTATATTATAAACATTTCTAAAGAAATATGTTCAGATGATCCTTCATGTTGAAAAGGCAATACATTTTGTCAGTTCTCCAAATAAGATCACATTTCAAATATTTATTACGTGGTATAATATGAAATAGAAGCAATATCTATCTATCTATCTATCTATCTATCTATCTATCTATCTATCTATCTATATCTATATAAAATTCTCCTCTACTCTTTCCTCTCTCCCACCTTCTTTCCTCTTCCTTGTCTTCCCAGAAAGGTTAGATGATAGAAGTAAATGAGAAAATACTAAGTTGAAATCTGCAGACTTGATGTCTCAAGTATCACATTGTTGTCTTGGTAGTTAAAAGTTTCAAAGAACTGAAATATTTAGTTATTCTGGGGTGTCTAGAAAAATATCTTATCAATGGGAATATATGTACACCTGGCTTGGAGTTGTTCATGCTGCTCATAGCATTACTGCTACTACTGTAACAGCTTCCACTCCTCCTCCTTCACTATTACTACTGGTAATAATAATAATAATGGAAATAGCAAAAATGTATGTTGTGCTTACTATTTGCAAGTCATTACTCCAAGCAGTTCACTCTCTTACTCATCAGAACAACCCTGTGTAGATGGGAACTATTCTTACCCTCATTTTACATATAAGAAAATAGACACAGAGAGGTTAATGACTGCAAAGGTTGAGTGCAGCTGGAGTTAGGATTCAAAACTGTGTTTTCACTACTATATGCTACATTTAATTTATAATTAAGTCCATAACTATACTTAGAAATATAAAATGAGATTTAAAGATCTTGGAAAACAGAGTGGAAAAATGTGCTCAGGACAAGGAACTTCAACCAAAATAAATGAAAGAATGACTGCCCTGAGTTGTATTGGTTTGAATTTTCAGATTGCAGCTGAATTTAATATTAGAACCTAGGTAGCAGGATAATGAAACACTGCATTTGTTGAACTATAGAATGTAATAAAATAAAACTGGCTATTTATGTAAACCAATTTTTAATTCCAAAGCAATACCTTCAGGCTTGTTAAATGCAATTATTATATTATTATGTTCAGTATTGTAATTTTTGATGAAAATGGTGGAAATTCAAGAGGGTGAACAATTTTTTGTTTGCCAAAATAGTCCCCTTTTTCTGTCATAAAATTTCCCATTATTTGTTTTTAATCCACAGGCACTGAAGTGGCTGCCATCCATTTTTATTATTCAGTTGATCTTACTTGAGGTAGCATTATTTACTTCGCATCTTTGCTGTTGTGCATTTATTTATTTAATTTATGAAATATGACAATCATTAAAAAGACACCTGATGAGTTAATTGTTAAAGTTTGAAAAAATTATAAATAAACATCTGTGTACCCCCTACCAAGGTTGAGGAAAGGATGATTCCCAATACAATTGTAACCCCTTCCATGCTGTTTTCTAGCTGCTCCTTACCCTTGTTTCCTGCTTCTCATGGATAGACAATATTTGGAATCTTATGTCTATCACATTCTTGCTTTTCTAGATCAATACATACACATATATACAATATAAACATTATAGTGTTAATTTTTGTTATCTATAAAATTCAGATAGTTGTATCATACTATATGAATTATTCTGCAACTGGTCTTTTCCAATCAACCACATGTTTTTAAAGATGTTTCTATGTTCACACGTATAAAACTAGTGTACTAATTCTCACTCCCCTATGATGCTTTATTGTGTGAAGATACCAAAATAATTTACTCATTTTTTTCATTATTTAGGTTTATTTATTATTTTTAATTTAATTTCACTTTAAGTTTTTCTAGAAACAGTGTCTTACTCTGTCACCTGGGCTGGAGTACAGTGGTATGATACTAGCTTGCTGCAGCCTCCAACTCCTGGGCTTAAGAGATCCTTCTGACCAAACTCCCCTATAATTGGGACTACAGGCATGTGCCACCATGCTTGACTAATTTTTAAATTTGTTTTGTAGAGACAGAGTCTGGCTATGTTGTCCGGGTGTGTCTTGAACTTCTGGCCTCAAGCGATCCTTCCCACGGGTCCTCCTAAAGAGCTGGGATTACAGGCATGAAACCCCTTTCCCCTTCCTTCTTTTCCTTCTTTTCATTATTATGTGCCTTTTTTCCAGTTTTTCTGTATCAAAAATGAGGTTGTTATGAATTTTCTTATATATATTTTCTGCTGTTCCTCTTAAGTAAGTTCTAAGGGTGCAATTGATGGGTAATAGCAGAAGTACATTTTGAGCTTTGCAAGATAACATCAAATTGCTTAACTGAATCATTGAAACAGTGAGCATTCCCATGGTGATTAAGAATTATACAAATTAAAAAAAAAAAAAAGAATTATGCGAATTTTACATCTTCACCAATATGTGGCACTATCTGAATTTTAATCTTTGTCAATCTACTCAAAATAAAAGTTTACTCCACTACGATTTTAATTTGCTTTCTCAGGTATTAATACTATCTTTATTGCTAATTTGTTTCCTCCTCTTTGAAAGATGCTTTCTTATCTTTTGAATCTTTTTCTGTTGCCCTTTCTTATTACTTTTAAGGATTTAAAAAAAAATAAATGCTAGAAATATAATATTTCTCCATGACAAGAATTTTAAATATTTTCCCAGTTTTACCTTATTTTCACTTCTTCTATGCTGTTATTTCAGGAAGAGAAATCAATTTTATTATAGTTAAATTGATTGGCTTATGGTTTTTAATTTTATGCCATGTTAATACGTCTAATTAAAAAACGTAATACATGTTCAGTACTCAAAATATGGAAAATTAACAAAAGCACAAAGAAAGAAGAAAAGAAAAAGAAGGAAGTCAGAGAAAATAAAGGTTTTAACTTTAATTATTATAATAAACAGGAAGCTTTAGTATGTTTTCATAGGTTTACTGGTGTTTACACTCTTTCTTAAATTTCCCATTAAGCTCTTTGGTACACTTTATATTGCACAGTTAAAGATTTTTGTAAATTATTAATCTGAATTCTATATATATTCAAGCTATGTGACTTTTGCCTATCAAATTTAAATCATGTTTTCCTATTTGTTTAATTCTATGGTGGTTTATAATATAAAGATTTAAACTGTCAGAATTCAAAATTTAAATCTATGAATCACTTTTGTTGTGACTGCTTTTTCAAATTTATAAGGTCCTATGATGTCTGGAGATTGGTTAAAAATTGTTTATTCTACACTACATTGTAGATCAACACACATGCATACATACACACACACACACACAGGTGCACACACACTCTCTTTTAAGTGATTGGAATTTTATTGTATTATATTATTTAACTTGAAATTTGGCCCTAAAAATATGTATTGAATAATCTGCAACATCTGCCAAGTTTATTATTTTTCTCTTTTCTTTTTTTTTTTTAATTATTATACTTTAAGTTCTAGGATACATGTGCACAACATTGCAGGTTTGTTACATATGTATACATGTGCCATGTTGGTGTGCTGCACCCATTAATTCCTCATTTACATTAGGTATATCTGCTAAGGTTATCCCTCCGCCCACCCACTACCCCCAACAGGCCCTGGTGTATAATGTTCCCCATCCTGTGTCCAAGTGTTCTCATTGTTCAACTCCCACCTATGAGTGAGAACATGCAGTGTTTGGTTTTCTGTCCTTGCGATAGTTTGCTCAGAATGATGGTTTCCAGCTTCATCCATGTCCCTACAAAGGACATGAACTCATCCTTTTTTATGGCTCCATAGTATTCCATGGTATATATGTGCCATATTTTCTTAATCCAGTCTATTATTGATGCACATTTGGGTTGGTCCCAAGTCTTTGCTATTGTGAATAGTGCCACAATAAATATATGTGTGCATGTGTCTTTATAGCAGTATGATTTATAACCCTTTGAGTATATACCCAGTAATGGGAACGCTGGGTCAAATGGTATTTCTAGTTCTAGATCCTTGAGGAATCGCCACACTGTCTTCCACAATGGTTGAACTAGTTTACAGTCCCACCAACAGTGTAAAAGTGTTTGTATTTCTCCACATCCTCTCCAGCACCTGTTGTTTCCTGACTTTTTAATGATTGCTATTCTAACTGGTATGAGATGGTATCTCATTGTGGTTTTGATTTGCATTTCTCTGATGAGAAGTGATGATGAGCATTTTTTCATGTATCTGTTGGCTGCATAAATGTCTTCTTTTGAAAAGTGTCTGTTCATATCCTTTGCCCACTTTTTGATGGGGTTGTTTGATTTTTTTCTTGTAAATTTGTTTAAGTTCTTTGTAGATTCTGGATATCAGACCTTTGTCAGAAGGATAGATTGCAAAAATTTTTCTCCCATTCTGTAGGTTGCCTGTTCACTCTGATGGTAGTTTCTTTTGCCATGCAGAAGCTCTTTAGTTTAACTAGATCCCATTTGTCTATTTTGGCTTTTGTTGCCATTGCTTTTGGTGTTTTAGTCATGAAGTCCCTGCCCATGCTTATGTCCTGAACGGTATTGCCTAGGTTTTCTTCTAGGGTTTTTATGGTTTTAGGTCTAACATTTAAGTCTTTTATCCATCTTTAATTAATTTTTGTATAAGGTGTAAGGAAGGGATCCAGTTTCAGCTTTCTACGTATGACTAGCCAGTTTTCCCAGAACCATTTATTAAATAGGGAATCTTTTCCCCATTGCTTGTTTTTGTCAGGTTTGTCAAAGATTAGATGGTTGTAGATGTGTGGTGTTATTTCTGAGGGCTCTGTTCTGTTCCATTGGTCTATATCTCTGTTTTGGTAGCAGTACCATGCTGTTTTGGTTACTGTAGCCTTGCAGTATAGTTTGAAGTCAGGTAGCGTGATGCTTCCAGCTTTGTTCTTTTGGCTTAGGATTGTCTTGGCGATGCGGGCTCTTTTTCTGTTCCATATGAACTTTAAAGTAGTTTTTTCCAATTCTGTGAAGGAAGTCATTGGTAGCTTGATGGGGATGGCACTGAATCTATGAATTACCTTGGGGAGCATGGCCATTTTCATGATATTGATTCTTCCTATCCATGAGCATGGAATGTTCTTCCATTTATTTGTATCCTCTTTTGTTTTGTTGAGCGGTGGTGTATAGTTCTCCTTGAAGAGGTCCTTCACATCCCTTGTAAGTTGTATTCCTAGGTATTTTATTCTCTTTGTAGCAGTTGTGAATGGGAGTTCACTCATGATTTGGCTCTCTGTTTGTCTGTTCTTGGTATATAGGAATGCTTGTGATTTTTGCACATTGATTTTGTATCCTGAGACTTTGCTGAAGTTGCTTATCAGCTTAAGGAGATTTTGGGCTGAGACAATGGGGTTTTCTAAATATACAATCATGTCATCTGCAAACAGGGACAATTTGACTTCCTCTTTTCCTAACTGAATACCGTTTATTTCTTTCTCCTGCCTGACTGCCCTGGCCAGAACTTCCAACACTATGGTGAATAGGAGAGGTGAGAGAGGGCATCCCTGTCTTGTGCCAGTTTTCAAAGGGAATGCTTCCAGTTTTTGCCCATTCAGTATGATATTGGCTATGGGTTTGTCATAAATAGCTCTTATTATTTTGAGATACATCCCATCAATACCTAGTTTATCGAGAGTTTTTAGCATGAAGGGCTGTTGAATTTTGTCGAAGGCCTTTTCTGCATCCATTGAGATAATCATGTGGTTTTTGTCTTTGGTTCTGTTTATATGATGGATTACGTTTATCGATTTGCATATGTTGAACCAGCCTTGCATCCCGGGGATGAGGCCAACTTGATTGTGGTGGATAAGACTTGTTGATGTGCTGCTGGATTCAGTTTGCCAGTATTTTATTGAGGATTTTTGCATTGATGTTCATCAGGGATATTGATCTAAAATTCTCTTTTTTTGTTGTGTCTCTGCCAGGCTTTGGTATCAGTATGATGCTGGCCTCATAAAATGTGTTAGGGAGGATTCCCTCTTTTTCTATTGATTGAAAGAGTTTCAGAAGGAATGGTACCAGCTCCTCTTTGTACCTCTGGTAGAGTTTGACTGTGAATCCTTCTGGTCCTGGACTTTTTTTGGTTGGTAGGCTATTAATTATTGCCTCAATTTCAGAGCCTGTTATTGGTCTATTCAGGGATTCAACTTCTTCCTGGTTTAGTCTTGGGAGGTTGTATGTGTACAGAAATTTATCCATTTCTTCTAGATTTTCTGGTTTATTTGTATAGAGGTGTTATAGTATTCTCTGATGATAGTTTGTATTTCTGTGGGATCGGTGGTGATAGTCCCTTTATCATTTTTTATTGTGTCTATTTGATTCTTCTCTCTTTTCTTTTTCATTAGTCTTGCTAGTGGTCTATCAATTTTGTTGATCTTTTCAAAAAACCAACTCCTGGATTCATTGATTTTTTGAAGTTTTTTTTTGTGTCTCTGTCTCCTTCAGTTCTGCTCTGATCTTAGCTATTTCTTGCCTTCTGCTAGCTTTTGAATGTGTTTGCTCTTGCTTCTCTAGTTCTTTTAGTTGTGATGTTAGGGTGTGAATTTTAGTTCTTTCCTGCTTTCTCTTGTGGGCATTTAGTGCTATAAATTTCCCTCTACACACTGCTTTAAATGTGTCTCAGATATTCTGGTATGTTGTGTCTTTGTTCTCATTGGTTTCAAAGAACATCTTTATTTCTGCCTTCATTTTGTTATGTACCCAGTAGTCATTCAGGAGCAGGTTGTTCAGTTTCCATGTAGTAGAGAGGTTTTGAGTGAGTTTCTTAATCCTGAGTTCTAATTTGATTGCACTGTGGTTTGAGAGACAGTTTTTTATAATTTCTGTTCTTTTACATTTGCTGAGGAGTGCTTTACTTCCAATTATGTGGTCTGTTTTGGAATAAGTGCAATGTGGTGCTGAGAAGAATGTATATTCTGTTGATTTGGGGTGGAGAGTTCCGTATATGTCTATTAGGCCCACTTGGTGCAGAGGTGAATTCAATTCCTGGATATCCTTGTTAACTTTCTGTGTTGTTGATCTGTCTAGTGTTGCCAGTGGGGTGTTAACATCTCCCATTATTATTGTGTAGGACTCTTAGTCTCTTTGTAGGTCTCCCAGGACTTGCTTTATGAATCTGCATGCTCCAGATTACATATTGGGTGCATACATGTTTAGGATAATTAGCTCTCCTTGTTGAATTGACCCCTTTACCATTATGTAATGGCCTTGTCTCTTTTGATATTTGTTGGTTTAAGGTCGGTTTTATCAGAGACTACAATTGCAACCCTTGCTTTTTTTTGTTTTCCTTTTGCTTGGTAGATCTTCCTCCATCGCTTTATTTTGAGCCTATGTGTGTCTCTGCACGTGAGATGGGTCTCCTGAATACAGCACACTGATGGGTCTTGACTCTTTATCCAATTTGCCAGTCTGTGTCTTTTAATTGGAGCATTTAGCCCATTTACATTTAAGGTTAATACTATTATATGTGATTTTGATCCTGTCATTATGATGTTAGCTGGTTAGTTTGCCCCTTAGTTGATGCAGCTTCTTCCTAGCATGGATGGTCTTTACAATTTGGCATGTCTTTGCAGTGGCTGGTACCAGTTGTTCCTTTCCATGTTTAGTGCTTCCTTCAGGAGTTCTTGTAAGGCAGGCCTGGTGGTGACAAAATGTCTCAGCATTTACTTGTCTGTAAAGGATTTTATTTCTCCTTCACTTATGAAGCTTAGTTTGGCTGGATATGAAATTCTTGGTTGAAAATTCTTTTCTTTAAGAATGTTGAATATTGGCCCCCACTCTCTTCTGGCTTGTAGAGTTTCTGCTGAGAGATCCGCTGTTAGTCTGATGGGCTCCCCTTTGTGGGTAACCCGACCTTTCTCTCTGGCTGCCCTTAACATTTTTTCCTTCATTTCAACTTTGGTGAATCTGACAATTATGTGTCTTAGAGTTCCTCTTCTTGAGGATTA
Source organism: Rhinopithecus roxellana (assembly GCF_007565055.1). Taxonomy (NCBI): domain Eukaryota; kingdom Metazoa; phylum Chordata; class Mammalia; order Primates; family Cercopithecidae; genus Rhinopithecus; species Rhinopithecus roxellana. Next base: position 83,952,044 of record NC_044564.1, on the reverse strand, counting down.
TGTTTGTGGCGTTCTCTGTATTTCCTGAATTTGAATGCTGGCCTGCCTCACTAGGTTGTGGAAGTTCTCCTGGATAATATCCTGAAGAGTGTTTTCCAACGTGGTTCCATTCTCGTCACTTTCAGGTACACCAATCACATGTAGATTTGGTCTTTTCACATAGTCCCATATTTCTTGGAGGCTTTGTTCATTTCTTTTCACTCTTTTTTCTCTAAACTTCTCTTCTCTCTTCATTTCATTCATTTGATCTTCAATCACTGATACCCTTTCTTCCACTTGATCGAATTGGCTACTGAAGCTTGTGTATGCGTTACTTAGTACTCGTGCCATGGTTTTCAGCTCCCTTAGGTCAGTTAAAGTCTTCTCTATGCTGTTTACTCTAGTTAGCCATTCGACTAATCTTTTTTCAAGGTTTTTATCTTCTTTGCGATGGGTTCGAATATCCTCCTGTAACTTGAAGAAGTCTGTTATTATCGATTGTCTGAAGCCTACTTCTGTCAACTCATCAAAGTCATTCTCTGCCCAGCTTTGTTACATTGCTGGTGAGGAGCTGTGTTCCTTTGGAGGAGAAGAGGTGCTTTGATTTTAAAATTTTCAACTTTTCTGCTCTGGTATCTCCCCATCTTTGTGGTTTTATCTATCTTTGGTCTTTGATGGTGGGGATGTACAGATGGGGTTTTGGTGTGGATGTCCTTTCTGTTTGTTAGTTTTCCTTCTAACAGTCAGGACCCTCAGCTGCAGGTCTGTTGGAGTTTGATGGAGGTCCACTCCAGACGCTGTTTGCCTGTGTATCACCAGTGGAGGCTGCAGAACAGCAAACATTGCAGAACGGCAAATATTGCTGCCTGATCCTTCCTCTGGAAGCTTTGTCTCAGAGGGGCACCCCGCTGTATGAGGTGTCAGTTGGCCCCTACTGGGAGGTGTCTCCCAGTTAGGCTACTGGGAGTCAGGGATCCACTTGAGGAAGCAGTCTGTCTGTTCTCAGATCTCCAACTCCATGCTGGGAGAAGCATTACTCTCTTCCAAGCTGTCTGACAGGGACATTTAAGTCTGTAGAAGTTTCTGCTGCCTTTTGTTCAGCTATGCCCTACCCCCAGAGGTGGAGTCTACAGAGGCAGGCAGACCTCATTGAGCTGCGGTGGGCTCCACCCAGTTCAAGCTTCTTGGCTGCTTTGTTTACTTACTCAAGCCTCAGCAATGGCGGACGCCCCTCCCCCAGTCTCACTGCCACCTTGTAGTTTGATCTCAGATTGCTGTGCTAGCAGTGAGCAAGGCTCTGTGGGCATGGGACCATCTGAGCCAGGTGCGGGATATAATCTCCTGGTGTGCTGTTTGCTAAGACCATTGGAAAAGTGCAGTATTAGGGTGGGAATGTCCCGATTTTCCAGGTACTGTCTGTCACAGCTTCCCTTGGCTAGGAAAGGGATTCCCTGACCCCTTGCACTTCCCGAGTGAGGTGATACCTCACCCTGCTTTGGCTCACACTCGGCGGGTTGTATGCACTGTCCAACAAGCCCCAGTGAGATGAACCTGGTACCTCAGTTGGAAATGCAGAAATCACCCATCTTCTGTATCACTCATGCTGGGAGCTGTAGACTGGAGCTGTTCCTACTTGGCCATGATGGAACCCCCTCCTCTTTGTTTGTTATTAAATAGAGACAAGGTCTTGCTATGTTGCCCAGGCTGCCCTCAAACTCCTGGGCTCAAGTGGCCTTGGGAGGCCCAAGAAGAGCCTTCAGTTTTAGTTTGAAGTAAACTAAAGTAAAACTAAAACTTCAGTTTTAGTTTGAAGGCAGGAAAAAAGCTCAACAGTTGGGCAGGAGGAATTTCATCTTACTTGTGGTAGGTCAGCCTTTTTTGTTATTTTCAAGCCTTCAACTAACTGACTGACCCTCAACTGATTAGCCTTCACATTAGCAAGAGCAATCTGCTTGACTCAGCTCTATTGATTGAACTGTTAATCTCATCCAAAAACACAGTCATGGACACACACAGAGTAATCTTTTACCAAATATCTGGGCACCACATGGCCCAGTCAAGTTGACACATAAAATTAACCATCTCAAGGACTATACCATTTCCTCATTTTGCACCTGCTATAAGAAGGTTACATAAAATTTTATGAATTACTAACATTCTTAGTTTATTTTGATATTTCAAAGTATCATCCCCATGGAACATTACAAGTGAAGGAATATTTATAAGATATTTCAAAATCATTAAATTGCTTTGCTGGAAGGAGTTGTTACATCTAAAGCCATTATCTGTCCCTGAATTCTTGGATATTTTAAAGTAAAAGGAAATATAAACTGCAACACAGCAGGTCAGCTAGAAGCAATAGGACTGTCAAACACTTCACAAATATATGTTTGGGAACCAGAAGTGCCAAAGAAGTAATGAGAAAACAATCATGTTTCTGCTAGAGAAGTTGACATTTTGAAATCTATATTTCTCCTCAGAGAAGTCTACATGACATCTGTAATGGAAATTGTTCTGAGTGAGGGAGTGAACAGGAATGGAGAAGAAATAAATTATTAAAAACTTTGTCATACTCAATCCCAAGTGAGTGATGCTCAGAGAGATCCAGCTTATATTCATGACTAGAGAACGGATACTTAAAAAATCTATTACATTTTACATGTTGGTATAATGAATTGTGTATATATTTTCCCTAAGGAAATTTAATTTAAATACCTTAAATAACAAATTTTCAAAGAATGGTAAATATCAGAATGTTAAAATTTACTTAAGATATCAATCTAATTAAAAAGAAATGCCAGACCCCAATTCACTTAAATTCATTTACTTATTCAGTAATATTTATTTCTACATGAACAGCATTATTTCATGTATCTAAAACATGTCTGTCAGAATAAAGAGAGAGAGGGAGAAAGAGACAGTGTAAGCATGTAGAAGTGATGTGTATAAGTATATGAAAATATAAATTATTTGCACCAAAGTTTATAATGGCTGTTTTGCTGAGAAACATTAGAGAATCAGAGAGGTTCATTTCACTTCTTAATACTATGTGGAGAAAAAGGCAGAATCAACAAGTTTATAGTGATAAATGCTTACATTAAGAGAAAAGAAAGACCTCAAATAAACAGCCTAACTTCACAGTTCAATAAACTAGAATAAGAAGAAACTAAGCCCAAAGTCAGAAGAAGAAATGAAATAATAAAGATTAGAGTAGGAAGAAATGAAACACAGACAAAAAAAGAAAATAAAAGTTCAATGAAATTGGGCTTTATTTTTTTGACGCAGACCATTGGAACAGAATAGAGAAAACAGAAATAAATTCACGTATTTATAGCCAACTGATTTTCAACAAACGCACCAAGAACATACACTGGGGAAAGGATAGTCTCTTCAAAAAAAGGTGCTGGAAAAACTACATATCTGTATGTAGAAGAATAAAATTGGGCCCCTATCTCTCACCATATACAAAAGCCAACTCAAAATGGATTAAAAACAAACATGTAAGACCCAAAACTATGAAACTACTAGAAGAAAATATAGGAGAAATTCTTCAGGACATTGGACTGGGCAAAGATTTTATTAATAAGACCTCAAAAGCACCAGCAACAAAAATAAAAGTAGATAAATGGGATTATAGCAAGCTAAAAAGCTGGTAGATAGCAAAGGAAGCACTCAAGAGAGTAAAGAGAAAACCTACAGAATGCAAGAAAATTTTGCAAACTATTCATTTGACAAGTGAGTAACATCTGGAATATACATGAACTCAACTCAACAGCAAAAAATCAAATAATCTGATTTTAAAATGTACAAATGATTGGAATAAACATTTCTGGAAAAAAGACATACAAATGACCAACAAGTACATGAAAATGCTCAACATCACTAATCATCAAGGAGATGAAAATCAGAACCACAATGAGATGGCATCTTACCCCAGTTAAAATGGCTATTATGAAAAAGGCTAAAAATGACAAATGCTGGCATGGATGCAGAAGAGCGGAAACTCTTATACATTGTTGGTGGGAATGTAAATCAGCACAGCCATTATGAAAAAAATATGGAGGCTCCTCAAAAACTAAAAATACAACTACCATATGATCTAGCAATCCCACTCTATTTACATATCCAAGGAAAAAGAAATCAGTATGTTGAAGACATAGCTACAGTTTTAAGTTCATTGCAGTATTATTCACACAAATCATTTATTGTAGCACTGTTCACAATAATCAAGGTGGATACATAAAGAAAATGTAGTGTGTACATTCACAAGTGGAGAAAATGGCAGAATTAACAAGTTTATAGTGATAAATGCGATGTGGAGAAAATGGCAGAAAGAATACTATTCAGTCATAAAAAAGAAGGCAATCCTGTCGTTTGCAACAACATAAATGAACTTGGAGGATATTGTGCTAAGTGAAATAAGCCAGACGCAGACAGACAAATACTGTATGTTCTCACTTACATGTGAAATCTAAAAACTTGAACTCAGAAACAGAGCATAGAGAGGTGATTTCCAGAATTTGGGGGCAGGGGAAATGGGGGAAATGTGGGTCAAAGGGTACAAATTTTTGGTTATAAGATGAATAAGTTTAGCATGGTGTCTATGGTTAATAATATATTGTTACTTGAAATTTGATAAAAAGCAGATTTTAAGTGAACTCACCATCCCCACACCCGCCCCCCAACTGCCACACACAGGTAACTATGGATGATGTTGAATGTATTAATTCATTTGATTGTGTTATAATCATTACACAATGTATATGTATATCAAATCATCATGTTGTACACTTGGAAAATATGCAATTTTTAAATTTTAAAATTATGCCACATTAAAGCTGGAAAATACATTAGAAAATAGCTAAAAATAATACATGGTGTGTGTGTATTATTATTTACTATGTCTGTTACTGTGCTGGGTACTAGGAGAATCAATGGTGAATAAAGGAGCCACATTTTCTGGCATTATGGAATGAGATGGTAACTAATTACATTAGACTGTGAGGTGATTTTACTGCATACTGTGATCCTAATTGAATGCTCTTCGTCTTTTGCTTTGACCATAATAAGACTATTAAAAACACTGAGATTTTCTTGGAATTATTTGGACATAAACATGTAGAAAACCAGCATTAATGAGAAATATCTAGTTTCTAAGAAATATTTTAGGAATAATATTTCAATATGATTCATGATACACTAAATACTCATCTACATTAGTGATACCCATTTATCTTTTGTCTGATGCATTTTGAATAAAATAGAACATTTCCAAACACTCTTATTGGCACATTTCCAGCTGATTTTCTTTTAAGTTGTTTAATTCATTCCACTTAATCACTCATTCATCTATTCATTCAGGACAAATTGATTAATTAGTATATGTATGGTTCCTTAATAGGAACTGCACTAAAGAGAAATAAAAAATGAATGAGACATAAACTCAGTTTTATGAACCTTACTGACCAGTCATGTAGTGATAAAGAGGCATCTACTCAAGATATAATTATGATAAAAAAAAGTGCCATAAAAGAATAATTGGTAAAACTATATTTTTACCTAAAAAACTATTTCTGTTCATTCCACTACAGTGATGGGGATATTTGACATAACCCCTTTACATTAATTAATATTTTGGCAAATGGATTTGAGTTGGGGGGACAGCCCACCAGGTAGAGAGAACAATGAAAACCAAATAAAGGATAATTTGGAATGTGGTATTCAGTTTTGTAAATAAGACTGGTAAGACTGGGGACAGATATGAAGGCCTTCAAAAATATCTCAAGATATTTTGTGTTTGTTTTCAGTATGCAATCAGTAACTGTTAAAAAGACTGTTGAACAGCAGCACTGTTAGCCTGAATGACTGAAGATACATTGCTCCTATTACCTAGAATTGGTGATACAAGACATGTACACATTTGAAAAATTGTGCACATGTTAAGGAATCCATTCTGAACAGGCTTTTGTGGGGTGTTTTATCCAGGCAAATGTATATGCAAGACCAGAATTCATTAGAGATGCATGAGCTATGGTGGTAGGTATTAGACTTCCTGCCATGAATGTTACTGCTGAAAGTATGGAACTTGGTGTGATTTAGGAAGAACAGCTTGAGTTTATTTAGAGAAGATGAAAGTATTTCGGGAATTACTCTGAAGCAGGGGGAGACAAAATAACAATCTAAAATTAGAAGACAGGAGGAAGGGCCGGGCATGGTGGCTCACACCTGTAATCCCAGCACTTTGGGAGGACAAGGTGGGTGGATCACCTGAGGTCAGGAGTTAAGACCAGCCTGACCAACATGGCAAAAACCCATCTCTACTAAAAACAAAACCAAGCTAAACAAGACAAAATTAGCCGGGCATGGTGGCGTGTGCCTGTAGTCCCAGCTACTTGGGAGGCTGAAGCAGGACAATAGCTTGAATCCGGGAGGGGGAGGCTGCAGTGAGCGGAGATCATGTCACTGTACGCCTGGGCAACAAGAGTGAAACTCCGTCTCAAAAAAAAAAAAAAAAAAAAAAAAAAAGGAAGACAGGAGGAGGAAGACAAACCCAAGGAAGCAAGTCTTTGCAATGTTAAAAATAGAAACAGAAAAGTAGAGAAATATTCCATAGAAGTTAAGAAAGAAAAAGACTGACAGAAAAGGAGATAATGCTATCAAATGCTTCAGAGAGATCCACGTGAAGAAGCACTAAGGAAATACTGATGTATGAACCTGTAGAAGGTAAGAATTTTTATAAATGATACATGTAATTCCCTGTTCTTTCACTGTTAGTTACATGCAAACTCTTAAGTTACAGATGCCAAAATATGTTACTCAAAGTGTACAATCCATACTTCATTCAGAAATAAGAGTGACCATTTGGGTGGAGGATGTGATGTTTATATACCTCTGCTCTTGGGTAATATTGTGACCCTACACCTCATTTCTAGGTCTATACTTTGTGGAGTTGAATGAAGTACTAGGAATAAGTTCTCAGTGCCTTGGCAAGAAAAGAGAAACAGGCAGTGTTTTGCGTGTCTCATACAGGAGTATGAGTGCGAGATTGGTAGTATGCTTCATTGGTCTGGGCATAGTCTTCTCTTTCTAATGTTTTCTATGAGTTTCTTTTAAAGCTAAGAAATACCATATTTGCAAAACAAATATAGTGAGCAGATCTGGGATGCCATTCAAATACTCTTTCTTTTAACAAAAGTCTACTCTTTTAGGACAGTTTAAAAATAATTTTCATTTTAGCATAAATAATAGCACAAAATTAACAAGACAGGAAATGAAAGACTAGGGATCAGATACATTCAGCAATGAACAAAGTTGATCAAATCATATACAACATTAGAAAGAAATTTGATAGATTTTGACCTAAAATTTTAAGTAGCATGAAATTCTTTTTCAATCTTTCCAGTTCTTACATTCTTTTTGATCAATAGCTTAAGTGATTTTCCTTCTGTTAGCCTCTGATATTTTGGAAGTGGAATTCTCCTCTGCTGAGTTTTCTAAACTAGAGGCTAAAGGTAAAAGGGCTCTATTCTCTCTTGCATGACCTTCCTGAGTACCAACTGGTTAGTTTGGATTTGCTTTGTTTGACAAAAACAAGAATCTATCTCAAAAAACAGTGGTATTAAAAATGTGGAAAATTATTTTTCTGTGAGAATGATCTAGAAGTAGGAGGTCCAGATTAGGTTGTGCAAAATCCACAGAATTAGAAAACAAGAATCTTCCCGTTTTATTCCTCCACTCATATAGCTTCAATTCTCAAGGTCACTTCATAGTCCTCTGCGGCTGCTCAAATGCCACCATATCAGTATTCCCAGCAGCAAGAAGGAGGAAAATGGAAGAAGTGGGACTTCCCTCCCTTTTAAGGAGACCTCTGGAAATTATTCACAACACTTAAATTTCCTTGGCCAGAACTTGGGCACATGGCCAAATATGGCTACAAAGAAGCTTGAAAAACATAGTCTTTTAGGTGTGTGTCAATCTCTCCTTCGACGACAGCCGGAATAATCATGGTATTTTTCTATGCAAAATCTTTACATAAACCTCCCATTAACGAATAATTAATTAATAATTCCTCGGTTTGGTGTTTGACTCTTTATAATACAATCCAGACAAACCTTTACAAATTTATTTTGCATTGCATGCATGCGTGTGCATGTACGCACACACACACACTCATACAGATATTTTAGTCATAGTAAACTCAAAAATGCTTTGTGAACACTCTTGCTTTATGTTTTCTATTGTTTTCTTTATAGTCTTTCTTACCTATAGTTTTCTCTCTCCAGTACTGCTTATTGAAATCAAATATATGTGTCTCATCTCCTGTATTGACCTACATATTCCCTGAAATACCTAATTTCTGCATGAGGTACACAAAATAGAGCTGTAAAATTTAATTGAAATTAAATTTACATAGAAGTTTTTGCCTGTTTCTTAAATTCTATGGAAAAGAGAAAAATCACATGTAGAAATGTTTCTGGAATTAAGACTATGGCATGTTTGAAGTATGGATTGTGGACACAAAGCAGAGAACCAAGGATATCCTGATTAAAGTGGTTAAGTGCTGCAGTGGAAGTGAATGCCCTTATCTTCCTCAGCGAGAAGAGAGGAGTCCATTTGTGTGTGGAAACCAAAATTTCAGGAAAGGTATTCAAGCATGTTTGTAGGGGTATCTAACTTGTGTCTCACTAGTTCATCTAGAAAGAGATTGTCTCCCAGCCAACGTGATGACAGCATGAACTGTCATCTCCTGTGATAATACCTTCTTCTGGAATACCTCCTAAAGGAACTGCATGAGCCTGTTTTACTGTTTTATTATTTTTTAATAAATAGAAGAAGTACACTCTAAAACAACAGTGAAATATATAGTATAGTGAATACATAAGCGAGTAACATAGTTGTGTATTTATCAAGTATGTACTGTACATAATTGCATGTGCTATAATTTTATACAACTGGCAGTGCAGATTTGTTTACATCAGCATCACCACAAACGTGTGAGTAATGCATTGTTGCATGACCTTAGGACAGCTATGACATCAATAGGTGGCAGGGATTTTTCCATTCCATTGTAATTTTTTAGATCCTCCAACATATGTGCATCCATTGTTGACCAAAATGTCCTTACGTGGTACATGACTGTGTTTAAATATTGGATGCCATAGATTAAAAATCAAAAGTAAAAAGCTTGCAAAATCATGGGGTCAAGGTAAGGCCAGAGAGACAGGTTCCAAGAGAAATGACAAGGTAGACGTTCTTTTGTGGATTTAGATCCTATTTGACCTGCAGTCTTTGATCATACTCCCTGTCTTAGGCACCCTTTTTTATAGGGCAACATTGTGGAGGAGAAATCCTTCTTTGTATGGGCAGGAAATTCTTTCAAAAGAAAAGGGAGTTACTGAGGTCCATGTACTCAGTTTACTCTTTCCTTACTTACCAATCGGGGTAGAGAAAGTAAAGAGACACTGAGAGCCCAGGGATATTACTACCATTCTGCTCCCTTGACATGGAAGGTAATAAAGAGAAGCTCATCCATTCCAACATGCTTCAGGTTTTGTTCTCTTAACCTATCAGACTTAATCACCAAACTATGGTCAAGCAGAGTGTGGTCCTTCCCAACCTCCCTCTCAGTCCCATAACTGTCCTATTTCTAACTTTGTGAAGGTCACTCCCTCAAAACCAACTACCGCTCACTTGTATCATTTCTCCTGGGAGCACTGTTGGGTATTATATGCTTTGTCCCCAGACCTCTGTGCAGTGGTTCAGAAGAATACATTATTAAACCATTCCCATAATTTAAAAGCTGACATTTAATACCCTGTTATATATTTTATCCAAAGTGTGTACAGCCACATTGTCCAATGGTAATCATGTAAGAGATTCTGCATTGAGAATGAGTGCTGTAATGAAACACATAAATACCTTCCATCAACAAAATGACAGTGAGAGTCATACCAAATTTGTTCTCTGCATTTGTTAAGTTCCCTAGGAGAAACTGAAGTTTCAAATTAGAATCCCCTTACACTAAAAGCCAAAGGTGGTAATTCCAAAGGTATCAAATCTGAAATAAAACTGTCCTGTCCACATAAATGAAAGCCCAAATTCAAAATTCTTAGATCAGATTAAAATATGAAGTCATTCTCTCTGGTCTGCTATTCTGTTCATTCTTATTCAGAAGTTCTTGATACCTGGGTAAACTCTGGATTCCTCCCACAGCTACAGCCTGGGTTATAACTCATTGGAATGAACATTGTTTTAGGGCCTCAGAAACTGTATTAATACAATGGATTCAAGGTTAGTCCTGCTAGAATATATTTTGTGGCCTTGGATGAAGCTGATCACTGTTGCTCTGACAAGCCTGATCAACAACAGTTAAAGTTAGAACCTCATTAGTGCCTGGTAGAGTAGTTTGGAGTCAGCTCTCTGGCTTTTCAAAGAAAATGTTGTACCATCTCTGAGATACAGCAGACCGGAGTCAACTTTTCCTGTGGCTGCATGTCTCCAGAAGGCTCACTCTGTACATCATTCCCATTTCTGTTCAGAGGTCATCTCCTCAGAGAGGGTTTTTGGGACCCTCATTTCAAATCACCGTTAACCACATCTGTATCTTGTAATCACATATTACTGTCTAATGTTATATGTACATCTGATTTTTCATACTTGCTATTAGAATATAAATGAAGGGTAAGGTCACTGTTGCCTTATCCTTGGCTGCATCCCAAGTGATGTGATGAGAGCAGCTCCTTGGACATAAGAGCCAACCTATCAGAGTTTGTGAAATGAGTTATTGGAATAAAAATCAAAACTCTCCTGTTAGATACTCTTATACACCAACATCTTATCTCCATTCCTAAGGTAAACTTCCTTTAATTATGTTTAATTTTTTCTGTTTGTTATCTTTGTTTCTTAATGTATCAACTTACGATATTAGTTTTGACAACCTGCTATAAATAATGAGGCTTTTTAGCTCAGTTTAGCTGTCCTTCTGACTATTGTTAGCGTTATTAGTTTGAAGGTCACAAATTATGTACCAAAAATTATCTTCTTTATCATGGCAGATGTTAAGAAATGATTCATTCAATACCCATTTTCTTTTCTTTTTTTTAAAGAAATGGCATACAAACTTACTAATGTGCACAGGGGAGAATCACAGAGTAATTATCCAAATATTCTAATGAAGCCTAGATACTTATATAGCCTTTGTTCAGAAGGGAAGGGGTAGATGGGGAATATAGTGAATATCATTTTTTTATTTAAATTTATATTGGGGTACATGTGCAGGATATGCAGGTTTGTTACATAGGTAAATGTGTGCCATGGAGGTTTGCTGCACCTATCAACCCATCACCTAGGTATGAAGCCCAGCAGGCATTAGCTATTTTTCCTAATGCTCTCCCTTCCCCCACCCCACCCACTGACAGGCTCCAGTGTGTGTTGTTCCCCTCTCTGTGTCCATATGTTCTCCTTGTTTAGCTATCACTTATAAGTATTTGGTTTTCTGTTCCTGTGCTAGTTTGCTAAGGATAATGGCTTCCAGCTCCATCTATGTCCCTGCAAAGGACACAATCTTGTTCCTTTTTATGGCTGCATAGTATTTCATGGTGTATATGTACCACATTTTCTTTATTCAGTCTATCATTGATGGGCATTTGAGTTGATTCCATGTCTTTGTTATTGTGAATAATGCTGCAATCACATAGGGTGCACGTGTCTTTGTAATTGATTTATATTCCTTTGAGTATGTATCCAGTAATGGAATTGCTGGATCAAATGGCTGGTTCTAGATCTTTGAGGAATCACCACACCATCTTCCACAATGGTTGAACTAATTTGTATTCCCACCAACAGTGTAAAAGGTGTTCCTATTTGGCTGTGCCCCTTCCTGTTGTTTAAATTCCCATAAAGCTGGGAGAGGCAGCAGCCATTTTGTGGCCCTGGAGGAGAAGAAAGACTTCCGATCTTCATTAAATTATTGACAAGGTGTACCAGTCCAGGACTGAGACAGGCGCATCCATGTATATTCTCATTATTCTTAATTCTTGTTTTCCTGTTACTTGTAGTTGAACACATTACTAACTGATGTACTATTTAGTCAGTTTTGGACATAACTCTTGGCTTCCTATTATGCAAAATGAGGAAATAAGTTTCCCTATATTTCTTTCCAGTTCTCTCCTCTGCCAATTTCTCTCAGCTATATCATTATTTTGCTATCAGATTTTATAACTCTTACATGGTGTTCTATTATGGTAATCAATCCTCCCAGGATTTGCCTTCAGAGTTCTTCTAAAATTTGATAAATAATGAACATCAATATAATTATGCAAATATCAGTCACAATTAGAACCTCGTATTGTTACTGGATTCAGAGATAAAAAATATATCTCATAAAACCTGTGCAGCTCAAAGGAGAATCTTAAACTGTAGTAAAATGTAGTCTTACAGTTGGTTTGTTGCATACATTAACCATGACTTTCCTTTATTGTTTTTTTCCTGAAGTTTTGTCTTTATTTTTATGATTATAAAAATGCATTCTTTATCAAATCACCAATTTTTAACTCACTTTCTTAATCAATCTTCCCTTTGTATGTAAGTATTCAAGATTATTTTCAAATTTACCCATAGAGTTACACAAGTTCATTCTCTCAAGACCAGCAGATGACATTACATTTTCTTCACCACTCACTCTAACAGTAGAGATTTTAAAAATCTTTGCCTACCTGATAAATGTAAAAATATTAATTTAGTCACCAAATATTTTGAATTGTTTTAAAATTTAAAAATTTTTATTCTTTCAATTACACGTTTGTGGCCTTGGTGCATTTTTTCAATTAAGATAGCTAACTTTCTCCTGCTATTTTTATAATTATTTTATGTTGATTTTGGTATGCAAAGTTTGTCATCTTATTACAAATATTTTCTCAATTTGCTCTTTGCCTTCTGTTTTTATAGTAGACTGTTCGATTGCATTGTAGTCTTTGTTTTTGATTTAATTCAAAAGTTTTAAGACAGAAGTTTATCAAATTAACAAATCTTTCCTTTATGATCCCTGTCTTGATGTCATTCTAGCTGAACTTGAAAATTAACTTTAAATGATTTATTTCACAAATAGGCATTCATTGTGCTGTAGTTACATGGTTAGCAACATTTTAGATATAGAAAATAATGATTTAGAAAACCATGTGTTCATTCCTCATGATGTATAAAACAATGTGTTCATTCCTCTAATGAAGCATATCTTTAAAATTTAGATTTTTTAACTTGTAATTCAAAGTTATCAAGTTAGCTTATGAACACCTATCTTTCAAGGTAATATTAGCAGGCTCTTGAGTTTAGGTTTGTGATGATTACACAGATGGAAGCGTAGCTCTCTCTTATGCCAATTGCTGGCAGCTCTCTTGATCCACAGTTATGGGAATTAAATAGTCATACAAACACTTTCTTTGGACAGTTAGGTATTAACATTTTAAAAGAGTCTATACAATGTGTCAATTAAAATAAGTAAATAAAAATTTAAGAAAATTTAAAATATAATGGTTGTATTTTCATTTCCCTTCTCTCCTATTAAGAAAATGCCCAGAACCTGCTCCCACCTCCCCCTCCCACTACCCAACACACATATACACACACATTCTTGTAATCTTACCTGACTGCTTTGTTTCACCTCCCTTAAATTAAATAATTGAAACAGTTATTAATTTTCCAAATTATGGTGTTAATATTTGGTATTTTTTGCTTTGTTTTAATAAGTTAAATTTTAATAAAGCAGAATAATTGGGCTGGGTGTGGTGGCTCATACCTGTAATCCCAGCACTTTGGGAGGCCAAGGCAGGCATATCCTTTAGTTCAAGACCAGTCTGGACAAAAATGGTGAAACCCTGTCTCCACTAAAAAATACAAGAATTGGCTGGGCATTGGGAGTGTGCACCTGTAGTCCCAGCTACTCAGGAGGCTTAGGTGAAAATATCACCTTAGCTTGGGGAGGTTGAGCCTGTAGTGAGCCAGGATTGCACCATCACACCCCAGCCTGGGTGGCAGAGTGAGACCCTGTCTCAAAAGAAAAAAAAATGTCGTATGTCTTAATAAAAAAACAGATATATCTGATAGTTTTTGTTTGCTTATGTGTTTCGCTTGAGATACTAATTCTTTAGAAATATCAGAAAATACACCCTGATAGTTAACATTTACGTGAATGTTTCCAAAATGCAATTGCAGGCACTTTAACTCAGATAAGAACAAATGGGCTTCTATCCTGTGGTCTCCACAACGAGCTTGGTGAGTTAATTTTCTTAATATATTGCCTTTACAATACAGATAATAGCAATAACTATCTTATGAAAGTTTTGTGAAGCCTAAGTATGAAAAGACATAAAGTATTTAAGACAAAGCCTTGAAAATATGCAATAGCATAAATATTCACGTTTATCATTATAAATCATTACTTTTAATAACTGTATAGTTGCAAGGGCTTATTGTAGTAATTTCCATTTCGATATAATTTGATTAAGTCCAAATTCTTTATAAGCATAATATTCAGGATGTATGTATCACATACATATATGATTTTACGAATTTTAAGAGCAAATGTTTTTTGAGCAGAAAATGGAGAAGGCATCAATCTGAAAATGCACCAAATAGGTTTTCTTCTTCTATACATATATATATATATATTTTTTATTATACTTTAAGTTCTAGGGTACATGTGCATAACGTGCAGGTTTGTTACATATGTATACTTGTGCCATGTTGGTGTGCTGCACCCATCAACTCGTCAGCACCCATCAAGTCATCATTTATATCATGTATAACTCCCCAATGCAATTCCTCCCCCCTCCCCCCTCCCCATGATAGGCCCCAATGTGTGATGTTCCCCTTCCTGAGTCCAAGTTTCCTCATTGCTCAGTTCCCACCTATGAGTGAGAACATGCGGTGTTTGGTTTTCTGTTCTTGTGATAGTTTGCTAAGAATGATGGTTTCCAGCTGCATCCATGTCCCTACAAAGGATGCAAACTCATCCTTTTTTATGGCTGCATAGTATTCCATGGTGTATATGTGCCACATTTTCTTAATCCAGTCTGTCACAGATGGACATGTGGGTTGATTCCAAGTCTTTGCTATTGCGAATAGTGCCGCAATAAACATACGTGTGCATGTGTCTTTGTAGTAGAATAATTTATAATCCTTTGGGTATATTCCCAGTAGTGGGATGGCTGGGTCATATGGTACATCTAGTTCTAGATCCTTGAGGAATTTCCATACTGTTTTCCATAATGGTTGAACTAGTTTACAATCCCACCAACAGTGTAAAAGTGTTCCTATTTCTCCACATCCTCTCCAACACCTGTTGTTTCCTGATTTTTTAATGATTGCCATTCTAACTGGTGTGAGATGGTATCTCATTGCGGTTTTGATTTGCATTTCTCTGATGGCGAGTGATGATGAGCATTGTTTCATGTGTCTGTTGGCTGTATGAATGTCTTCTTTTGAGAAATGTCTGTTCATATCCTTTGCCCACTTTTTGATGGGGTTGTTTGTTTTTTTCTTGTATATTTGTTTGAGTTCTTTGTAGATTCTGGATATTAGCCCTTTGTCAGATGAGTAGGTTGCAAAAATTTTCTCCCATTCTGTAGGTTGCCTGTTCACTCTGGTGGTAGTTTCTTTTGCTGTGCAGAAGCTCTTTAGTTTAATTAGATCCCATTTGTCATTTTTGGCTTTTGCTGCCATTGCTTTTGGTGTTTTAGACATGAAGTCCTTGCCCATGCCTATGTCCTGAATGGTACTACCTAGGTTTTCTTCTAGGGTTTTTATGGTATTAGGTCTAACATTTAAGTCTCTAATCCATCTTGAATTAATCTTCGTATAAGGAGTAAGGAAAGGATCCAGTTTCAGCTTTCTACTTATGGCTAGCCAATTTTCCCAGCACCATTTATTAAATAGGGAATCCTTTCCCCATTTCTTGTTTCTCTCAGGTTTTCAAAGATCAGATGGCTGTAGATGTGTGGTATTAATTCCGAGGACTCTGTTCTGTTCCATTGGTCTATATCTCTGTTTTGGTACCAGTACCATGCTGTTTTGGTTACTGTAGCCTTGTAGTATAGTTTGAAGTCAGGGAGCGTGACGCCTCCAGCTTTGTCCTTTTGACCTAGGATTGTCTTGGCAATGTGGGCTCTTTTTTGGTTCCATATGAACTTTAAAGCAGTTTTTTCCAATTCTGTGAAGAAACTCATTGGTAGCTTGATGGAGATGGCATTGAATCTATAAATAACCTTGGGCAGTATGGCCATTTTCATGATATTGATTCTTCCTATCCATGAGCATGGTATGTTCTTCCATTTGTTTGTGTCCTCTTTGATTTCACTGAGCAGTGGTTTGTAGTTCTCCTTGAAGAGGTCCTTGACATCCCTTGTAAGTTGGATTCCTAGGTATTTTATTCTCTTTGAAGCAATTGTGAATGGAAGTTCATTCATGATTTGGCTCTCTGTTTGTCTGTTACTGGTGTATAAGAATGCTTGTGATTTTTGCACATTAATTTTGTATCCTGAGACTTTGCTGAAGTTGCTTATCAGCTTAAGGAGATTTTGGGCTGAGACAATGGGGTTTTCTAAATATACAATCATGTCATCTGCAAACAGGGACAATTTGACTTCTTCTTTTCCTAATTGGATACCCTTTATTTCTTTCTCTTGCCTGATTGCCCTAGTCAGAACTTCCAACACTATGTTGAATAGGAGTGGTGAGAGAGGGCATCCCTGTCTTGTGCCAGTTTTCAAAGGGAATTTTTCCAGTTCTTGCCCATTCAGTAAGATATTAGCTGTGAGTCTGTCATAAATAGCTCTTATTATTTTGAGGTACGTTCCATCAATACCAAATTTATTGAGCGTTTTTAGCATGAAGGGCTGTTGAATTTTGTCAAAAGCCTTTTCTGCATCTATTGAGATAATCATGTGGTTCTTGTCTTTGGTTCTGTTTATATGCTGGATTACGTTTATTGATTTGCGAATGTTGAACCAGCCTTGCATCCCAGGGATGAAGCCCACTTGATCATGGTGGATAAGCTTTTTGATGTGCTGCTGAATCCGGTTTGCCAGTATTTTATTGAGGATTTTTGCATCGATGTTCATCAGGGATATTGGTCTAAAATTCTCTTTTTTTGTTGTGTCTCTGCCAGGATTTGGTATCAGGATGATGTTGGCCTCATAAAATGAGTTAGGGAGGATTCCCTCTTTTGCTATTGATTGGAATAGTTTCAGAAGGAATGGTACCAGCTCTTCCTTGTACCTCTGGTAGAATTCAGCTGTGAATCCATCTGGTCCTGGACTTTTTTTGGTGGGTAGGCTATTAATTGTTGCCTCAATTTCAGAGCCTACTATTGGTCTATTCAGGGATTCAACTTCTTCCTGGTTTAGTCTTGGAAGAGTGTAAGTGTCCAGGAAATTATCCATTTCTTCTAGATTTTCTAGTTGATTTGCGTAGAGGTGTTTATAGTATTCTCTGATGGTAGTTTGTATTTCTGTGGGGTCGGTGGTGATATCCCCTTTATCATTTTTTATTGCGTCTATTTGATTCCTCTCTCTTTTCTTCTTTATTAGTCTTGCTAGCCGTCTGTCAATTTTGTTGATCTTTTCAAAAAACCAACTCTTGGATTCATTGATTTTTTGGAGGGTTTTTTGTGTCTCTATCTCCTTCAGTTCTGCTCTGATCTTAGTTATTTCTTGCCTTCTGCTAGCTTTTGAATGTGTTTGCTCTTGCCTCTCTAGTTCTTTTAATTGTGATGTTAGAGTGTCAATTTTAGATCTTTCCTGCTTTCTCTTGTGGGCATTTAGTGCTATAAATTTCCCTCTACACACTGCTTTAAATGTGTCCCAGAGATTCTGGTATGTTGTATCTTTGTTCTCATTGGTTTCAAAGAACATCTTTATTTCTGCTTTCATTTTGTTATGTACCCAGTAGTCATTCAGGAGCAGGTTGTTCAGTTTCCATGTAGTTGAGGGGTTTTGATTGAGTTTCTTAGTCTTGAGTTCTAGTTTGATTGCACTGTGGTCTGAGAGACAGTTTGTTATAATTTCTGTTCTTTTACATTTGCTGAGGAGTGCTTTACTCACAAGTATGTGGTCAATTTTGGAAGAAGTGAGATGTGGTGCTGAGAAGAATGTATATTCTGTTGATTTGGGGTGGAGAGTTCTATAGATGTCTATTAGGTCCGCTTGGTGCAGAGATGAGTTCAATTCCTGGATATCCTTGTTAACTTTCTGTCTCGTTGATCTGTCTAATGTTGACAGTGGAGTGTTGAAGTCTCCCATTATTATTGTATGGGAGTCTAAGTCCCTTTGTAAGTCTCTAAGGACTTGCTTTATGAATGTGGGTGCTCCTGTATTGGGTGCATATATATTTAGGAGAGTTAGCTCTTCCTGTTGAATTGATCCCTTTACCATTATGTAATGGCCTTCTTTGTCTCTTTTGATCTTTGATGGTTTAAAGTCTATTTTATCAGAGACTAGGATTGCAACCCCTGGTTTTTTTTGTTCTCCATTTGCTTGGTAGATCTTCCTCCATCCCTTTATTTTGAGCCTATGTATGTCTCTGCATGTGAAATGGGTCTCCTGAATACAGCAGACTGATGGGTCTTGACTCTTTATCCAGTTTGCCAGTCTGTATCTTTTAATTGGAGCATTTAGTCCATTAACATTTAAGGTTAATATTGTTATGTGTGAACTTGATCCTGCCATTATGATATTAACTGGGTATTTTGCTCATTAGTTGATGCAGTTTCTTCCTCGCCTCGATGGTCTTTACATTTTGGCATGTTTTTGCAATGGCTGGTACCAGTTGTTCCTTTCCATGTTTAGGGCTTCCTTCAGGGTCTCTTGTAAGGCAGGCCTGGTGGTGACAAAATCTCTAAGCATTTGCTTATCTGTAAAGGATTTTATTTCTCCTTCACTTATGAAACTTAGTTTGGCTGGATATGAAATTCTGGGTTAAAATTCTTTTCTTTAAGAACGTTGAATATTGGCCCCCACTCTCTTCTGGCTTGTAGAGTTTCTGCCGAGAGATCTGCTGTTAGTCTGATGGGCTTCCCTTTGTGGGTAACCCGACCTTTCTCTCTGGCTGCCCTTAAGATTTTTTCCTTCATTTCAACTTTGGTGAATCTGGCAATGATGTGTCTTGGTGTTGCTCTTCTGGAGGAGTATCTTTGTGGCATTCTCTGTATTTCCTGAATTTGAATGTTGGCCTGCCCTTCTAGGTTGGGGAAGTTCTCCTGGATGATATCCTGAAGAGTGTTTTCCAACTTGGTTCCATTTTCCCTCTCACTTTCAGGCACCCCAATCAGACGTAGATTTGGTCTTTTTACATAATCCCATACTTCTTGCAGGCTTTGTTCATTTCTTTTTCTTCTTTTTTCTTTTGGTTTCTCTTCTCGCTTCATTTCATTCATTTGATCCTCAATCGCTGATACTCTTTCTTCCAGTTGATCGAGTCGGTTACTGAAGCTTGTGCATTTGTCACGTACTTCTCGTGTCATGGTTTTCATCTCTGTCATTTCATTTAGGACCTTCTCTGCATTAATTAGTCTAGCTGTCAATTCTTCCACTCTTTTTTCAAGATTTTTAGTTTCTTTGCGCTGGGTACGTAACTCCTCCTTTAGCTCTGAGAAGTTTGATGGACTGAAGCCTTCTTCTCTCATCTCGTCAAAGTCATTCTCTGACCAGCTTCGATCCATTGCTGGCGATGGGCTGCGCTCCTTTGCAGGGGGGATGCGCTCTTTTTTTTTGAATTTCCAGCTTTTCTGCCCTGCTTTTTCCCCATTTTTGTGGTTTTATCTGTCTCTGGTCTTTGATGATGGTGACGTACTGATGGGGTTTTGGTATAGGTGTCCTTCCTGTTTCATAGTTTTCCTTCTGATAGTCAGGACCCTCAGCTATAGGTCTGTTGGAGATTGCTTGAGGTCCACTCCAGACCCTGTTTGCCTGGGTATCAGCAGCAGAGGTTGCAGAAGATAGAATATTGCTGAACAGCGAGTGTACCTGTCTGATTCTTACTTTGGAAGCTTCCTCTCAGGGGTGTACTCCACCCTGTGAGGTGTGGGGTGTCAGACTGCCCCTAGTGGGGGATGTCTCCCAGTTAGGCTACTCAGGGGTCAGGGACCCACTTGAGTAGGCAGTCTGTCCGTTCTTAGATCTCAGCCTCCGTGTTGGGAGATCCACTGCTCTCTTCAAAGCTGTCAGACAGAGTCGTTCACGTCTGCACAGGCCTCTGCTGCTTCCCCTGTTGTGCCCTGTCCCCAGAGGTGGAGTCTACAGAGACAGGTAGGTTTTCTTGAGCTGCTGTGAGCTCCACCCAGTTCGAGCTTCCCAGCGGCTTTGTTTACCTACTTAAGCCTCAGCAATGGTGGGCGCCCCTCCCCCAGCCTCCCTGCTGCCTTGTGGATAGATCTCCGCAGACTGCTGTGTTAGCAATGAGGGAGGCTCCGTGGGCGTGGGACCCTCCCGGCCACGTGTGGGATATATTCTCCTGGTGTGCCAATTGGCTTAAAGCGCAGTATTGGGGTGGGAGTTACCCGATTTTCCAGGTGTTGTGTGTCTCAGTTCCCCTGGCTAGGAAAAGGGATTCCCTTCCCCCTTGCGCTTCTCAGGTGAGGCGATGCCTCACCCTGCTTCAGCTCTCGCTGGTCAGGCTGCAGCAGCTGACCAGCACCGATTGTCCGGCACTCCCTAGTGAGATGACCCCAGTACCTCAGTTGAAAATGCAGAAATCACCGGTCTTCTGTGTCGCTCGCGCTGGGAGTTGGAGACTGGAGCTGTTCCTATTCGGCCATCTTGCTCCGCCCCCCTATACATATTTTATTAAAACTGGCCATTCCCCTGGGTATTACTACAAATCCAGAATAATGTAACATTCCCACCACTGTGAAGACATTATCATTTCTTTACCCTATAATGTTTGCAACACTATGGTGACGCTGAACAGTTAGTAATGAATTCTCCTTTTAGTATTTTATGCATACCTAAACACAGTATAAGTGCTTTGCTTCTTGCAAATATTTTTGATTAGTAATTTTAGCAAAGACAAATAAGATACTGAGCCACTATACAGAATAAGTGTCTTAATTCTCTTATTTATGTGTTCATAGATTACTTAATGGTTTCCTTGGTTGCCAATCTTTTATTATATTTCTCCCAGTGAAAGAAAGGTATGTTCAAATGAAAAACCTCAGTGAAACTGGCACTAATATGGCAAAAACAAAGTCTGTGATGGTAGCCAGTATCATGTGAGAAGAGATTCCAGACAAAACTGAATGAATTTAAAAACATAACACTTGCTAACTTTTTTATTGCTTTAAATTTACAATCTGCTTTTTTCCAAAGTATTGAGATATTGAGTATTGAGATGATAAAAATGAATAAAATTCATATTAAATTAGTAATTCCTTCTATGAGCTATTTACTATCAAAAAATAAATGTTTGGAATCTAGATGACTTAGCTGACTTAGAAATATCTTTATATTGAGAAATGAGATGAGTGTGTGAAAACCTGACTTGGAATTTTACAATGCCAGATGTTATCCAACCTGTGCACAGGAGTAGTATTCTGGACCTTTCTGTGAATGGGAAAAAAACGTTTTTTCAGCTGGGAGCTTGGGATACTTAAGAATTTCGATGATTACTCTTGGGATACTTAAGAATCTGATGATTATTGAGACCAAATAATAAATAATTGGAGAGATAATTTTTTGCTCTAGAAATTTTAAAGCTAATTCTTCTGTCAGGGAGATTTCTCCAAGAATTGTGGCACTTGGAAGGAAAGGACATACAAATCCATGAAGAGCAAATTATTGTTTCATCTGTAAGTTTAGCAGAAATAGATAAGACCAAGAAGCAAACAAGCATGCAAACAAACAAACAAAAGACAGTATGTTGTGTTAGTTGAGGGGAAAGCATTCTGGTTACTATTTTTGCACAACATACAAATTCAAAACTAAGTGTTGTACAACAACGACTGTTTTATTATGTTCACAGTTGCTGTGAATCAGGAATTTGGACATGGTACAGTGGGGATGGCATTATTTCTGCTCTATGATGCATAGGATCTGGAAGGCTGGGGGCTGGAGTCATCTGAAGACTCACTCATGTGTCTGGTTCCTGATTTGGGATGACTGGAAGACTGGACCTGAGAGCCTACATATGACCTCTCTGTGTGTCTTAGTTTCCTCACAAGATGGCCACTCTAGGTAGTCACACTATATGCATGGTAACCCCGAGCTCCAAGTATGAGTATTTCAGGGAAAAAACTAGAAGTTGTATCACATCATATGACATGATCTTGGAAGCCACACAGTCTCTTCCTCCGTGCTCCACAGACCGAAGCAGTCACAAGCCTTCCCAGATTCAAGTGGAGGGGGCATAGTTAGCACTTTTTAATGGAAAGACTGGTAAGCTTATGTAGAAGAGCATGTGGGATGGGAGATATTTTGGGGGGCATCTTAAAAATATTTTTGTGCTTTAGAATATCTTTATGTTTTTGGCCGGGCGCGGTGGCTCAAGCCTGTAATCCCAGCACTTTGGGAGCCTGAGACGGGCGGATCACGAGGTCAGGAGATCAAGACCATCCTGGCTAACACGGTGAAACCCTGTCTCTACTAAAAAATACAAAAAACGAGCTGGGCGAGGTGGCGGGCACCTGTAGTCCCAGCTACTAGGGAGGCTGAGGCAGGAGAATGGCGTAAACCCGGGAGGCGGAGCTTGCAGTGAGCTGAGATCCAGCCACTGCAGTCCAGCCTGGGTGACAGAGTGAGACTCCGTCTCAAAAAAAAAAATAAAAATAAAAAATAGAATATCTTTATGTTTTCAAAGTTACTGAATTGTGTTCTTGACTATGTAACATATTAAAATAAAGATTTTAGGCACATTCAGCTTAAAGAAGAGAACAGTAAAATAAGTAACAATATATATTTTTTCAAATAGAAAGAGATTCTACTGAAGGTAACAGCTTCTTCACTAAGAAACATAAAAAGAAATGAAGTTAAATTTTGTATGAGTGAAATTGTCCTGATCCTAAGAGCTGTTGATCTTTGACATAAGGCTGAAGGAGTTTGCAGAATCAAATTAGTAGCATAGCCTGAAGTACTGCTCTTTTCCCACTCTATAATTGCTTTACAAGGGAAGAGCAGACAAAATCATCTGCCTTATGCAGCACTGCTCATACTCATGTTACTAAACAATAAGAAAAGGCGTTATTTCACTCTCATGTCTACAAAGGAAAACACATTTTTCTGTGCTTTTTCTAGATTAATAGATACTTAATTTTAAAAAACGTTTAACTTTTCTGCAAAGGTTAGTCATCATATGTAAGAAAAACCAAACAGACTGCTGTCTCTCCAGAGCGTCTATTTCACTTAGCTTTGCAAGGTGAGAAATTAGCAGCATGAAAAAAACACGCAAAACTGCCTGCAATTTTCCTATAAATAGACCTTAGTATAGGGGGACAAAGTCAAGTGCTTTCCAACTTAAAGTTCTGATGACTTCTGGGAATGAAGAGACCAGAATTTTTCTGGGAGTTGTGTTGGGGAAGGATGGGTAATAGCAATAGGACTAGGAAGTCAGTGGGACCACTACTGGGGCATACTAAGGGGCCCTGTACTTACATTTTAGGTGCAAATGCAAAACTTAGGAAAACCAAAGCTCTCTTACGGCACCCATCCTGGGTTTTTCCTCCCGTAACAGACAATCATACTAACCAGGATCTGGGACTGCTACAGAAACAAAACCTTGTGGGAACTCCATTTTACTTGATTATTGAATGACACACCTGCCTACCCGTGAGCTTCAAGATGGAAAGGGAGAGGATGTGGGCTCGTGCTTTATCGGCCAGTTTTCATATTCTTGAAAATCATGTGGAAACTCTGAAGCAATTATTCTTGCTATCTCTTTTGTCAGCAGAGTTGACCATAGATCCACTGAAATTAGTTTATGAAGATATCTGAGCAAAAACTGTTGGATGGAGTAGGATATAGATGTTTGGGTATTAGACTTATGCTGTATTCTCATCTACTGTTTACCAGCTGTACAGCGCTGAGCAATGTACTATAAGGAAGAGACATTATCTATGATACTTGCTAAAGATAGCAAGGCAGGTTTTATTAAAGGACTATACCATTAGATATAGGGACCATCCCAACGACGTCTTGGAGTAGGGCAGAGAGATTGGACTCAGCTCTAACTCCAACAAAGACAAGTGAGAATTTATAACCAAGGAGCAGGGAGGTGGTCAGTGGATGGAAAATTACTAAGAAGAAATATGAAGGATAAGAGGTTTATGGCTAAATTGACTTGATAGGGTTATTGCTTGTGTGCTCAGATATCAAGGCGAGGAGATTTTAATAAACCCACTTAGCAGGATTCTTGCTCAAACTGGATTCAATGAGGATAGCGACGAAAGCCCAAGGCTAAGCCTAGTGAAGCCTAGTCAGAGGATCCTGCCTAAAGTTTTGGTCAAATCAGATAGTTTTTGTCAACACTTAACTTCCCTGATGCTCAGTTTCTTCTTCTTTAAAACCACAGAGTGATATGGATTAAAATAAAGAGGATGAAAATTGCTTGGCCCAAATAATAGAAACTTAATGGTACATGTTACATGCTTTATTAGTTTATATGCAAAATGCTTTTATATTGGTTTTTGGAAAAAGTCACAGAGTTGGATAATATTGTGGATATAGAAATAATAGTTAAAGCCATTCTGAGCCAAATTCCTTGATGTCTCAAAAGAAAAAGTTAATTGTTCTGAATTCTAGCAACAGTTTATTTTTATTTCCTGAATTTCCCATTCATTCTCATGGTTATGATATAATTAATCCATATATAATCTTATTGCAATTTTACAAGTTAATAACAGAAAGGACTCATTACACTTTTGCACTTTATTTTTACAATGTTCTTATTCTATAAATACTTTTCCTCTCTGTGAAAAGTAAAACACTTTTTAAAAAACCTTCTTATATAATTATTTGTTTTAGAGGAAGAATGAATACAAAACGTCCTTTATTTCTAAGATGTCAGTTAAATGAGAATTTTGTCTCTCATTACCAAGTATTTAGCATCCCAGAAACAAATGGAAAGAATAGACTATAATATTCTGGGATATTAAAAAAATCTCTTTAGCAAAGTCATGTGGATTATTAATTTCTCTATGACAAATATAGACCATGATTTAAATTTTTATTGTTCTTTCTGAATTGTTCTATTCTTAGCACTTTCATAAAGATTAAAACTCCTTCTCTATCCATGGACTCAAGAGACATTTTTTAAAAATTTTAATTGAACCTCTTAAAGCTGAAAATTCCATTAAGTACTTTTAAACTTACCTAATAATAAGTTTAGCAATATAGAGTCTAATTTCCTCATTTAGATTGAAAGAAATTGAAAATCTGAATAAAAGTATATTTCAATAGGAGACAAGTAGAGGTTTTTGTACAGTGAGAAAATATTTTGTGCAAATTCAGACTTTAAATGTTTAATGCTTTTAGGTTTCATTTGCCTCAGTATAATTTTCATAATAAGAATATATTTCAAACCTTTAAATGTGCTGGTATTTAATTTAGTGTTTTCTTTTTCTTTTTCACTTTCTAAAGAAATTTATTTCAGTCTGGATACTGTGGAGAGTTCATGCTTTGATATACTTCCTTTAGTATAAATATATAACAATAATAAATAAAATATAAAAAGAGAAAACAAACAGAAGGTAGGTATAAATAGACAAAAAAGCAAAAGCAAGTCATCCTGGTATAAACTATCCAAAGCACATCCATTTGAAACATCAAATACTGTAGACTAAGAGAAGTTTCCCAACTTTCAGATAGGAAAAAATAGGCTGCACACAGAGAAGTACAAATTGAAATACCTTTGGTCTTCCCTATAGCAACACTAGAAGTTATTCAGACAATGACTTCAACATTCTGAAAGAAATTTGTGTCTAACTACAATTATATACCCAACCAAATGTCAATAGTGGTTGTTAGTAGGAAAATAAAGACACGAAGCTTCTAGAAGACATAATCCACCAAGCAAGGGAATACACTGAGAAGGAGGAATAAATGTGACTTAGGAAACAGCATCTGAAACGCAGAAGTAAGAATTCACAGGATGATTGTGAAGAGAGGTTACAGCATGTAAGCTGTGTACTAGAAAAGACAGTAAAAAATTCAAATGAGTTCAAACCAGAAAATTCTGGAATGGACTAGAATAATGAAACTAATAGAATATTTAACATATTTCAATCTCATGAGAGAAAAATAAATGAACTGATAAAGACATATTGATAAAAGGGGTCCCTTCCTCTGCACTAAAGAAAAGTAGCCATAGTTACCTGATGTGAAAAGCATGTGCCAGTCATAAGCATATGAACACTCAAACTTTATGAGACAAAAATTGTAGCTGTTGGGGAGACTGAGGAGGAGAAGGGTACTAGTTTTCTACTGCTTATAACAAAGTACCACAAATTTAGCAGCTTAAGATAACACCGCTTATTATCTCACAGTTTTCGTTGGTTAGGAGTCCAAGTTCAGCTTATCAAGATCCTTTGGTTAGATTCTCACAAGGCTTCATTTAAGGTGCTGGCTGGGCTGCATGGTCATCTGAGGAAAGACCCACTTCCAAACTCCCTCAGGTTGTTGGAATAGTTCATTTCCTTATGGCTGTAGAACTCACAGTGGCTTGTTTCTTCAAGGTCGTTAGGAAAGAATCTTTGACCTCAGGGAGTTCCCCGTTCCCTCTTGTAAATAATTTCACCTGATAAGTCAAGCCTACCCACGATATTCTCCCCAAATTCATTTTTTGGGCCTTAGTCACATTTGCAAAAATCTTTCACCTTTGTCATATTCTATGGGTTAGAAGAAAGCCACAAGTGTTCTTCTTGCACTTAGGGTGAGATTATATAATAGTGTAAGTCATAGGTGGTTACTTTAGGGTATTAGTCCATTTTCACACTGCTGATAAAGACATAACTGAGACTGTGCAATTTACAAAAGAAAGAGGTTTATTGGACTTATAGTTCCACATGGCTGGGGAGGCCTCACAATCATGGCAGAAGGTGAAAGGCACATCTCACACAGCGGTGGCAAGAGAGAGAGACAATGAGAGCCAAGCAAAACAGGTTTCCCCTTATCAAATCATCAGATCTCGTGAGACTTATTCACTACTACAAGAACAGTGCAGGAAACACTTGCCACCATAATTCAATCACTGACTACTGGGTTCCCCCCATGACACATGGGAACTGTGGGAGTTACAATTCAAGATGAGATTTGGGTGGAGACACAGCCAAACTGTATCAGGGTGTGTCTTCCACAAAAGGCTATGTGCATGTGTGTCATGAAGGCAAAAGAGGAAGGAAAGCTAAATTTTCACCTTCTGTAATGATAATACTGATAATGCTTAAAGTTGAAAAAAATAAGTAGCAATATGAGCATTTTATTGAGAGGTGTGGAGGCAAATACTAAAATTATCTGCTAAGAGAGGGAAATGTGGTTTTCTCTGAAAAGAAAGACATGGGAGATCAATGATGGCAACTGTTACTTTCGTAGGAAAGTTTGTGTTACCATTTGACTCTTTTAAATTAGATAATGGCATAACTTTTTCTTTTTCTTTCTTTCTTTTCTTTTTTTTTTTTGAGACAGGTTCTCATTCTGTCACCCAGGCTGGAGTGCAGTGGCACAATCACAGCTCACCACAGTCTCGACCTCCTGGGTTCAAGAATCTTCTTGCCTCAGCCTCCTGAGTAGCTGGGACTACAGGCATGTACCACCATGCCCAGCTAATTTTTGTATTTTTTTTTTTTTTTTTTTGTAGAGATTGGGGTCTCACTATGTTGTTCAGGCTAGAAATTTGATAAAAATAAAAATGTTAGAGGAATAGAGTGAGAGACTTTTCCATAATTCAAGAAAGACTGAAGTTCTTAGGGAAGATATACTTCAAGATACAGGCAGGAAAAATAAAAACAAATGTAATAAGATGGATATCTTTGGAGCTGCAGAATATTTGTAAAAGTACAGAGGCTTCTTATATGAATTAAAATACATGTTTCAAAAAAAATACTTGGCACATACAAATAGAAAATTAATAATATAAAGGATAAGAAAAAAGAAAACATTAAAGTTATTACACATGAAAATCAGATTATCTACCAAAAATGACAACTAGATTTAGAACAGACCTCTCAATGAAATAAAGGTCAAAAGAAAATGGAGAGGCATATTAAACATGTCTAAAAACTGTTAACCTGTCATTCTATACTCACATAAACTGGAATTCAAGAATTAAGTTAAAATAGCAACATTTCTAGACATGTGAAGATTAACAGTGTACCACTCAAATATTTTTCACTAGCAGAAATATTAAACACAGAGAAAGTGTGGAACATAAAAACAGCTGTGAACATGAAAATTAAATTTTCAAATATCAATTAATTATATTATCAATTGCAATTCCCAGTGGAGAAGAGAGACCCAAGATTAATAATGATCAAGATTTATCAAACCATGAAATATCATTTCAAACCTGTTGGTTAGTAGTAAGTAGAAAAAATAGAAAGAAAACCAAATCTGACTGTTGATGAGCATGCGGAAAAATAGGAACACTCATCCAATGCTGAGGTGGATGAAGATATGTTGTTTCTACCATGTTGCAAAGCAATTTGTCATTAATTAATAAAGGTGAAAATATGTATACACTCCCACCAGGTAGTATAACACTAAAGAAAATATGATTTTATATTCAGTCTTGTATAGAAATGTTAATTGCAATATTGTTTACAATAGTGCAAAACTGGAAGCAACCTCCATATCACACAGCACTAAGTTTTGAAGGTTAATGCAATAAAATATTATACAGTGTTGGAAATGAATAAATGTTGTCTATAAATGACACTAGAAAAATCACAGACATAATTTTGAATACAAAATGTGGCTGCAAAATTGTACTTAAAATATGATACCTTTAGGTAAAGGTGTAAAAACATACAAAATAATATTTCACAGTATCTATGGAAATTGCATTTGTAGTAAATATATAAAAGATGCATGAGAATATGAATATCAAAATCAAATGAATGGTAATTTCTAAAGAATGAGACAAATGGAATTGGGTAGACATGGCTTCAACTTAACCTATGTAAAATAAAATTAGGATTTACTCAAAGTGAGCTAAGGCCAAGAGATAACCAATAATTAAAAAAAAAAAACCGATTTCAATGAAAAGATACACAGTAAATAAAAGACTCCTTTAAAAGAGAACCAATATTTAAAAATCAGCTTTGTTATAACAATCAAGGTGATTTGAAATTTTAAAAAATGCTGGTATCATCCCTCATGAGGATAGTTTTAGTCCAACCTGTCTTCTTTCTTGTAGAACCTCATATCAATGTTTATATTTAACATTGCTTTTTTTCCCTCAGGTACTGAACTTTGTAGACGGTACTAATTCGTTCTCATGCTGCTATAAGGATACACCCAACACTGGGTAATTTATAAAGAAAGGAGGTTTAATTGACTTACGGAGTTCTGCATGGTCGGGAAGGCCTGAGAAAACTTTGAATCATGGTGGAAGGGGAAGCAAAAATATCCTTCTTCACATGATGGCCGGAAGGAGAAGAATGTGCAAAAGTGGGGAAAGCCCCTTATAAAACCATCAGCTTTCATGAGAACTTACTCATGATCATGAGAATATCATGGGGGAACTGTCTCCATGATCTAATCACCTCCTGTGAGGTCCCTCCCCCAACATTTGGGGATTACAATTTGGATTACAATTCAAAATGAGATTTGGGTGGAGACACAGAGCCAGACCATATCATGGATGTATCAATTAATTGGATGGAAATTCTTTTATATAAATTGATATGGTTTGGCTGTGTCCCCACCCAAATCTCATCTTGAATTCTCACGTGTTATGGGAGGGACCTGGTGGGAGGTAATTGAATCATGGGGGCAAGTCTTTCCCATGCTGTTCTCATGATAGTGACTACGTCTTAGGAGATCTGATGGGTTTTGTTTTGTTTTGGTTTTTGAGATGGAGTCTCACTCTGTAGCCAGGCTGGAGTGCAGTGGTGTGATCTCAGCTTCTTGCAACCTCCACCTCCAAGGTTCAAGCAATTCTTCTGCCTCAGCCTCCTGAGTAGCTGGGACTACAGGCGTGTGGCACCACACCCAGCTAATTTTTGTGTTTTTAGTAGAGACAGAATTTCACCATGTTGGCCAGGATGGTCTCGATCTCTTGACCTTGTGATCCTTGTGATCTCAGCCTCCCAAAGTGTTGGGATTACAGCCACCATGCCTGGCTGAGATCTGATGGTTTTTAAACAACGGAATTCCCCTGCACAAGCTCTTTCTCTTTGCCTGCTGCCATCCATGTAAGATGTGACTTGCTCCTCCTTGCCTTCTGCCATGATTGTGAGGCTTCCCCAGCTTCCTCAGCCATGTGGAACTGTAAGTACAGTTAAACCTTTCTTTTGTAAATTGCCCAGTCTTGGGTATGTCTTTATCAGCAGTGTGAAAATGGACTAATACATAAATGCTTTATAAGTTGGCAAGGTCTCCTTCTCTTCCATTGCTGGAATATGAAACGCTTGTGAGATTATTTGAACAAGGGAAAAAAAAAAAACCTGTCAAGACGTGGCAAGGGGAAGACTGGTTCAAATTTGAAGGCAAATCCCAGAGTGGTCCAAATGTGCAAATGGCAGAAGAAACTTGACACAGGTGCCACAGGGAACTGACTGGTGTACTGCAGTGGGAACATTGAGGTGGGCCAAAATCTCTTCCAACCCTTTCCACTTGGGTCAAGTGGCAATGAGCAGAGATGTCTGCCACTAGGCATGGGTACTGAGTGTGGGGCTTGAGGAGGAAAAATCATGCAGAGTCTTGGACGACTGGTGTGATATCAGGAAGAACTGGGAGCACCAATGTCAGAAGACCAGGTAGTGGCACATGCTGGTGGGCTGCACATTATTATGAGACTCACTTAACTCAAGAATAGAGGTCACCTCAGCAACTAGCCAAGTTCAAAACTAGGAAACCACAACACTAAATGGATTTCTCTGAGATTTGACTACATAGATACGTAGTGCTCAACTCTTACTCTGAAACGAAAACAGATTCCAGTGTAGGAACTTTTTGGAAGCTGCAACTGATAGCTCAAGGTCCTTCCAGAGAGAAATTTTATTTGTTGTAGGTCTACTTTACTAATCCTTAGTGCAGCTTGGTGTTGGGTAAGATTTCAGACTCAAGGGAGTGTTCCTTCACCATTCAAGTATTTGAATTGATTGAGCAAGAATTATGTGTCAGATTCATTGAAACCTTACAACAGCTCTCATTTGTTAGATGGGGAAACTGAGGTACACAGCTAAAAAGTGGAGGTAGAAATAGGGTACAAAACAGGCATTCTCAACCTAGAGCTGCTGCATTTAAACACTAAAAAGATGGCTCAAGGATCAACACAAATTAGTAGCTGAAAACAAAGAAAGTAGGAAGGTCCTTTGAAGTGACAAAGATTTTCTCTGCTGAGAGTTAGTGAGGTGAAGTAAGCAGGGAACTTAGGCAGGGTTTTAACTATTAAACAGTCACCCCAGGAAATGGGAAGGACAATTAAGGGGCAGTAAAGCTGGATTTAGTATCAATAAACATTTGGACTCTAAATAGAATTTATTCAGTGTTATTATCCTGACCAGATTAAAGTTAATCCATTCTGAATTTATTTTGGCTAAGAAAACTTTGATGCTTTGATCACCAAAACAAATATTTTTATGCATGTATTTCAGAGTAAGATTGTGATTTAGTCAGTTTTCATGAGGATACATTTTTATATTCTGTAATATATTCTTGTGTGTGTGTGCGTGTGTGTGAATTTGAAATGGCTGACAAGTTCTTTAGTCTCAGGATTTCTCAAGTAATTGGTGTATATATCCAAATAGGTCATTTGACCTTAACTAATGCCTGAGTATTTTCCTGCTATCACATGCCAGATTCATTTTGTGTTTTATATTTGGAATATTTCCTTTAAGCAGTTCAGAAATGTTTGGGATGTTTTCTATTTCTCTGCTTTTAGGATTTAAAGAGTTATATTTAGAGATCAAAGAGGTGGATTACACTGATAAGTAGGTGGAGAGGCAATAGTAAATCAGTAATTAAGATGGGTTTATTGGAAACAAGTATATAAACCTCATTACTTCTAGGAACCTGTGTTTGATTACTTGATAAAGGAATACTAAATTATTTGCCTTTTTCTATAGAGGTTTGAAGTCTCATTTAAATGACAGTATTTGCTGTAGTAATTAGCAAATATATTTAAAACATGAATTTACTTTCAACACACAATTTAAGCACATTTTATTTATAATTGTATTTATGTTTTCAAACTGAGGAACATTTTCAAAACGAAAAGTTATACGCTGAAATATTTCACTCTTCTACCCTGATATTATTTGAGGACATCTAATCTAATCTCTCTTTACATTTAAAATAGTTTTGTACAGATGGGGAATGCAAAGCAGAGGCTTTTTACTTTAGCCTAAATACTATGCTTAGGTCATCATCATTCTTACTTGCATTTCTAAATTGAAATTACTTGAGTTTATTTGAGCAACGTTTATAAAACAGCATCCGAAGATAAATAAATGCCATGATCATTTTCCCAAAGAGGAGGCAAATTGGTTTGCTAAAGAGAGAGAACAACATGCCAGGCACTGTAACTCGTTTTTGATTTTGCTGCTGATAGAGTGTAAGTCCCCAGAGCATAGGATAATGTTTGAAGTAATGGAACACATTTTCCCATTAATTCTTTATATCACCACCCACATCAGATATACTCTCCAGCAGTTTACTATTAGTCTATTAGTTGTACACATGGAATTTAAATAGCTAAGGGCCAATCTCCTTCCAGATCTCAAGACTACTAATTGAAATTACACGATGAAGGCCAGCTTTCCTTCTCCTGCTACTTTGTGCTTAAGTATCTGATTATTATCCATCAATAAGCTGCAGTGTTACATATGTTGCCTTACCTAGCAATCACAAAGTGCAAGATTGAGGCAAGGATGCACGGGTTGTTTGTTTCAGTGCAGGTTGAAAATGGAGCAACTTGTAGCATTCATACAACATCAAGTATTTTAACAAAGGAAAATACTTAGGAAAGAGGATAGATTCTATCCTTTCATGGTGCTGTTCCTTCATTAAACAAGTATTTATGGGGTCTACCTTGTGCTAGCACTAATCTAGGCACTGGAAAGAAACAGGGAAGCAAAGAGAAAGACAATCCTCATCCTCATGCAGCGTATGCTAAACAAAATATCAAATAAAACACATGTTTAAGTTACATAACATACAATATAAATAAAATAGAAGGAAGAACTAGAACAGAATGAAGAATTTTTCTCTGGAGAAAAAGGAGTTAGGGCGTGATGTGAAGGCAGGTGTTACATTAGGATGGATGGGAAAGGCCTTGCGGAGAGGGTGACATGTGAGTGAAGCCTGAAGCCAATTGCAGGGACTCAGGGGGAGGAGATTGCAAGCAGAAGGAAGGAAAACAATAAAGGTCCCAAAGCAGGAGTGTGGCTGGTGGAACTTAAGAAAAGTGCATAATAAGAGGGGAGAATACTAGAAGATGGGGCCAGGAGAGTGGCAGGAGCATGAATGTGGGGCCTTGTAGGCCACTTTAAGGACGTAGACTGTTCTGTGATAGAGATAGAAAATCATTGGAAGCTTTTAGGCAGCTACCTGACAATCTGTCTTATGTTTTAACAAAATGACTCTGACTGTGGGTTAAAAATAGATTTTAACAAAAGAGCAAGGCAGGAGAAAGGGAGGACAGCAGAGGAGGTCACTTCCTTTCCCTCTTCTCCCTGCTCTGTGCCTCAGAAGGCCAACCTGTATGAAATATATTAACTACTAATTGGCTTCTTTAAACCCCAGCTTGCAGTTGTGTTCAACTAATGAGAGGCGCTCACAAGGGAGACTGGGAGGAGAGTGAAATTTATGTCCTTATTACCTTTTCCCTCTATCCCTCCAGGTTCCTGAGGATTGTCTGTGTCCATCAGCTAGGGCCACAATCTCTTCCCGCAGCTGTCTCATGACTCTTTGGGTCCAAGAGGCAACATCTCTTTGAGAGTGCCAGCACTGGGGACCACACTACCCCTTACTGATTTTCTAATATATGCTTACAACATTGTAAATGGTCTCTTTATTAAATCCTTCTTAATTAGTCATATTTGCCATCTATTTCCTGCGTGGAATTACCCCATGCATCAGATAGAAGACTATACAGTATTCTAGGAAAGATAATGGTGACTGGCTTCAGGGGAATAAAGTGGAATTGGTGAGAAATGATTGAATTATTGACCTGTTCTGAAGTCAGAACCTACTGTATTTATTAATGAATGAAATGTGAAATGATGTGTGAAAACATCTAAGTGATGCCTACATTTTTGACCTGAGAAACTTGAATGATGGAGTTTCCTTTTGGATACAGTCTTTTGAAATTCAGAGAAACTAACTGAGCTAGACATATAAAGTTGGAAGTTATCTGTAGTGATGGTATTTAAGTCTTCATATGGAATATGATCGCTAAGTGATTGAGTGTAGATAGAAAAGAGAAGAGATACAAAGATTGAGCCCTAGAGTAGCTGAATATTCAGAGATTAAATGAATGAAGAGAAACCTGCAAAGGAGAGTGAAAAGAAATTGCCCAAGAGGTAAAAGGAATTCCAGAAAATTATGATCTTCTGGAAACTAAGTGAAGAAACTATAGGGTGAGAATAAATAGACTGCTATTTAAGGTTTAGAGAAATTAATGCCAGCTTTCAGTGTAAATTATTAAAATTTAGAAAAATATATATATATATACTCAAATATTTTTACATAAATTAAAAACCTTAAAGAAGTATATTAAAATGACATTCCTCCAATGATAATGGCATTATAATTACATGTATTTCAGCTGTCCTCAGTCAACTGAAACTCAACTGTGACCATCTCAGAAGACAATTTATATACCTAATGTAAATGACGAGTTAATGGGTACAGCACAGCAACATGGCATATGTATACGTATGTAACAAACTTGCACGTTGTGCACATGTACCCTAGAACATCAAGTATATAAAAAAAAGAACTGGACACACTTGCACCTTCACAGCTTTAATATCCTGTATGTTGTCCATCTACACTGTATACTCCCATGGAATTCAAGTGTCAGGAAGGAAAGTTAAAACTGATTTACCCCAAGAAGTCCAAGTTTCCACATCAGGGAAAAAATAACTGAAGGAAACCAACTTAGTGATTCTAAGATGGGACTGTTCCCTTTACCCTCTTCGTGGGTGGGAACTGGAGTGTCTCCTTCCACTCAGCCCGCAGCTGGCCACTCCTTGCGAAAGGGAGCGTGTGAGTAAGCGAGTGTGGGAACCGGAGGGCATGAACACTGGAACTGACCAGTTGCTCCTCTCTGGTGGGAGCAGGCTTTGCGCGGGCCGGCAGCAGCGTACAAGCCCCTGCCCTCTCGGCACCCGGATTATTGTCCTGTGTCCAGGAAGAATCAGTTCACACAAACAAATTGAGGGGTAGTGTGTGTGAAGGATTTTATTGGGTGACGGCTCTCAGTGGGATGGGGGCACCTCCTGCTTAAAACCCAAAAGGTAAGAAGGATTGTGAGGCCTCACTTTCATGGTCTGTATTAGTAATGAAAATCAAGATTAAGTGAGCTTTTGTCCTTATGCTTCACGGAGGTTTCTGACGTCCCTGAGCTCACCTTAGGAGCCCCATGTTACCATAGGTGGAAAGGGGATGGTGCGGGAAGAAAGTGGTCTTTATCTGAAGCTGCACTGTCTTAAGACAGCCAGGTCTACCCATAGTCTCTGACCTTAGTTGCTGCTTCTCTGCTTGCAACTCAGCCGCTTGTATCTCCAACGCTCAGCAACTTGTATCCCTGACCGCTTGCATCAGCTGCTTGTGTTGCTCTGCTAGCTGAAGTCTTTTTATGGGCACAGGATAGGGGTGCCGCAGGCCAAAAAGGCGACATTTGGGCAGAAAAACAAGGCCAGCTGTTTTCCCTTAGAGCCACGGTTCCAGGTTTAAGGGTAAGGTTTAGCCAGGAGCCCAGCCATTTTTCATCAATTCCTTAGGGAAAATTCACAAATATAATGATTTAAAGGAGGAGTGGTGAGGTCACTACCTATCAGTCCACCCCAAACAATTTAAAAAGGGAGAAACAAAAAAAGACACGTGGAGGGGGGAGCACAAACGAATTTGGGAAACAAAGTTCTAGCAATTGCAATTAATTTAGAGAAGACTTTTAGGTAAATATAGCAAATGTAGATTATTTTTCACGGCTTTCAAATTCTTACCTCTCCATGTCATTAAAAGTATTTTAAAATAACTAGTAATTAATTTACTTAAGTAAAAATTCTCAATAATTTATTTTCTTGAGTTTCAAATGACACAAATTTTTCAGCTCAGTGGAAATCTCACTTCTTCTGAAGATATTGTTACACAAACACTTGTGTGTGCTACATTTCTGTAATTAAACTATTTTGCAAAATGAGCTATTGCTGTGTAAATGATTGACTTCAAAACCAAATTCAGTGCTACATTAGTGAAGTGTCTTCCTATGGGACTTGAATTAGAAAGCTAACAGGGATGATGCAATTTATATAATAAAATTTCTATTTTCTATATACCAGTTTTAATTATCTGCACACAAGGGCCAAGGTGACTAATAAAAAAATAGGTATTTAAAAATTGATTCATGGTCGGGCATGGTGGCTCACACCTGTAATCCCAACACTTAGAGAGGCTGAAGTGAGAGGATTGCTTGAGTCCAAGAGTTCGAGACCAGCTTGGGCAACATGATGAAACCCCATCTCTAGTAAAAATACAAAAATTAGCTGGGCGGGGTTGTGCATGCCTATAATCCCAGATACTTGGGAGGTTGAGACTGGTGGATGGCTTGAACCTGGGAGGTGGAAGTTGCAGTGAGCTGAGATTTTGCGACTGCACTCCAGCCTAGGTGACAGAGTAAGACTCTGTCTCAAAAAAAAGAAAAAAAAAAGAAAAAAAAAGATTGATAAGGGGAAGCTTGCTTTTAAGATGATAAACAGATTTAAATATTAAAACTGTGATTAAAGATTTCAGGCTTAGTGAAATTGTATATTATCCTATAGATTTTTTGTGTAGTAAATAAGCAGTTTCTGTTCAGTGGAAAAGATAACCTCAAAGATAAGACAGCAGCCAGTTTGGTTTATAATCTAGCAAACTGACTCTACTATTATTTTATTAAATTAACAATGAAGTGTTAACACCTCAAAATGTATGTGTATGTATATGTATATATATTTATGTATATATGTGTATATATATTTATGTGTGTGTGTGTATATATATATTTTGAGACAGAGTCTGACTCTATTGCCTAGGCTGTAGTGAACTGGTACAATCTTGGTTCACTGGAACCTCTGCCTCCTGAAGAACCTTCAAGCAATTCTCCTGCCTCTGTTCCCAGACTAGCTGGGATTACAGCCATGTAACACCATGGCCAGCTAATTTTTGTACTTTTAGTAGAGACAGAGTTTCACCATGCTGGCCAGGCTGGTCTCAAACTCCTGACCTCAGGTGATCCACACACCTTAGCTTCCCAAAGTGCTAGGATCACAGGAATAAGCCACCACGCCCAGCCTGAAAATTATATTTTAGTAGCAGTAAACAATAAAACTAGTAAGTGATGGAATGATGGAATCAGAATATCATTCTGCTTCACAACTCCTAATGAATTAAAGGATATAGGCAATAATGATCAATTGCTGCTCTATCACCTATGAAGAGTTTTGCCAAAAATATTGAACTGGAATCTGTAGACATGGGTCAATAAATAAACTAGGTTTCAGGGCAATTTGAAGCATAACACTACTACTATTAACAAAAAAGAAGTCTTTCAAAATTTCACCCTCTCTCTGTCCTTTGCTGTTCAAGCTGTCAATTTCTGCAGGCTAACACTCTCCAGAGCCTTGTGGGTATCTTAGGTTTTGGGATTTACTTCAACAGTCCAGATCTCCTCCTCCCTGATCTTTCCTGGATAATCCCCTCTCTATTCCTGATGTCTGCTTAGATGGTTGAGTGGATTTATGAATCCCATGCTTAATCTTCTCAAAGAGACTTGAGTGTGACTGAATACTTTGACATAGTGATTTCTCTGAGGTATTAGTGAAGGGATTTTCAGTCACACCCTCACTTTTTTCTCTAAAGCATGTTTTTCAGAGAGGGAATCTCTTAATTTTAGCATCTTTTGAAATATGATTAGACAAAGAATTTCTTAAAGTGTCAAGTCCTGGTTCTTTTTTGTTTAACAGTTCTTCCTCAATTATCTCTTTCCTCTCACATTTTAAGATGAACAGAAAGAAACCTATTCACATCTTCAACACTTTGCTTGGAAATCTGCTCAACTAAATATCCGAGTTTATTACTCACAATTTCTGCTTTCTACCTAACTGCAGGACACAGTTCCACTAAGCCACTACTTAAAAAGGATTTCCTCACGCAGACATTTAAAGAGAGTCTGCAGATTAATGAAAAAAGAAGAACAAAAAAATAAATACTAAGGGAAGCACAATTAAACCAACAGCCAACCTCCCCCAACCCCCAACACGTTTAATTGTCTACAAAAATTCAGGAATACATTGTGTTCTATCTATAGAAAACAAAGAAAGTGTAATAAAGAGAATGATGAAAGAGCTGAGGATTTCCAATCTAGATGCTCATTTCCTCTGAGTCCTCACCCGCAGTTTCTTCAGTGTCTACATATCCACCAGCAGTCTGCTGACAGTTTAGTATTCTCTGAAATGATGGGTCTCTTTACAACCATGTTCCTCACTTCCTTGTGAATCCTTAATAGCAGAGTGATTATCATCCATAATTCTGGTAAGGGTCTGTTAAGGCATTCCAGGCTTTTTCTATCATGCTCTTCAAAATTCTTCCAGTCTCCAGCCACTACCCAATTCTAAAGCCATGTTCACATTTTTAGGTATTTGTTACAGTAGCTTCCCACTATTAGTATCAAAATTTGTACTAATTTTCTTTGGTTGTTGTATCAAATTACCACACACTTCATGATTTAAAATAATGTGGATGTATTGTCTCACAATTTTGTATGTTAGAAACCCAACACAGGTCTCAGTAGGGTAAAATCAAGATGTCAGCAGGGCTGTGCTTCTTTCTGGAGGCTTTATGGGAGAATTCATTCCCTTGGCTTTTCCAGTTTATAGAAACTGCCCACATTACTCGGCTCATGGGCCCAGTGGGAAATGTTGGGAAGAGTCCTTCTCATGCTGTCGTTCCCTGTTTTTCTCTTCCAAGTTTCTCTTTTTCACTTTTAAGGACTCTTGTAATTACAATAGGTCCACTGGAATACTCCAGGATAATCTCATTGTTTTAATGTTAGCTGGTTAGCTAACATTAAATGAAGGAAGATTCTCTCCATGAGGAAGACATGAGCTATAGGAAACAGTGGATCAGCCTTTGTTTACTGGTGAGAAGCAACCCCAGGATAATAGCTATGAGCCATGAGAGGTAGCCTCAGGATAATAACTGTGCACCAGATGTAGGAGTCAGGCTGAAGCTGAGGATGGAAGGCTCTAGGAGAGAGGTCTCCTGATTACAGAGGAGATGAGCTGAGAGATTTAAATTCTTGATAATGTGATAAGGGAATGAAAGCAAAGAAGCAAAGGAGACAGAAAATTCAAGAAAGACAAAAAGTTTGTACACCAAAGTTGTCTAAAAAAGAAAGAAAAGGCTGAAATGAATACAAACAGAAAGAATGATGAAAAAGATGGAAGACATCAGAGGTATGGTGAAAATATATGATTCTTTTCCCTCAAACAATGCCTACCTCCAAAATAGCAATAAAATGCAATCAGAAATAGTGGATGGGGTGTAGGGGTCAATAGGAAATGTGCAAGAAAAGCTAGATATGAATATGAAGGGAATTGAAAACACAGAATGTTTCAAAGAAGGGAACCTTAACCTGTGAAAGATTGAATACCAATACTTTAACTACTTTTTATGTTAACGTATTTAAGTAACGGTGTAG
The DNA here is from genome assembly GCF_007565055.1 of Rhinopithecus roxellana. Lineage (NCBI taxonomy): Eukaryota > Metazoa > Chordata > Mammalia > Primates > Cercopithecidae > Rhinopithecus > Rhinopithecus roxellana. The sequence continues at coordinate 83,911,964 of NC_044564.1, read as the reverse complement.
TTGAAAAAAGTTGGAAACTGAATGACAAATGGAGAAGAGATGTGCAGTTATAATATAATTATCATATGATCAAGAAACTATATACACTATAATGTAGAAAATAATGTATTTACTGATAATACAAGTAAGGAAAACTGATCCTTCTCTTTCATCTTTATCATTTTCCTCATTTATTTCTAAGTTCAAATGTCATGCAATAATATGGAAGGCTTAATTATGAAAAGGAACCATTTTTCCTATGCCCCTGCCATACTTCTCTACTCAATTCTACATTCAGAAGCAATGATTTTTACATTTGGTAGTTTTAGTTTTTAAGATAGTCTTCCTCCTGTTGTGATCAAATAATGAATCAAGAGTTTTATTCCTTTGTTTTATTTTGTTTGCTTTAAAGTAGATACAACTATAAATGAAGGTTCGATTATATTGTTTGAAGTTGTAGTTCAGTGAGGAAATAAAAATAATTATTAATTATACTAGGAAGAAATATATGAAGTGAGGGATTATATAAATCAGGTAAATTATCACATAAATCATAGCAAGAAAATAGAGAATATATAAATACAACATATGCAGAAAGAGTTGCAAATACACTGTATTTCACAGCATGAAGAAAGCCATCTTGAAAACTGAACATAGCCGAGTTGAAAAGTTATTTCCACTGTTATGCAGAAGCTTTTTGGTTTAATTAGGTTTCATTTATTTATTTTTGTTTTTGTTGCATTTGCTTTTGGGGTCTAAAAGCATTTGCCTAGGCCAATGTCCAGAATAATTTTTCCTAGGTTTTCTTCTAGAATTTTTATGGTTTCAGGTCTTAGATTTAAATCTTTAATTTTTATATATGGTGAGAGATAGGGATCCAGTTTCTACATGTGGCTATCCACTTTCCCCAGTTTATGTTTTTGTGTGTTTTGTCAAAGATCAGTTGGTTGTAAGTGTTTGGCTTTATTTCTGCGCTCTCTGTTCTGTTCCCTTGGTCTATGTGCCTACTTTTATACCAGTACCATGCTATTTTGGTAAAACTATAGCCTTGTAGCAGAATTTGAATGTAATTCTGGAGTAATGTGATGCCTCCAGATTTGTTCTTTTTGTTTAGGATTGCTTTGGCTACTCAGGCTCTTTTTTGGTTCCATATGAATTTTAAGATTTTTTTTTTTAATTCCGTGAAAAATGACATTGGTATTTTGATAGGGATTGCATTGAATCTATAGATTGCTTTGGGGGGTATGGTGATTTTCATGATACTGATTTTTCCAATTCATGAGCATGAGATGTATTTCCATTTGTTTGTGTCATCTACGATTTCTTTTAGCAGTGTTTTGCAGTTCTCCTGGTAGACATATTTTCCTTCCTTGCTAAGTACATTCCTAGATATTTTATTTTATTTTTTGCAGCTATTGTGAAATAAGTGAATTCTTGATTTGATTCTCAGCTTGATCATTGTTGATGTACAGCATTGCTACTGATTTGTGTAGATTTTATAATGAGATTTTACTGAATTCATTTATCAAATCCAGGAGTCTCTTGGAGGAGTCTTAGGGTTTTCTAGGTATAAGATCACATCATTGGCAAACAAAGGTAGTTGACTGTCTTTTTCCCAATTTGGATGCCCTTTATTTCTTTCTCTTGCCTGATTGCTCTGGCTAGGACTTCCAGTACTATGTTGAATACAAGTGGTGAAGGTGGGCATCCTTGTCTGGTTCCGATTCTTATGGGGGATATTTTCAACTTGTCTCCATTCAGTGTGATGTTGGCCGTGGGTTTGTCATATGTGGCTGTTATTATTTTGAGGTATGTTCCTTCTATGCCTAGTTTGTTGAGGATTTTTATCATAAAGGATGCTGACTTTTGTCGAGTGCTTTTTCTGTACCTATTGAGATAGTAATTTGATTTTTGATTTTAATGCTGTTTACACGATGAATCAAATTTATTGACTTGCATGTGTTGATCCATCCCTGCATCCCTGGGATAAAACTCACTTGACCATCGTAAATTTTTTGATATGCTGTTGGATTCATTTTGCTAGTATTTTGTTGAACATTTTTGCATTTATGTTCATCAGGTATATTGGTGTGTAGTTTTCTTTCTTTCTTTTTTAATGTTATGTTCTTTCCTTGTATCAGGGTGATACTGGCTTTGTAGAATGAGTTTGGGTAGGGAGTTCCATTCTTCTCAGTGTTCTGGAATAGTTTCAGTAGGATTGGTACCAATTCTCTGAGTGTATAGCAGAATTTGGCTGTGAATGTGTCTGGTCTTGTGCTTTGTTTTTAGTTGGCAGATTTTAAAATTATTATGGATTCAATCTCACTACTTGTTATTGGTTGGTTCGGAATTTCTATTTTTTTGTGTGAGAAGTTTCTATTTCTTTTTGATTTAAGCTGGGGGGGGGGAGCGTTTTATGTCTTCAGGAATGTATCCATTTCCTCTAGATTTTCTAGTTTGTCTGCATAGAGGTGTTCATGGTAGTCTCAGATGATCTTTTGTATTTCTGTACTGTCAGCTGTAATGTCTTCATGTTCGTTTTTATTGAGCTTATTTGAATCTTCTGTCATTTCTTGTTTAATGTAGCTAGTGGTCTATGAACTTTGTTTATCTTTTCAAAAAACTAACTTTCAGTTTCATTGATCTTTTGTGCTATCGTTTTTGGTTTTAATTTCATTTACTTCTGCTCTAATCTTTGTTACTTCTTTTCTTCTGCTAGCTTTGGGTCATCAGAGTAAACAGGCATCCCACAGAATGGGAAAAAGTATTTGCTAACTATGTATCTGACAAAAGACTAATGTCCATATTCTACAAGGAACTCAAACAAATAAGCAAGAATAAAGACCAAATAATCCAGCTGGGCGAGGTAGCTCATGCCTGTAACCCCAGCACTTTGGGAGGCCGAGGTGGGTGGATTATTTGAGGTTAGGAGTTCGAGACCAGCCTGAACAACATTGTGAAACCGTGTGTCTACCAAAAATACAAAAATTAGCCAGGTGTGGTGGCGCAAGCCTGTAATCTCACTTACTCTGAGGCTAAGTGGAAGAATCCCTTGAATCTGAGAGGTGAAGGTTGCAGTGAGCTGAGATAGTGCATTGCACTTCAGCCTGGGTGACAGAGTGAGTCTCCATCAAAAAACAAACAAGAAAAACCCACCAAATAATCCTATTAAAAAGTTTGCACAAATGACATGAATAGACATTTCTCAAAAGAAGATATACAAATGGCCAAAAAACATACGAAAAGATGTTCGACATCACTAATCATTAGGGAAATGCAAATTAAATTTTTGCATTTACCACAAAATACCACCTTACCCCACAGCCTGAATGGCCATTATTAAAAAATCAAAAAACAATAGCTGGTGGCATGGACGTGGTGAAAAGGGAGTGCTTATACATTGCTGGTGGGAATGTAAATTAGTACAACCTCTATAGAAAATAGTATGGAGACTTCTCAAAGAACTATAAGTAGATCTACCATTTGTTCCAGTAATCTAACTATAGGATATCTATCCAAAGGAAAAGAAGTAATTATATTGAAAAGATACCTGCAAGCATATGTTTATTACAGCACAAATCACAATGGCAAAGATATGAAATCAATCTAAGTGCCCATTAATTGATGACAGGATAAAGAAAATGTGGTATGTATATATATACACCATGCAATACTATTTAGCTATAAAAGTGAAATTTACATCTTTTGCAGCTACTTGAATGGAACTGGAGGCCATTATCCTAAGTGAAGTAACTCAGGAATGGAAAGACATATACTACATGTTCTCACTTATAAGTGGGAGCTAAGCTATGGGCACACAAACGCATACAGAATAGTATAATGGACACTGGCGACTCAGCAGGGAGGGAAGTGAAGTATGAAAGTCTACCTATTGGGTACAATGCACATGACTTGGGTGACAGGTACATGAAAATCCCAGACTTTACCACTTTACAATTCATTCGTGTAACCAAAAACCACTTGTACCCATAAAGCTATTGAAATAAAAAAAAAATAAAAGTCATTGCCTCTGTTAATGTAGAATTAGGAGTGGAGAAGGATGAATGAGGGGATGGGAGTAATGGTTAATTTTCATTATGAAGCGTTTATATGAGTAGGTGACTTTTGTACTTAGGGATAAATTGAGAAAAGAATGATAAAGTTGAAAGAGAAGGATCAATCTTCCTCACTTGTATTACCAGTCAAAATATGGATACTTGTATATTGTGATGCCTATAGCTTTAAAACCTCTGGTATAAGAACTAAAGGATAAACTTAATTAGTAGACTAAAAGTGTTCTTCAACACTTAGGTTTATATGCTAAAAACAAGCTTATATATAAGTGCTTTCATGTTGCCTATAAAATGACTACTCTAGTGACTGAAGTGTATCTTCATAATTAAAACCTCCATGTGAGCAGCGTTTGAACCCTGAGATAACTGAATTAGCAAAGGAAACACAGGGCAGCATGCTTGTGGTGACCTTATTTAAGTAGTGAACATGGCCAAGACTGGGTGCAGTATTTGCAAGAGCAGACCTACAGGAACTGTCAAAATACAACCCATTAGCTCTGCATAATTAGATCAACAGCTTGAAATTTCCAAAGACTTTGGTTAAATTTCATGTGTGAAAGCTGTGTGATGTAAGCATATAGTCAATATTTAAATTCATAAACTTAAATCCATGTAACCAAAAACTACTTGTACTCCCAAAGCTATTGAAACAAACAAAAAAAATAATAAAAAAAGTCATTGCCCCTGCTATGTAGAATTAGAAGTGGAGAAGGATGAGGAAGGGGACAGGAATAATGGTTAATTTTCATTATGAAGCCTTTACATGCCCATTGATGGCGAAGCAAACACAATAGTAAATGTGCTGGGAGAAATGGGGAAAATTGTACACGGAATGCCCTCATAATAAGAGAGCTGAAGAGCTTCCAAACCTTTTCTAATTTTGAGATTTTCAGGGACTATCTGCATTTATCAGTCAGAATAGAGAACAGAAAGTAGAAAACTATGAACCACTGCTGTTTAAATTTTAAAAGGGATATATTTGGGAGTTACACACTGGTAACTAAACATTAAAATCATCCCAAGGTTCATTTATCACAAATTCACATTATGATTTTGTGTGGTTTTGCTTTGGAAGTAAGGTGGTGATATCTTAAAAAGTGTTTCAGTTTTGAAGAAAAAAATATTTTCCACCCTTTTCTGTTCATTTTTGTTCTGGAATATATTCTGGGTGTTACTTTGGGTCTAAAGATGAGCTTGATAAGAAGCTGTATTTGTCCTAGAGTGGATTGTATCATCATAACTCTGAATTTGGCTTAGGGACTTTAGTTCAGATTGCTAGCAAAGTGAATTGGCTACATTATATGCAGATTCATTGAGTGTATAATTTCTACCAACTAACTAAGAGAGTGCAGTCAAGAGGCTCGTGTAATTATGACCTGCTTTTAAACAATTATTTAGCATGGAATAAGGGGATATGAAAATTTTTTATTACTATACATTTACAAGGTAAGACTCATTTGAAATAGAAGATTAAATGTGGACAAAGCAAACTGTTATTAAGTGAATGCATATGTATACCATCTAGAATAAAGGAGGACATTATGTAATTAGGAATCATTGTCAAAAAATCAAGTATGGTACATTATAAAACTTGTTAAAAAGGAAACATTATTAAAGGATAAGAGCAAAAGTTATAATGATGAAATAACAACTGAAATTCTAGAAGTCAATGGGATAGCATGTGTGGGAGAAATAATATGAAAAGATAATTTAAAAAATTAGGTTAAAAGAAACTTAAAACTATCTGGTTGACTATGATAGGGTTAAAGAAAATTTCTAAACATGTGCGAGGATAGAAACATTCATTTAAATTAAATTTGTGTATTTATTTCATTGAAACATCTAACTCTGGTTTACTTTATAAACTATGAGGAAGATACAGATATTCAAAATATTTCCAATATAATTTGAAAATGAGTTGATTCATGTCATACATATCTCAGAAATACAGCTTCTTTCCTAATTCTACTATTACTTCATATATTGATCTATAAAAGTTGAAACATATTTACCTGTGATTTTCTTTTCTGTATTACCATAATCTATACTACAAAATTAGTTTTTCAGCTACATCTGAAATGTGGCCGTTTTATCAAAGTACACGGTACACCATGGAAAATGGCTGTCATGGTATCAGAGCACAGTCTAATGTGCAGTGCTTCTTTCTGAGCTAATTTTTAATAGACATTGTTTTTCTGCAGTTAAAACAGAGAACATGAAATTTTGAAATGTGAGTAATTACAATTTTTGAAATGCAGTTTTCCCTTACCATCAGTGTGTATTGCCAGGCATTGGATATAATTAGATTAGACAATTCATTTCGTAAATGCAATTTTCTCTGTGAAAGAACTGCCAAGACTTTCTTTTTTCTACTTTTTATATAGAAAAATGGAAACATATACAAAGCAAACAAAATAGTGTGCCCATCACCCAGCTTTATCAATTATCTAGTGATTTTGTTATTCTTGTTTTGTCTATATCCCCATTTCCACCACGTTATTTTAAAATAGTTTTTAAAGTAAAATTTCATTGAAATGCATAAATGTAACCCATACCCTATCAAGATACAGAATATGCACATCATCCTAGACAGTCCCCTTATGTCCCTTCCCAGTCAGTCAATCTCCATTCCCTGCAACTGAAGTAACCACTTATTTTTTCTACCTACAATTGATTTTGCCTGGTCTAGAACTTCAGTTAAATGTAATTATGCAATATGCACTTACTTGCACTGGCTTATTTCACCCAGTGTAATGCTTCTGAGATTCGACCTCGTTTTGTGTATCATATTTTCCCCTTTTCATTGATAAGTACTACTGTACAGTAGGGATAGACCACTACTGTGTTTGTTTATTCTCTCTTGTCCTGATAATGGTTATTTCCAGTTTGGGGTATTATGAATAAATTTAATAAATGTTTCTGTATAACTCTTTTTGTGGACATATGTTTTCACTTATATGTCTAGAAATGGAATGGATGAGTTAATAGGTAAGAATATGTTCAATGTGATAAGAAATTATCGTACTTTTCTCCAAAGAGATTGTACCATGTACCATGTTATATTTTCACCAGAAATGTATGAGTGTTCTTCTGGTTACATATTAGTATCCTTGCTAATATTCAGTACTGTTAGTATATTACATTTTAGCCATTCTAGCGTATGTGTAGTGGCATCTCATTATGGTTTTAATTTGCATTTCCCTCAAGACTAATGTTATTAGGCACTTTTTTGTTACTAATTGTTTATTCGGCTAATAACTTCATATATGAAGTTCCTGTTGAGTGTTGTGCCCATTTTAAAAATGGGAATATTGGCCGGGCGCGGTGGCTCAAGCCTGTAATCCCAGCACTTTGGGAAGCCGAGACGGGCGGATCACGAGGTCAGGAGATCGAGACCATCCTGGCTAACACGGTGAAACCCCGTCTCTACTAAAAATACAAAAAACTAGCCGGGCGAGGTGGCGGCGCCTGTAGTCCCAACTACTCGGGAGGCTGAGGCAGGAGAATGGCGTGAACCCGGGAGGCGGAGCTTGCAGTGAGCTGAGATCCGGCCACTGCACTCCAGCCTGGGTGACAGAGCGAGACTCCGTCTCCAAAAAAAAAAAAAAAAGGGAATATTGGTGTTGTTTATTTGGAGGAGTTATTTATACCTTCAAGGAAGAACTATTTTTCCCAGATTTATGTTTCCCAAACATTTTCTCCCAGTCTGTGTCTTATTTTTCATTTATAATCAGGGTCTTTTAATGAACAGAAACTTCAAATTTGTATAAAAGCAGCTATCTTTTTAATCTACTTTATATTTTTTGCTTTCTTTCTCCTCAGAAATCGTAGGGTGTAATGATATTTTCCTGTGAAGTAGTCTAAAGGCTTTAAGTTTAAGCTCATGTGTTCAGGTTTATGATCCATCTTAAAATAATTTTTATGTATGGTATGAGGCTGAGGTAAAATTTTGTTTTTCCATGTGGATATTCAGTTGCTCTCCACCATTTATGCAAAGACTTCCCTTTCCTCATTCAATTGTTTTGGTGCCTTTTGTTGAAAAGCAATTGTTCATATATCTTTGTGCCTATTTTTTTACTCTCCATCATGCTCCATTTATCTATTTGTCTATGACTATGCCAACACAACATTATATTGATTACCATAGCTTTATCATAAATCTTAAAGTTTGGTAACATAAGTCTTCCAAATTTGATTCTCATTTTCAAGGTTGTAGAAATGGCTAAGCATAGTTTCACATACAGTTGACTTCCTTCTGGTATTTATACTGTACATCTGTTTTTGAAAAAATGTAAATTAACTATTCACTTTAGAGAATTTGAATCATATGGATAAATAAATGGAAGGAGATTGTAAAAATTATTCCTAAACCACAGTTACTTTGGACATATCTAGGGCATGTGCAAATATTATAGATAAAGGTAAGTCTATACCTAGAGTTGGCTAGTGAATAATAGTGTCAGTTACTCTGATATTTTAACTGCAGGGTTTTAATTCAACACAGGATATATACATATTTTTGCTCACGCAGAGATGCAATCAACAACAGGCAACATTGCTTTGCTATTCAAAAAAAGCTTTGATGTCAAACTGGGTTAAAAATGTGTCCACTTTGTGAGTTAGAACAGTGGAAAACGTTCGTGGGATTTATAATTCCACGAAAGTTATAACTGCCCTAGTTTAAATTCTTACATTCTACTTGATTGAAAAAATCAGAATCCATTGGCGTTTACATGTAATGGTTAAATATTTGTAAAAAAAATATTGCCTCTGTGCATGGAAGTTTGGAGAAAGATGGGGGAGATACACTTGAAGTTGTCAGCATGAAGAGGCGGTGGCCTGCATGGCCGAGAGGGAGCATCACAGAATGTGGAAAAACATTGCTCTACCTAAGACATTTATATTTTTAGGTTTCAGGCAAGTACAGAGTCAGCTGCAGTCTCTCCCTTCTCCACCTGGCACTTAACTTATTTTGAGCTGTCACTCTCCTCCTCACCTCCCCTTCTGTTTAGCACACTGACCTCTTTAAATGTCAGCTGGGAATAATGGGCTGCTCTAGTGCCAGCAAACTCTTCATTGCCCAAAGCCTTGGGATCTGCCTTTTGCTCCTAATTTCTATGTCTTTGAGTTTCTAAGTTTCAGGGCAATTCTTCCCAATTCCCTGTTGGCAGGTGTTTTCTTTCCAAGGGCTAGACTGTGAATCCATAGTACATTCAATTTTCAGCAAAGATTTTGTAATTTTCACTTCTCTTAGAATTTTTTTGCTTATTACTGTAGAAAATTGGAGTTTGAGTACATTAAAACATGGATTCAAACCATCAGGGCCAAATCAATAATCCATATTTTATATTGTGTAAGGAAGAATTTTTACATAGAATTAAAGAAATATGATGATTTCCAGACTGATATGTGTGTTCATACTTGGATCAGAGAGAATTTGTTGTACTTTAAAACTTTCCTACTTGTAGTTGAGCCCACTCATCTTTAACAGAAGTGCTAATATTTAAAAGAATCATGCTGTTGAATGTAAGTTTTTGATTTAATATCCTAATAAAACTTGCTATATAGAAAAAAATCATTGTGCGCTCCATAATGACCATCAGAAATTAAGTAGCAGACAATTAGTTGGAATCCTCGAAATCTTCAGAATTCATTGCAGCTAGGAATTAGGATTCCATCTTTTAATTTCTCTTTTATATAGAAACCAAGTCAAATTCTAAGAAATATTATTCATTTGCTCCTGAGCCAAAAAACAATTTGAGCTCAACAATTTGAGCTCATCACTGGCCTTTAGGAAAACTGTCACATTGTTTATAATAAGTATAAATGATAAAGTTAAGCTGACTTATTTCTTTAGGGGAATTCACTTTGCTATTTGAACGTATACAGATTTGTTTGCTTGATTTCTGTAGTGATTATTGGCAGTCCAGATGATTTGGTATTTGATTTAAAACTGCCTTACATTTTACTTTAGCTTCAGGTGTATCCAGGTAGGGTAATGAGACTGCTATCTCCCCAGCAAAGTCCATGGTCAATCTACGCCCTGTGCCTTATACATTGCTTAGCCTAATGTAGGCATGTAATGGATGTTCAAGGTATATTTCCTGCAATAATGAATGAAGAAAATGAAGTCATAGAATTTCCTGGATATCGTATCAGAGTTATGTGAATTTCTGTGCATAAGCCATAGAAAATACGTTTTGAGAGGACACACAGTAAAAAGCAGAATTTTGGGACATCTCTTCTTGTAGTGGTATGTAGGAGGAGAGAGAGAGGGTAGAATGTGAAAGTGACACCACCAGTTTGGAGGCTGCTACATAGACATGATTACTTTCCTGGGATCTGTGTACCAAAATTCTCATTGCTTCTCTCTCATTCCATTGCTCTGTATCTTTTCTCTGTATCTTCACTGTCCTGTTCTGGTGACCTCTCTCCTCTAGGCTTTAGAGCCTTCTAAAACATGAATGAATGTGATGCCCTGATTTTGATTTTGAAATTCTGTTATTAAAAAGGATGACTGGGATTATCAAGGAAATCCATTCAATTTGTGGATGAGTTCTGAAAAAATTCTAGAGCCTAGCCAAGGAGCCTGTAGGGCATACTGTTTCTGTATAGTGTCTGCCCAGCCCTTCTACTGGTCTGCAGTATCTCCATGTCAGAGTTCTTCACAGGGGACGGAGGAGCCCATCTAGCCACATAAGGAAAGTGTAGCAGGGAGAAGAGAAGAACAAGTTTTTTTTTAAGTGCTGTTGGGCTTCAAGTAAAATGAGGACAGAGATATGGTCCATAGATTAACATAAAAGATCTTACTAATGATCTTGAACAGAGCAGTTTTGGGGAACTATGAGATATTAGACTGGTTGAGGAGTGCTTAAGAGAGTGTAGAAGAAGAGGAATTGGAGCAAGCAAATGCATACTCCTCTTTTGAGAACTGTGATAAACAGAAGCAGAGAATAGTTCCCCAAAATGTCATTCTAAACTTGAAAATAGCACAGCTGAGAGAAAACCTAAATCACTTTTTAGTCTTATATTTTGCATAACAAAGAGGTGAAACAACCATAAGAAAGATACAAAAAAATAGAAGCAATATAGGTAAGTATTAAGATGCTATGCTTGGCCAGGCATGGTGGCTTACTCCTGTAATCCCAGCACTTTGGGAGGCTGAAGTGAGCAGATCACTTGAGGTCAGGAGTTCGAGGCTAGCCTGGTCAACATGGTGAAACCTGTCTCTACTAAAAATACACACACACACACACAAATTAGCTTGGCATGATGGTGGGTAACTATAATCCAAGCTACTGAGGATGGAGAATCGCTTGAACCTGGGAGGCGGAGATTGCAGCAAGCCAAGATAGCACCACTGCACTCCAGCCTGGGCAATACAGCAAGACTCTGTTAAAAAAAAAAAAAAAAGAAAAAAGAAAGACACTATGATGCTATGCTCTTAGTACCTTTACTATTTTCACACTAATTTATACCCATATATTTAAGGAGAACAGCTTCAATGGAGAGCTTGTATAAGACAGGATCTTTGAGTTAGCTAGATATTGTAGTTTGATCATTCAGAAAAACAGCAGAACTTTTGACTTGAGTTTTAAATAAACTAAACTGACTGGATTTTCTAGGTAATACAAAGTTTTTCCCCATTGTTGTATATAGTGTACCTGCTTATATTTGGAAGGTCATGAAAATAATGCCAGGTATTATTTTTATTTTTATTTATTTATTTTTATTTTTATTTTTTATTTATTTATTATACTTTCAGTTCTAGGGTACATGTGCATAACGTGCAGGTTTGTTACATATGTGTACTTGTGCCATGTTGGTGTGCTGCACCCATCAACTCGTCAGCACCCATCAATTCATCATTTATATCATGTATAACTCTCAATGCAATCCCTCCCCCCTCCCCCCTCCCCATGATAGGCCCCATGTGTGATGTTCCCCTTCCCAAATCCAAGTGATCTCATTGTTCAGTTCCCACCTATGAGTGAGAACATGCGGTGTTTGGTTTTCTGTTCTTGTGATAGTTTGCTAAGAATGATGGTTTCCAGCTGCATCCATGTCCCTACAAAGGACGCAAACTCATCCATTTTTAGGGCTGCATAGTATTCCATGGTGTATATGTGCCACATTTTCTTAATCCAGTCTGTCACAGATGGACATTTGGGTTGATTCCAAGTCTTTGCTATTGTGAATAGTGCCGCAATAAACATACGTGTGCATGTGTCTTTGTAGTAGAATAATTTATAATCCTTTGGGTATATACCCAGTAGTGGGATGGCTGGGTCATATGGTACATCTAGTTCTAGATCCTTGAGGAATTGCCATACTGTTTTCCATAATGGTTGAACTAGTTTACAATCCCACCAACAGTGTAAAAGTGTTCCTATTTCTCCACATCCTTTCCAGTACCTGTTGTTTCCTGACTTTTTAATGATTGCCATTCTAACTGGTGTGAAATGGTATCTCATTGTGGTTTTGATTTGCATTTCTCTGATGGCGAGTGATGATGAGCATTTTTTCATGTGTCTGTTGGCTGTATGAATGTCTTCTTTTGAGAAATGTCTGTTCATATCCTTTGCCCACGTTTTGATGGGGTTGTTTGTTTTCTTCTTGTATATTTGTTTGAGTTCTTTGTAGATTCTGGATATCAGCCCTTTGTCAGATGAGTAGATTGCAAAAATTTTCTCCCATTCTGTAGGTTGCCTGTTCACTCTGATGGTAGTTTCTTTTGCTGTGCAGAAGCTCTTTAGTTTAATTAGATCCCATTTGTCAATTTTGGCTTTTGCTGCCGTTGCTTTTGGTGTTTTTAGACATGAAGTCCTTGCCCATGCCTATGTCCTGAATGGTACTACCTAGATTTTCTTCTAGGGTTTTTATGGTATTAGGTCTAATATTTAAGTCTCTAATCCATCTTGAATTAATCTTCGTATAAGGAGTAAGGAAAGGATCCAGTTTCAGCTTTCTACTTATGGCTAGCCAATATTCCCAGCACCATTTATTAAATAGGGAATCCTTTCCCCATTTCTTGTTTCTCTCAGGTTTGTCAAAGATCAGATGGCTGTAGATGTGTGGTATTATTTCTGAGGACTCTGTTCTGTTCCATTGGTCTATATCTCTGTTTCGGTACCAGTACCATGCTGTTTTGGTTACTGTAGCCTTGTAGTATAGTTTGAAGTCAGGTATCGTGATGCCTCCAGCTTTGTTCTTTTGACTTAGGATTGTCTTGGCAATGCAGGCTCTTTTTTGGTTCCATATGAACCTTAAAGCAGTTTTTTCCAATTCTGTGAAGAAACTCATTGGTAGCTTGATGGGGATGGCATTGAATCTATAAATAACCTTGGGCAGTATGGCCATTTTCACGATATTGATTCTTCCTATCCATGAGCATGGTATGTTCTTCCATTTGTTTGTGTCCTCTTTGATTTCACTGAGCAGTGGTTTGTAGTTTTCCTTGAAGAGGTCCTTGACATCCCTTGTAAGTAGGATTCCTAGGTATTTTATTCTCTTTGAAGCAATTGTGAATGGAAGTTCATTCATGATTTGGTACTCTGTGTGGTGTTTAAGAATGCTTGTGATTTTTGCACATTAATTTTGTATCCTGAGACTTTGCTGAAGTTGCTTATCAGCTTAAGGAGATTTTGGGCTGAGACAATGGGGTTTTCTAAATATACAATCATGTCATCTGCAAACTGGGACAATTAGACTTCTTCTTTTCCTAACTGAATACCCTTGATTTCTTTCTCTTGCCTGATTGCCCTAGCCAGAACTTCCAACACTATGTTGAATAGGAGTGCTGAGAGAGGGCATCCCTGTCTTGTGCCAGTTTTCAAAGGGAATATTTTCAGTTTTTGCCCATTCAGTATGGTATTAGCTGTGGGTTTGTCATAAATAGCTCTTATTATTTTGAGGTACGTTCCATCAATACCGAGTTTATTGAGCGTTTTTAGCATGAAGGGCTGTTGAATTTTGTCAAAAGCCTTTTCTGCATCTATTGAGATAATCATGTGGTTCTTGTCTTTGGTTCTGTTTATGTGCTGGATTACGTTTATTGATTTGCGAATGTTGAACCAGCCTTGCATCCCAGGGATGAAGCCCACTTGATCATGGTGGATAAGCTTTTTGATGTGCTTCTGAATCCGGTTTGCCAGTATTTTATTGAGGATTTTTGCATCGATGTTCATCAGGGATATTGGTCTAAAATTCTCTTTTTTTGTTGGGTTTCTGCCAGGATTTGGTATCAGGATGATGTTGGCCTCATAAAATGAGTTAGGGAGGATTCCCTCTTTTTCTATTGATTGGAATAGTTTCAGAAGGAATGGAACTAGCTCCTCCTTGTACCTCTGGTAGAATTCAGCTGTGAATCCATCTGGTCCTGGACTTTTTTTGGTGGGTAGGCTATTAATTGTTGCCTCAATTTCAGAGCCTACTATTGGTCTATTCAGGGATTCAACTTCTTCCTGGTTTAGTCTTGGAAGAGTGTACGTGTCCAGGAAATTATCCATTTCTTCTAGATTTTCTAGTTGATTTGCGTAGAGGTGTTTATAGTATTCTCTGATGGTAGTTTGTATTTCTGTGGGGTCGGTGGTGATATCCCCTTTATCATTTTTTATTGCGTCTATTTGATTCCTCTCTCTTTTCTTCTTTATTAGTCTTGCTAGCGGTCTGTCAATTTTGTTGATCTTTTCAAAAAACCAACTCCTGGATTCATTGATTTTTTGGAGGGTTTTTTGTGTCTCTATCTCCTTCAGTTCTGCTCTGATCTTAGTTATTTCTTGCCTTCTGCTAGCTTTTGAATATGGTTGCTCTTGCCTCTCTAGTTCTTTTAATTGTGATGTTAAGAGTGTCAATTTTCGATCTTTCCTGCTTTCTCTTGTGGGCATTTAGTGCTATAAATTTCCCTCTACACACTGCTTTAAATGTGTCCCAGAGATTCTGGTATGTTGTATCTTTGTTCTCATTGGTTTCAAAGAACATCTTTATTTCTGCTTTCATTTTGTTATATACCCAGTAGTCATTCAGGAGCAGGTTGTTCAGTTTCCATGTAGTTGAGCGGTTTTGATTGAGTTTCTTAGTCCTGAGTTCTAGTTTGATTGCACTGTGGTCTGAGAGACAGTTTGTTATAATTTCTGTTCTTTTACATTTGCTGAGGAGTGCTTTACTTCCAATTATGTGGTCAATTTTGGAATAAGTGCGATGTGGTGCTGAGAAGAATGTATATTCTGTTGATTTGGGGTGGAGAGTTCTATAGATGTCTATTAGTTCTGCTTGGTGCAGAGATGAGTTCAATTCCTGGATATCCTTGTTAACTTTCTGTCTCGTTGATCTGTCTAATGTTGACAGTGGAGTGTTGAAGTCTCCCATTATTATTGTATGGGAGTCTAAGTCTCTTTGTAAGTCTCTAAGGACTTGCTTTATGAATCTGGGTGCTCCTGTATTGGGTGCATATGTATTTAGGATAGTTAGCTCTTCCTGTTGAATTGATCCCTTTACCATTATGTAATGGCCTTCTTTGTCTCTTTTGATCTTTGATGGTTTAAAGTCTGTTTTATCAGAGACTAGGATTGCAACCCCTGCTTTTTTTTGTTCTCCATTTGCTTGGTAGATCTTCCTCCATCCCTTTATTTTGAGCCTATGTGTGTCTCTGCATGTGAGATGGGTCTCCTGAATACAGCAGACTGATGGGTCTTGACTCTTTAACCAGTTTGCCAGTCTGTGTCTTTTAATTGGAGCATTTAGTCCATTAACATTTAAGGTTAATATTGTTATGTGTGAACTTGATCCTGCCATTATGATATTAACTGGTTATTTTGCTCGTTAGTTGATGCAGTTTCTTCCTAGCATCGATGGTCTTTACATTTTGGCATGTTTTTGCAATGGCTGCTACCGGTTGTTCCTTTCCGTGTTTAGGGCCTCCTTCAGGGTCTCTTGTAAGGCAGGCCTGGTGGTGACAAAATCTCTAAGCATTTGCTTATGTGTAAAGGATTTTATTTCTCCTTCACTTATGAAACTTAGTTTCGCTGGATATGAAATTCCGGGTTTAAAATTCTTTTCTTTAAGAACGTTGAATATTGGCCCCGACTCTCTTCTGGCTTGTAAGGTTTCTGCCGAGAGATCTGCTGTTATTCTGATAGGCTTCCCTTTGTGGGTAACCCGACCTTTCTCTCTGGCTGCCCTTAAGATTTTTTCCTTCATTTCAACTTTGGTGAATCTGGCAATTATGTGTCTTGGAGTTGCTCTTCTGGAGGAGTATCTTTGTGGCGTTCTCTGTATTTCCTGAATTTGAATGTTGGCCTGCCCTACTAGGTTGGGGAAGTTCTCCTGGATGATATGCTGAAGAGTGTTTTCCAACTTGGTTCCATTTTCCCCCTCACTTTCAGGTACCCCAATCAGACGTAGATTTGGTCTTTTTACATAATCCCATACTTCTTGCAGGCTTTGTTCTTTTTCTTCTTTTTTCTTTTGGTTTCTCTTCTCGCTTCATTTCATTCATTTGATCCTCAATTGCTGATACGCTTTCTTCCAGTTGATCGAGTGGGTTACTGAAGCTTGTGCATTTGTCACGTATTTCTCGTGTCATGGTTTTCATCTCTGTCATTTCGTTTATGACCTTCTCTGCATTAATTATTCTAGCTGTCAAATCTTCCACTCTATTTTCACGATTTTTAGTTTCTTTGCACTGGGAACGTAATTCCTCCTTTAGCTCTGAGAAGTTTGATGGACTGAAGCCTTCTTCTCTCATCTCGTCAAAGTCATTCTCTGACCAGCTTCGATCCGTTGCTGGCGATGGGCTGCGCTCCTTTGCAGGGGGAGATGCGCTCTTATATTTTGAATTTCCAGCTTTTCTGCCCTGCTTTTTCCCCATCTTTGTGGTTTTATCTGTCTCTGGTCTTTGATGATGGTGACGTACTGATGGGGTTTTGGTATAGGTGTCCTTCCTGTTTGATAGTTTTCCTTCTAACAGTCAGGACCCTCAGCTGTAGGTCTGTTGGAGATTGCTTGAGGTCCACTCCCGACCCTGTTTGCCTGGGTATCAGCAGCAGAGGTTGCAGAAATAGAATATTGCTGAACAGCGAGTGTACCTGTCTGATTCTTACTTTGGAAGCTTCCTCTCAGGGGTGTACTCCACCCTGTGAGGTGTGGGGTGTCAGACTGCCCCTAGTGGGGGATGTCTCCCAGTTAGGCTACTCAGGGGTCAGGGACCCACTTGAGCAGGCAGTCTGTCCCTTCTCAGATCTCAACCTCCGTGTTGGGAGATCCACTGCTCTCTTCAAAGCTGTCAGACAGAGTCGTTTGCATCTGCAGAGGTTCTGCTGCTTTTTTGTTGTTGTTATTTATCTGTGCCCTGTCCTCAGAGGTGGAGTCTACAGAGACAGGCAGGTTTCCTTGAGCTGCTGTGAGTTCCACCCAGTTCGAGCTTCCTAGCGGCTTTGTTTACCTACTTAAGCCTCAGCAATGGCGGGCGCCCCTCCCCCAGCCTCGCTGCTGCCTTGTGGTTAGATCGCAGACTGCTGTTTTACCAATGAGGGAGGCTCCGTGGGCGTGGGACCCTCCCGGCCAGGTGTGAGATATATTCTCCTGGTGTGCCCATTTGCTTAAAGCGCAGTATTGGGGTGGGAGTTACCCGATATTCCAGGTGTTGTGTGTCTCAGTTCCCCTGGCTAGGAAAAGGGATTCCCTTCCCCCTTGCACTTCCCAGGTGAGGCGATGCCTCACCCTGCTTCAGCTCTCGCTGGTCGGGCTGCAGCAGCTGACCAGCACCGATTGTCTGGCACTCCCTAGTGAGATCACCCCAGTACCTCAGTTGAAAATGCAGAAATCACCGGTCTTCTGTGTCGCTCACGCTGGGAGTTGGAGACTGGAGCTGTTCCTATTCGGCCATCTTGCTCCGCCCCTCTTATTTTTATTTTTATTACTTTGCAAGTGAACTAAAACTGGATCGAATGAGAATAGTAGAATAAGCATGTTTTATTGAATTATGATTTTAATTAGGTATTCCATTACTATGAAACATCATCCAATGTTGCATTATTTTAGCCACTCAATGGTAAATGGAAAAGCAATTCATAATTAAATTAATGAAACCTAGCACCAAGGTGACTTTTCAGTAATTCCTTTTACAGCTGAACTGCAAGATAGATACAAAATGCTGTATTATCTTTGACATATGTTATGGATTTAAACAAATTAAATGGAATTAATGTAATACACCTGTGGTTAAAAGGCTGCGGCGATAAGTATTGTTACTTGTGACCTTCTTTCTTAGGAATTGAAACAGGCTATTAACAAAGCATACATTGTCTTCTTTATTTTGCTTAGGACAGAGACTAGAACTAGAGGAAAGACTTCAGTGAAAGGCTCTATTAAAATCTGTCATGGCTTACTCCTGGTCTGTTATTTAATCCAAAGTGTACATAGAAAGGGGAATGTCTATATTTGGTTGTTAGCATAAGTCTTTAAAGACATTTCTGACACCAATATCTTTTTTTTTAAAAAAATTTTATTTAAAAAATTTTATAGATTTAGGGGGTACAAGTGCAGTTTTGTCACAAGGATATATTGCCTAGTGGTGAAATCTGGGCTTTTAGTGTAACCATCAACCAAACAGTGTATATTATACACAGTAGTTTAATTTCTTATCTCTCACCCCTCTCCCATCCTCCCACTTTTTAGAGTCTCCAATGTCTATTATTCTATTTGGTATTGACACCAATATCTTATCTGTGATAGTTCATTAAGAGCTCATTAAATTTAAACAAAGGTGGTAATTGTTACTAACGACTTACTTTTCTTTCTGTCTATACATTTACTTGTTGTTTACTTACATGTATGTGACAGATATGCCATCCATTGATACTAATACTAAATATTCGTCCTAAGTATAAAAATACATTAGATAATAGAATACAAATATATTTATCAAATAATTCTTTTTTGTTTAGAACCAAATTTACATTATTGTGATTTTCACTTGGTAAGTGCACCAGCTAAGGTTTTCTAAACCTTAAGGTAAAGATATGCCCATTTAATTTTTCCCTCACTTTGAAAATGTCTTCACTGGGGACATGGTAGAAATGTCAAAGATTGTAACACTGGGTGTTTAGCTTGTCCATTTGAAAAATAAAATCAGTTCTGATTTTATTGAGTTGGGGAAAGATCCAGAGAAAATTTTTTTATATCTACTCTTTTGCATTCTCTCCCAAGTATTTTTAGCTTGTGGTAGAGACTAAGAGCACTCTCTTGAAAACATTACCCTCTGGGTATATACCCAGTAGTGGGATGGCTGGGTCATATGGTACATCTAGTTCTAGATCCTTGAGGAATCGCCATACTGTTTTCCATAATGGTTGAACTAGTTTACAATCCCACCAACAGTGTAAAAGTGTTCCTATTTCTCTACATCCTCTCCAGCACCTGTTGTTTCCTGACTTTTTAATGATTGCCATTCTAACTGGTGTGAGATGGTATGTCATTGTGGTTTTGATTTGCATCTCTCTGATGGCGAGTGATGATGAGCATTTTTTCATGTGTCTGTTGGCTGTATGAATGTCTTCTTTTGAGAAATGTCTGTTCATATCCTTTGCCCACTTTTTGATGGGGTTGTTTGTTTTTTTCTTGTAAATTTGTTTGAGTTCTTTGTAGATTCTGGTATCAGCCCTTTGTCAGATGAGTAGATTGCAAAAATTTTCTCCCATTCTGTAGGTTGCCTGTTCACTCTGATGGTAGTTTCTTTTGCTGTGCAGAAGCTCTTTAATTAGATCCCATTAGATTATAAATCATGCTGCTATAAAGACACATGCACACGTATGTTTATTGCGGCACTATTCACAATAGCAAAGACTTGGAATCAACCCAAATGTCCATCTGTGACAGACTGGATTAAGAAAATGTGGCACATATACACCATGGAATATTATGCAGCCATAAAAAAGGATGAGTTTGCGTCCTTTGTAGGGACATGGATGCAGCTGGAAACCATCATTCTTAGCAAACTATCACAAGAACAGAAAACCAAACACCGCATGTTCTCACTCATAGGTGGGAACTGAACAATGAGATCACTTGGACTCGGGAAGGGGAACATCACACACTGGGGCCTATCATGGGGAGGGGGGAGGGGGGAGGGACTGCATTGGGAGTTATACCTGATATAAATGAAGAATTGATGGGTGCTGACGAGTTGATGGGTGCAGCACACCAACATGGCACAAGTATACATATATAACAAACCTGCACGTTATGCACATGTACCCTAGAACTTAAAGTATAATAAAAAAAAAAAATAAATAAATAAACTTCCATTTCTGTTTTGAAAAAAAAAAAACAAAAACATTACCCTCACGGCTCTTAATCCTGGCTGCAGATTCAAATTACCTGGGAAACTACAAAAAAATAGTGACGGCTTCAAGGCTTTGGGACTTCCTGTGCCCTCTACCTGGCATCCTCTTTCCCGAGTTATCTACATGGATAACTGGCCCATCATCTCCTTCTAGTCTTTCCCCAAAAGTCATTTGTTTTTTAACACTCTCAAAGGTCCTTCATTTCTCCTAGTGTACTCCCCTTCATTACCTTTCTGTGAAGGGATCCTTGCGTATTTTGTTTGTTGCTTTTCCCGCATGTAGAACAGTGCCTGAAACACAGTAAGCCCTCATTGATGTTTACTAAATAAATAATGCAAAATAGCTGGGGAGTTATTGTGAGTATAACAGTGTCTAAACAAAGTACACAGCTTCATGGAATCACCTAGAGCCCTTGCTGAAAATACAGATTTTCTTCCATCTTTTTTCAACTATGAAATAGGTTAGTTTCCTTAAAGTATAGCTTAACATTGTCATTTTAATTAGTTTTTCTTTATTACAAGTTGAACATATCCTTAGCCATGAATATTTTTAACTTTTAGTTCTTTTTTTTTCAACTACTTTGCAATTTCTCTATTGGAATTTTAGCCATATTTTTTATCAATTTGCATAAGCATTTCTACATTAGGGCAATGAACTTTTAACCCTACAAGTATTTTCTCACCTTCTTGTTTGTCTTCTTGAGGTGTTTTTGCTATACTGAACATGTTAATATTCAGAATAACTCTTTTATATTATTTCTTCAACTGTGCTTGAATTTAGAAATTGCTCCCCTTTAAGTTATAGAGTCTTCAACTATTCTTGTGGTTTATTTTCCCACAAATTACTATTTAAAAAATGATTTTTTCTTTCTACAGAGGTACGATTTTTTCTTCTGCAGAGCTAAAAAGTTCTGGTATTTATTGAATAATACTGTTTTCCAAATGTTTGGCATGGGTTTTCACTTCAATTCTAAATAAGATTAATAGTAGTTGATTATAGAGAAATAAGATAGAAATACAAATAGATTCTGGTATAGCAGATTTGAGTTCTTTTATTCTGCTCTGTTGATCTGTTGCCTTGTTCTTATTTCCAGGACTAAACTATTATAATTATAGTTTTATAGTATATTCATTACCTGACAGAGAAAGTCAACATCTTTTATTTAAAAAACAATTCTAGCTAGTCTAAAATGTTTATTTTTACTGAAATGTTTCTAAATAATTGTTAACTCAAAATATTTGCTTGAAAATTTACTACTCTTTAAATTTTTAAATTATTTTTAGGTAAATTGGCATCTTTACAACATTTAAAATTCTCATCCACAAAGAGGGTCTATCTTTTCCATGATTTATACTTTGGAGTACATCTAATTTATACTTTGGAGTACACTCTTAGTTTTGTTCATCTTAAGACCTGCAGATTTAACATAATTATTATACAAACACACAAATATGTTTGATGTGAACTCTGAAAGAATCACAATATATTACCCTACTTTATGTTATATTTTTAAAAGTCCTTCAAGCTTCTTATCACTGTCCTTACTATTGACTGGTATTTTTCTTTTTCATTTTTTAAAAATTCCCCTGATGCCAACATTCAAAATGGTTAGAAGGAGCTTATTATATCCTAATATAACTCAGCTCTGTCATGTCAAAAGTGACAAATAAATATCATTCTTGAATCAATGAAGGATAATCACAGTTCCTTTACTATGATAGAGAAGTCATAGAAAGTGATTTGTCTACCATTATAATTCAAATATAGTAAGATTTATGGCACAGATTCTCAATACAATATAAAATCTGATAATAAATCATTTAATGTTTTGCTTCACTTACCAAGCAAATTACTAGCTATTTCCCCTGAGCTCACCAAGTTAGATATTGCATTTTACAATTTGCATTGCTTTTTATTATAGATATAAAAGTAAAATCATTTAAGAATATTTATAATAACGAGATAACCACAGTATAAAAACAGAAAGGGTTCAAGTTTTATGATACACAGGGTAATTAAAGACTATGAAAAATAAAATATTGAGACTAAATGTATTTCATAATCATATATTGTAATAAACAATATTTGATGAAAATAATTCATCATCATGAACTAAGATCTAAAGTAGTTTTTGTTTAATAATATGCTTGATTTAGTAAAACTTAGGCAAAAAGAACATTATTATGGGCTACATACATATAATTTTATGATAGAGACATTAAGTGTTTTCTCAGAAACTATAATATACTTTTATATTCTTGAATCCATTTTATAAATAATGTTTTACTCAACTTTGTCTATGTCTTAAAATGTATTTTATGAAAAATTTCAGGCATATATAAGGACACTAAATGTTTTTGAAATTTTATGAGCAGAAAGTCATAAGAAAGGATTCTCCTGTGTGAGAAGTAAGATTGTAGTTGAGGACAGATATTAGACAACATCAGAACAATGTGGTTACAATTTGAAATTATAGTAAGTACAAAGGCCCAAGAATAAACATCTTGTTTGGGGAACCTCATACATCAAGTTTATAACAAAGGCACTGCCTATTTTTAGTTTCAAGAAATTTCAGCATGGTCAAATGTTAGATGGGTAACTTTTCTTTGACAATCATGAATTCAGATATTAGAGATGAGAAATATGTTCTACATTAGGTAAATAAAAATGTTTTACTTTAGTAATGATAACTGTAATTCTATTATTTTAACTATAGAAAGGGTGAAACCATCTACCAGCACCTACTACTCTAGGTGGAATCCTTGGAGAATTAACACACCTATTTTGACTTGCACATTGTAGAGTAAATTTATTAATGGTATAGTACTATTGCTTGAACCCAAAATAGTGATTGTTTGCTGTCAGAAATATTTTAATAGTTCCAGTACATTTATATAGCTATTTCCCCTAAAAAGTTCAAATCACATAGCATAATTATTCATTATTAGAAATTTTTGGTAAAGTCAGAAATTAACTGGACCCTTAACACATTCATAACTACAAAATTAACAGCAAGGTCTTGAGAAAACACTTGTGTTCAGAAACCTTGCCTCTGTTCTAGAAAATGCTTAAATTTATGGGTAAGAAGTGTTAGTAGTGCTGGAGTTAATTAACCACGTGCTATTTTGAAAATAGAGATTCCAAAATGCTGAATACCCCACTAGTCTTCTACGTAAACTTTGTCTTCAGGTGCTCCTGAGTTTCATACAATAAATTCTGTCCCTTGAAGGTTAAATAAGACAAATACAAATTTCTCTCACAATCCCTCACTCTCCCTGTTCTTTGCTGGTTTTAGGCTTTACCTGGCTGAAGACTGTTCCTAGTGTTTTCTAGAGTTCTAAGTCTATACTTGGATAGAATTGAAAGTGACTGCAGAGTGTGTAGACTTCTAGAACTTTCCTTTAGAGAAGTGATCAGGAGTTGGTTCTTTACTGAGACTTTGATTCTAACAATTCTGGTACTCAGGGTCTGGGGTTTCTTCTAATTTAATGCCAAGATAAGGATGTTTCAGGCTGATGATATCTGATAGGGGGTTGTCCATCATTCAAAGTTCCTCAAGTTTCCTTGAAAACACAGGTTTTCAAGGAAACATAGGTTGTGAAAACACAAAACAAAAAACGTCCCTGTAGCAGTTCAGCAATCGTACTGTGTTAATTCCTGCTGTGGGAAACAGTCATAGCAAAAAGAATGTAAATAAATCAATACATCAATAAATAACACCTCCTTTTGTGTTTACTCCTTCGCCAGATCTTATTGGCACTTATATAATCAAACCATTGGCCTGTGGACCCTGGGAAAGCTGATTGCTAACACTTGCTTTCAAACATCAAGGAGCTATAGTTTCATGGAGAAAGAGTGTGAGAGAGAGAGAGTTGGGTAAGTAAAAATGCTTTACTTAAGTAATGATAACTGAATTATAGTTATCATTACTAAAGAGAAGCCAGGTAAATATAAATCTGAATGTAATAAATCTTATAACTTATCTAGAAGCAGCATAACATTTGCAGACAAAAGGATTAATTGCAGCTTGGAAAACCATGGAAAGCACCTGAAAGGTAATTTTGAGTTGAGCCTTGAGAGATGGTTGGTGAAGGGATATAAAGCTGAAGGGAAAAATCATGAGCACAAGCATGGAAGTGTGGGTACTTGTGGAATGGTTAGGATACGGGAAGTTGTCTGATAAC
The DNA here is from genome assembly GCF_007565055.1 of Rhinopithecus roxellana. Lineage (NCBI taxonomy): Eukaryota > Metazoa > Chordata > Mammalia > Primates > Cercopithecidae > Rhinopithecus > Rhinopithecus roxellana. The sequence goes on along the minus strand of NC_044564.1, from coordinate 83,887,385 downwards.
ACAGAAAGGAACAAATACGTAGTAGATGTTGAAATTGGGGAAAAAAAAAAAACCGAATGAAACTTGTGTGTGGTGAGTTCTACACACCATGATAACGATTCAAGACTTTTCTTCAGACCATAAAAGGCTATCAGGATGTTTGAAAAGAGTAGTGACACATTGTGATTTGCTCTAATGACAAAGATTGTCTTAAATATTAATATAACAGAGGCTGAGAGACTATGAGAGCTCATTAGGATTACGTAGTGTAAATAAGAGAGGCTTAGAATCAAAGTGAAAATAAATAAGCAACTTCTTCCTCTAAGATATGAGGAATTGAGAAGAGTCTCAGTCTAGACAGGGATAAAGGTGGCAATAGTATAAGGGACTCAATTTGGGTTCCTCCAACTTCTTAATTAAGTAGCCAGCAAGGAAACTGGGTAAGTTTGAAGGTTTCCAGGAGTGGTTTGGGGAAAAAAACAGCAACGACAGAAAAATGAATCAAAACAAGATTTGGTTAACACTGTGCTTAAATATTATTTCAAATTGATGTAATAATGAGTCAAATGATCTCCTGAAACTCAGAATAGGAGGTGGGTGGGAAAAGTCGAGGGGACCCTGTAGGGTGCTGAATCATCCAGGACACTGGGAGGGAGTGTCCCCATAGAAAACATGAAACATAAGCCATATATTTCAGGAATTAGATTTCTGAGGAAGAAATTGTTTGTTTTTGGGGATAACAGCAGAAATTTACTCAATGGTGAATAACATCAGGAAGACATCTGCTTTGGAGCAGCTGTGGCCTTGTTATCTCTGATCTTTCATTCTGCCTGGTGCATCTCTTCCCTGTGCTTTTCCTTTCTGGGTCTTCCCCTGTCATCTTGGGCTACCTAGTTCATAGTGTTCTATCTTTTAATTATGTTTAAATTGAGAGACAGATAAGATATAGATAAAATGAGCGACTACTTAGTGATAGAAAAGACTCACATTCCGACTTAATATTATGGTCTTATGATGAGAAACAGCAACTGGAGGATGGGGGAAAATGGAACAGAGAGAAGTTGCCATAGAACGGTGTGTTTGTCCTTGTTGGTATGAGAGGAACTAACATGTAATATGCACCTATTGAGACCAGTCAGTGTGTTTATCACTTTACATATATAATCTCTTTTCATTCTAAAAAACAACTTCACAAGGCAGGTATAAATATTCCCATGTTACAAACACTGAAAATAGAAATTTAAAATGTCAGAGTGCTTGCCTGAGCTCATCCAACTGGTTAGTAGCAATACTGAAGCTTGAACAAAGTCCAGTTGATTCAAAAGACTATGTTCTTTTCATTATACCATATGTATACCCATGTGAAATGCAAATGTATTTTTAAAAATCTATCATTCAAGCTAATCCTAAACTTTGGAGCATTTGTTAGTAAAACAATGTATTTCTATGCTCTGGTATATGTCATTATTTTTTAGCAGCCTATTACTATAAAACTTTGAAAGTGTTTTCAAGGAGATTGAAAAATGATGATTATTGTTATTGCCGAACCTTATGCAATGGGAGTTCACTAAAATTCTGTTGTAATTCTGTTAACCCTGTCTTCCCCATGGAAAAAATCAATAAAATGATGCTCAAATTGACACATAAGCTGCACGGTACCACATCACATCAAGTGTGATTTTCAAAACTTGTGCTAACAAAATCTGTTAACCTGCTGAATACTTGGGCAAAAGTCTTCTTTTCCTTCTGAAGAGGCACTGTTGTCAACCTCTTGAAGAAACCTGACAAACTATCAAGCTATAGTGCCTATTTGATTTTCCATAAAAATTTCCTTTGTAGACTCTGGTATAGTGAATCACCCTCCTTAATTCCCAACAAAACATTAAAGGCAGAAATCATACTCAAATTTAATCACGGTAACATAGTGCCATTTCTATACAGGTTTGTGATATGATTAGTATATAAGAACTGATTAGCCATCAGCGGTTTGGTCTAGTAATCCCTCCAAATGCCTTCCTTGTACTTAATATATTCATGGTGAGAAAGACATGCTTCAAAATGAAATGTGCGACTTTCTAGCTGAAAACACCAGCTGTCTAGAAATGCTTAGGAATTTCAACAGGTAAGAAAAAAATATACCCTCCATTGAAAGTGCCGTGTTGGCAATATTGGCAATATCGATATTCCAGGAAGGACGAAGATGTGCCTGAAGCAAAGAGGCTGAATTCATAGAGGGCAACACTCATCAATCTCAACTAGTGAGAAATAGATATTCTGTGATAAAAAGATTAACCTTACGATCTTTAGCCTCCTGGTAGATGAGGCTGTGTATGACTGACTCATGAATGTTGCAGAGAGCATGTGCGTGGAATCACTCAGCACAAGCCTCACAGGTCTGATTTCAAACTGTTCTTTCTCTGCTTTCTGTCTTCTTCCAGATCAGCATGCTTTTTAGCCAAAGGGTATGACATCAGAATACTTTGATTCTTGGCTTTTCACTGATGTATAGTATCCTCTAGGTTTATAGCTCATTTATTCATTCATTTAGTGGTCTCCTTTTAGGTTCTAGGAGCTAGGGCAGGCACTATGCATATGGAGATTAATAAAACAATTTCTCTGCTTTTAAAGAGCTCCCAATCTAGATAGATAGAGAAACAGACCAATAGAGGCAGGGTTTTAATGTAAGAAGCATGAAAGAAGTAATGAGGGAGTTTCAGGAGATCATTTGACTCATTATTACTTTGATTTGAAATATTGTATTAAAAACAAAAACAAAATGAGTGGAACTTGTATGTGGTGAGTTCTACCATGATGAGGATTTGAGACTGTTCTTTAGGCCATAAAAGGCTACCAAAATGTTTGAAAAGAGTAGTGACACATTGTGATTTGTCTAATGAGAAAGATTGTCTTATATATTAATATAACAGAGGTTGAGAAGCTATGAGAGCTTATCAGGATCACACAGTGTAAATAAGAGAGGCTGAGAATCAAAGTGAAAATAAATAAGCAACTTCTTCCTCTAAGATACGAGAAATTGTTGTTTTCTCAACATGTGTCCATGTGTTCTCATTGTTCAGCTCCCACTTGTAAGTGAGAACATGCGGTGTTTGGTTTTCTGTTCCTGCGTTAGTTGACTGAGGATAATGGCTTCCAACTCCATCCATGTCCCTGAAAAGGACATAATCTCATTCCTTTTTATGGTTGTATAGTATTCCATGGTGCATATGTATGAAATTTTCTTTATCCAGTCTATCATTGATGGGCATTTGGGTTGATTCCATGTCTTCACTATTGTGGATAGTGCTGCAATGAACATACGCATCCATTTATCTTTATAATAGGATGATTTATATTACTTTGGGTATATACCTAGTAATGGGATTGCTGGGTCAAATGGTGTTTCTGTCTCTAGCTCTTTGAGGAATTACCACGTGTCTTCCACAATGGTTGAACTAATTTACACTCCCACTAACAGTGTAAAAGTGTTCCTTTTTGTCCACAATCTCTTCAGCATCTGTTGTTTCTGGACTTTTTAAAAATAATCACCATTCTGACTGGTGTGAGATGGTATCTCCTTGTGGTTTTGATTTGCTTTTCTCTAATGATTAGTGATGCTGAACTTCTTTCATAGGTTTGCTGGCCACATGAATGTCTTCTTTTGAGAAGTTTTTGTTTTTTTCTTAGTACTTTTTGACAAACTCTGTCTTCTAATTAGTCTTTACTTCATTAATATATAATTTAATTAATGTTTCGGTGGATTGTATTACCAAACATTAACAGGATCTTTTTTTAAGGCAGGGTTTCACTATGTTGCCCAGGCTAGATTTGAACTCCTGGCCTCAAGTACTCTTCCCACCTACACGTTATAAATCTCATAAGGCAATGTTTTTTTAAGAGCAGTTTTAGGTTCACAGATGTTGAAAAGGTATTTTATTTTAAATTCTTAAACAATTTAGAAATAAATTAAGAGAAACAAAAGTTAACAAAAGTTAGTCATTCGCATTTACTCTGATATTTACCATTTTTATTAGTCTTTATTTTATTTTATTTTTTTGAGATGGAGTCTCACTCTATTGCCCAGGCTGGAATGAGTGCAGTAGTGCGATCTCAGCTCACTGTGACCTCTGCTTCCCAGGTTCAAAGGTTCTCCTGCCTCAGGCTCCCAAATAGCTGGAATTACAGGCGTGCACCACCACACCCAGCTAATTTTTGTATTTTTAGTAGAGACAGGGTTTCACCATGTTGGCCAGGCTGGTCTGGAACCCCTGACCTCGTGATCCTCTCGCCTTGGCCTCCCAAAGTGCTGAGATTATAGGCATGAGCCAATGCGTCCAGCCATTGTTAGTCTTTATTCTTTTCAGAGGATTCAAATTTGCATGTGGTATTATTTCTCTTCCTCCTAAATAATTTCATTTATTATTTCTTTTAATATAGGTTTGCAGGCAATGAATTCTTTTAGCTTTTTTGTGTCTGAAAAAGTATATTTTGCCTTCATTCTTGAATGATATTTTTGTTGGATATATAATATGAGTTGACCAATATTTTTTTCCTTTGGCACTTTAAAGATGTAACTTCACTCTCTTTTTTATCCTCTCCTTATAGTTTTTGTTAAGAATCAGCCATCAATTGTATTGCTGCTCCCTTGTATAAAAAATATATATATTTTAAACCTTCTTTCAAGATTTGTTCTTCATCATTGGCTTTAAACAGCCTGACTGCGATAGGCCTTTTGTCTGCTTCTGTATTTATTTATTTTTTTAAATTTTACTTTAGGTTCTGGGATACAAGTGCAGAATGTGTAGGTTTGTTGCACAGGTATATATGTGCCATGGTGGTTTGTTGGACCTGTCAACCCATCGTCTAGCTTTTAAGCCCCACATGCATTAGCTATTTGTCTTAATGCTCTCCCTCCCCTTGCCCCCTACCTGCCGACTGGTCCTGTTGTGTGTTTTTCCCCTTCCTGCGTCCATGTGTTCTCAATGACATCTCATTCAACTCTTACTTACGAGTGAAAACAAGCAGTGTTTGGCGTTCTGTTCCTGTGTTAGTTTGCTGAGGATGATGGCTTCCAGCTTCATCCTCTCCACCCCAAATCAACAGAATATACATTCTTCTCAGTGCCACATGGCACTTATTCAAAAATTAATAACATAATTGGAAGTAAAACACTCCTCAGCAAATGCAAAAGAAGGGAAATCATAACAGTCTCTCAGACCACAGTGCAATCAAATTAGAACTCAGGATTAAGAAACTCACTCAAAATCACACAACTACATGGAAACTGAACAATCTGCTCCTGAATGACTCTAGCGTAAATAATAAAACTAATGCAGAAATCAAGAAGTTCTTTGAAACCAACGAGAAAAAAGAAACAACGTACCAGAATCTCTGGGACACAGCCAAAGCAGTGCTAAGAGGGAAATTTATAGCACTAATGCCCACATCAGAAAGCTAGAAAGATCTCAAATTGATACCTTAACATCACAATTAAAAGAGCTAGAGAAGCAAGAGAAAACAAATCCAAAAGTGAGCAGAAGACAAAAGATAACTAAGATCAGAGCAGAACTGAAGGAGATGGAGACACAAAAAAACCCTTCAAAAAATCAATGAACCCAGGAGCTGGCTTTTTGAAAAAAATAACAAAATAGATAGACTGCCAGCTAGACTAAAAAAGAAGAAAAGAGAGAAGAATCAAATAGACAACAGAAAATGATAAAGGGGATGTCACCACTGACCCCACAGAAATACAAACTACTGTCTGCTTCTTTTTAACTGTTCTATTTGGTGTTGATTTAGTGTTTATTTAAACACCAAATCATTTTTAAACACTAACTCAAATTTAAACATTTCTGATTTTTATGAAATTTGGAGATTTAAGCCATTTTTATTTTTCTTTCCTTTCTTTTTTTTTTTTTTTCTCAGAGATGGGGTCTTGCTCTGTCACTCAGGCTGGAGTGCAGTGGCTTGATCGCAACTCACTGCAGCAGCCTCGACTTACCAGGCACAAGCGATCCTCTCACCTCAGCCACTGGAGTAGCTGGGACTACTCGAGTGCCACCATGCCCAGCTGAGTTTTATATTTTTTGTTGAAAGGGGGGTCTCACCAAGTTGCTCAGGCTGGTCTTGAACTCCTGGGGTCATGAGATTCAACCATCTCAGCCTCCAAACTGTTGGGATTACAAACGTGAGCCACTGCACCCAGCCCATTATTTCTTCAAATACTATTCCTGTCTCATTCTGTGTCTCCTCTCCTTCTAATATGCCATTTACCTGTACATTCAAAATTTGATGTTATCTAATGAGTCACGGTGGCTCTGTTAATTTTTTTCAGTCTTTTTGTTCTATATTGTTCACCTGAGATAATTTCTACTGATATATTCTTATGTTCATTTGCTCTTCTGATATGTCCATTTGGCTAAGTCTTACAGTAAATTTTTATTTCAGAAATTACATATTTCAGTTCTTGATTTTCCATTTAGTTTTTTTTTTTTTTCAGTATCACTTTTTCTACTGAGACTTCCCATTTCTCTGTTGAGCTTTTTAATGCATTCAAACATGTTTTGTTTTGCTACACTGGGATTAGTAACAAAAGACACATGAAAATCTTTACCAGTTCGTTCCAAAATCTGGTTCATTTCAACTTTAGATTTGATTTCCTTTTCTCTTGAATGTATTCAATTTTCTTGATTTTTTGGGTATCGGGTACATTTGTATTTTATTTTTCATATTAAGGCCGCTAAGTTGAAAATATTTTGGTTTTTAAATTTTTATCCAATAAGCATTTTCATAACAGGTATTTTTCTTGGCTTGGCTTCTTGTGTGACAGCTGTAGTCTCTGTTCAGATCTTTTGCCTTTGGATGGATTGCTTTTAGTCTATTCTATGCATGGATGTTTTAGGGTTCTGTCATTGATATGGGCAGAGAAAGTTAATGGAGCTCTTCTCTGGTTCTTTCCCCTCTGGGATTCTCTCATTCTCTTCAGTATTTGCACCCTCTTCACTTCTCTATTACAAGTCTCCAGGCCAGAGAAGCAAACCTTTTTCTCTCTGAACACAAGTGTTGAGTTTCCTATCTTTTCTTCTTAGGCAAGTATGCTCTCTCTAGCAAAGTGTGCCTCGTTCTGTTCATACTCTGGCAACTTCATGGTAGCAGCTCTCATCTCATTTCAGTTTTTGTCTTTGAGCTGCCTTGAGTTGGTTCCACGCATGGGTGGAGATCAACCAGAAATGTGGATAGAGGGCTTTTGTGGAAAGCATTGTCTGGCTCTATCTCTTCTAGGATTCCCTGTTTATAGTTTCCTATTCACTTTTCTGATTCTTAGTTCCAGAAAGATTGTATCCTCTGCAGCTACATGTTTTGGGGGAACTGCCCTTAGCCCCAGGTCTAAAGCCAAAGAGATGAGAATTTCCTTCTACAGCTTTCACAGTTTCCTTTCCTCCAAGTGAGCATGAGCTCTAACTGGAATCTGCTCTGTTTCCTCCCCAGTACTTTAAGGTATTAGCTTTTGTATTATGTTCAGGTTTCATAGTTGTTGTTGTTGTTGTTTTTAATAGGGAGGGAGGTCATTTGGTAGAATGTTAGTCTATTATACTAAGAAGCAGAAACTCAAAAACTCACATGGTGTTAGCAAAGAGCAGACAAACTTCCAGTTGGTTTTATTGCTGTTTTAAAATTCTCTGCAGGCACAAACCCCGTATTGTTTGCATGTGTGCTAGACTGTTTCAAACACCATCCCCTAACCCTTAGCATGCCACAAAAACAGAATTAATATTTTCACCCAGTTTAGAATAAAACGTAATGATATAAAAAGTGTAAACACACTTTTTGAAATTAAATCCACCCAATTTCAAGACAATATGAGCTACTTAATTGCAACTTGATATAATTTCATTTGAATTAGAGTTTCTAAAATACTTGTTTATCATTATATACAATATTATGTTTGTGATTTTTTTTAGGTGGTAATAATGATTAGAACTGTTTCACTCATGCCCCATTTGGCCCTGCTTATCTTTAAAGGTATATATATCAACCTGGAGTTATTGGCACACTCTTTGCAATGTAGCAAACTGCTTCAAAAAGGAAGTCTGCCCATGTGCACTGGTTTCTAACACTCATTAGCGATAAGTTGATCTCTTAACCATTTAAATTATGCTTTCTAATTTCCTCTGTGAGATAAAGTATCATGAGTTGATCTGTGCTTTTAAAACTTTGGTGCTATCTTTATTTTGGTGGTGATATTTATAGGCATAGTTCATAAACATAAGGAACTATTTCAAATGTTCCAAAATGTCATAAACAGACAATCACTCTTGCTGGCCTTCATGGAGCTCACACCCACTGCACCATGCCCTCACAGGAACCACAGAGAAGTCCTGATGGGGAAGCAGTCCTGCCACCTACGCTTTCTGTGATAAGGGAGAAAGTGGAGACTCGGATTGGAGCGGGAGGAAGGCAAACAGTGATTAGCAATTTGCCTGAGGAGATAGAAATCACGAAGTGAGTATTTTTGCTCCTGGTTTGGCACTCTGTGGGAATGGAAGGAACCTAGAGAATAAAGAGGAGAGGAAGCTGGAAATTGGGATGTTTCACCAAATCTCTCCTTTCAATCTTATTTTCAGTAGTCTCCTGATTTTTTTCCCATGTGATTAGTCCACATTTTCTTTGTGTCCTCTAAGGTATCCCTGGAATTTAGTCCTTGTGTTGGCTAAAACCCTTTATCAAGTACTACAGCCACTGACATTATGGAGGGCCTCCAAAGACAGAATTTGAAGAACTGGAATGTTTCTTTCTCACCTATATTCTCTTCTTGTCCTACAAAGTGTCATCTGAATGCCTGCAATGACTTTACACAATTTGATGAAGTTTTAGCATTGTCTGTGCTTCTATGTGGAGGACATGATTAAATGATGCTTTTCTTGTTAAAAAAAAAAAAAGGAAAACCTCGTTTTCCTTTATTACTGATGCTTCTCATTACACAGCACACTTCTATAATTTTATATTTACCCATATGACTGAAAAGCTATTTTTTCTATCAGTCTCTTTTAATTTTCCAAATTTCTACTCAATTAAATAGTGCTTAGAGCAGTGCTTTTGTGGTTCCCCAGAGTGCTTTATTTCAGTGAGTTTCAATAAGTGTTTCCATTTTTTTTAAGCAAAATTAATATTATTACACTTTACTGTTAAAAGGAGATATGCCACAAAGCATTTACCTGTCAGAGGGTAAATCTGATTTTAAGCAACTATTCTTTATTTTATTTTCCTATTAAATTCCAGGAATAATGAACCCAGTATGAATTATATCATTTCCAAACAAAGCAAAGAAAGGACTTATTACCTAAATAGACTATAAGTACCAATAAGCAACTCTATAATAAGTACAAAAAGTAAAACCTGCTTATTAGACATGGTGCTAAAATGAAACAAAATGTAAGAATGATTTAATAAGGAAAGAATTTTTGAAAGAAAAAATCCATATTCATGATAGAATTTGAAATGCAGTTTTTAAAAACAAAATGATTAAAAATTAGATGAGAAAAAGTCTCATAAGTTAATGAAAAAAATTTTGGAAAACAAAGATATTCCTAACATATTAAATGAAGAAAGAATTTGTAATTTACACATAGGAGATTATGGGAGTCAAGGTTTTATGATCTGAAAAGATCAGTGGTATCACTGGACTGGTCAGAAGTAGGTAAAACTGTAACATACACAGCAACAATTCCTTAGGATCTGTGTTCCCACCAAATATCATGTCGAATAGTAATCCCCAATGCTGGAGGAGGGACCTGGTGGAAGGTGATTGGATCATGGAGGCAGTTTCTCTGGAACGGTTTATCACCATCCCCTTAGTACCATCCTCATAAGAGTGAATGAGTTCTCTTGAGATCTGCGCCTTTAAAAGTGTGTGGCACCTTCCCCCTCTCTCTCGTTTGCTCCTACTCTGGCCATGTGACATGTGTGCTCCCTCTTCAACTTCCATCATGATTTTAAGTTTCCTGAGGTTTCCCCAGAGGCTGAGCAGATGCCAGCATTGTGTGTCCTGTACAGCCTGTGAAATCGTGAGCCAATTAAACCTCTTTCGTTTACACCCGGTCTTAGGTATTTCTTTATAGCAATTTGTGAATGGACTAATACACTCACTGTTAGTTCTTGCAGGACCACAGTATGTATTGTGCATGGTAGAAATAAGTCCTCAAAAACAGAAAACCAGAAACAAATTTGGTCAGCAGATGTTTAAAACTGAAGTGAAAATGTTCTTCTCCTATCTTTTCCTAATTTTTAGATGAATGCCCCCATCCTAAGTAAGCCCATAATACATGATACTGGCCAAGGAAATTACCTTTTTGAACCTCAGTTTGAATGTCTCTGACATGGACAATTGTCTGCCTCATAAAGGTAATGAGGGAGATTGTTAGATAATATTTGTGGAAGTGCTCAGATTTGGAGATCAAGAAATGTTAGTTGTTTGCAATTTTCTTTCTTGTTAAATCTGGTATTCTATCTACATTTAAGGAACAAGCAAGTCAATACAGACTTACAGATATCATAAACTACACATATTTAACTTCCTAATTTTTATTCCACATTTAATCTTACCTTGCAGTAGATTGTCTTGAGTCACCTCCATTGAAATCTAGGCTTTAATTTCTCTAAATTGTAATAAGAGGACAGATGTGGTAGCTCATGTCTGTAATGCTCACACTTTGGGAAACCGAGATGCGTGGATTGCTTGAGCTCAAGAGTTCAAGGCCAGCTTGGGAAACACAGCTAAACTCTATCGCTAGAAAACAAAACCAAAAATAAAAATTAGCTAGACATGGTGGCATGTGCCTGTAGTCTCAGCTACTTGGGAGATTAAAGTGGGAAGACTGCTTGAGCCTGGGAGTTTGAGGCTGCAGTGAGCTGTGATCGTGCCACTGCACTCCAGCCTGTGCAACAGAGTGAAATCCCATCTCAAAAAAAAAAAAAAAAAAAAAAAAAAAATTGTAATAAGAAATTCATATAGAATCCCTGTTCATTCTGCTTACTTCTGACTCACAATAACATTTATACCATTTTTAACATCTTACAATGACTATGAAAATATGACAGAAAGTGATTTGGTGAAAATATCAAAAGAGAAATGACCCTTTTTCTCTCCTGCATGACTCCACATACATGACCTGTACTTAGAAAAAAGTCCTCCACATCTCTTGCCCATTTCTAGGATAAAATTTGATAGTGTCAGATATAAAAGAAGTATCAGAGAGTCAGTAAACAATAGGACCAAAATGATATGAATCAATAAACAAGCCAAATCTGATTTGGCAAAAGAGTAAGTTAAACATAATGATTTGAATTTTGCTTGACACATCAGAATATCTTTTTTTGCATTAGAAAAATCTTTCTTGATGTCTTGGAAAAGAGATTAAGGATGATCTTCTTTTGATTGCCCTTGTGTACAAATAGGAATTCTCTTGACAGTTTTATCATATGTTGTTTAATCATTCGAAGTAAACAAAATCAGCTTTTCTTTCATTTTAATATTTTGTCAATACACGCCTGCTTATTAGTTTATCCCAAAAGACATTTGAACTAAATTTCAAGCATAGTAATAGCTAGGTTGTGTAAAACAATATAATAGATATGTCTTACTGGATTACAGTCTACTTTAATTTTTACAAAAGTAGACATAAATGTTGGACCCATTTAAGTAAATTCCAAAGAGCAGCAAACTTCATTCCATTTCAGGAAGGAAAACATGTCACAGCATATAGCACACTTTGAATAATAACCTTAGCTACTGGTTGGTAGTGATAATTCCTGGGAGCACAGGGGACTGTTCATATATTCTGTGTACCTGAGTATCAAGGGCTACCACTGATAGCTGTGCAGGCCTGGTAATAAATGACAAAGGTGAGTGTTATAAATACATTTATAAAGATAAGAAACAGCAAAACATATGCAATAATATTGATTCTTTTGGGAGAAACTTTATTTTAGGTTACTCAAAAACTTCCAAATACCTTTAATAAATTAGAATTTTAGAACTTGTGGGGATATTTGAAATTATCTCATACCAATTCCTCATTTTACAGAGCATAAACATAGATATTGGACAATCTTTTAGAGTATTTATTTTTGTCTTGTTTGGTCTGGGAGAGACTGAGATGTTTAGGAGTTCAAAAAGTATTGTTTCCAATAATTTCTCCTTGTTTCTTTTAGTTTTGCTTTTCATATTTGAATGCATTCTGCACAAACTCCCTCCCCCACACATAAATGAATTCAACATCTAGAGTTTCAAGAGGACTATATCATCATTAAATATTAAAATATTTAACAATAATTAATAAAATGCACTTTGATCCCATGGATACATTCTTTTATGGATCCTCACTTGCAATTACTTTTGTCAGTGTGATGGTTAATACTGAGTATCAAATTGATTGGATTGAAGGATACAAAGTATTGATCCTGGGTGTGTCTGTGAGGGTGTTGCTAAAGGAGATTAACATTTGAGTCAGGGGGTTGGGAAATGCAGACTCACCCTTAATCTGGGTGAGCACAATCTAATCAGCTGCCAGCATAGCTAGAATATAAGCAGGGGAAACAAAACAAAAAAAAATTTGAAAAGAGAGACGGGCCTAGCCTTCCAGCCTACATCTTTCTTTCATGCTGGATGCTTCCTGCCCTCTAACATCAGACTCCAAGTTCTTCCGTTTTGGAACTCGGACTGGCTCTCCTTGCGCCTCAGCCTGCAGACGGCCTATTGTGGGACCATGTGATCATGTGAGTTAACACTTAATAAACTCCCCTTTATATATATATGTCTATTTCATTAGTTCTGTCCCTCTAGATAACCCTGAGTAATACAGTCACTCTTTTCTATGTTTCTTTTTTTGCCTGTTGACTTTTTGCTCATTAATTTTTACTTGTTGTTTTGTTTTATGTGTATACTATAAAAAGGGGACAAGGTTGTAATTTTAAAAATCTGAAAATATTTTCCTTTGGTTAGCTAATTTTATGTGGCTTTAAAAAATACACTAAATTTCTAATCTATCTTGAATTAATTTTTGTATAAGGTGTAAGGAAGGGATCCAGTTTCAGCTTTCTACTTATGGCTAGCCAGTTTTCCCAGCACCATTTATTAAATAGGGAATCCTTTCCCCATTTCTTGTTTTTGTCAGGTTTGTCAAAGATCAGATGGTTGTAGATGTGTGGTATTGTTTCAGAGGGCTCTGTTCTGTTCCATTGGTTAGAGACTCAAATGTTAGACCTAAAACCATAAAAACCCTAGAAGAAAACCTAGGCAATACCATTCAAGACATAGGCATGGGCAAGGACCTCATGTCTAAAACACCAAAAGCAATGGCAACAAAACCCAAAATTGACAAATGGGATCTAATTAAACTAAAGAGCTTCTGCACAGCAAAAGAAACTACCATCAGAGTGAACAGGCAATCTACAGAATGGGAGAAAATTTCTGCAATCTATTCATCTGACAAAGGGCTAATATCCAGAAATTACAAAGAACTCAAACAAATTTACAAGAAAAAATCAAACAACCCCATCAAAAAGTGGGCAAAGGATATGAACAGACATTTCTCAAAAGAAGACATTTATGCAGCCAACAGACACATGAAAAAATGCTCATCATCACTCGCCATCAGAGAAATGCAAATCAAAACCATGATGAGATACCATCTCACACCAGTTAGAATGGCGATCATTAAGAAGTCAGGAAACAACAGGTGCTGGAGAAGATGTGGAGAAATAGGAACACTTTTACACTGTTGGTGGGAATGTAAACTAGTTCAACCATTGTGGAAGACAGTGTGGCGATTCCTCAAGGATCTAGAACTAGAAATACCATTTGACCCAGCCATCCCATTGCTGGGTATATACCCAAAGGATTATAAATCATGCTGCTATAAAGACACGTGCACACGTATGTTTATTGGGGCATTATTCACAATAGCAAAGACTTGATATCAACCCAAATGTCCATCAGTGACAGACTGGATTAAGAAAATGTGGCACATATACACCATGGAATACTATGCAGCCATAGAAAAGGATGTGTTGATGTCCTTTGTAGGGACATGGATGCAGCTGGAAACCATCATTCTCAGCAAACTATTGCAAGAACAGAAAAGCAAACACCACATGTTCTCATTCACAGGTGGGAACTGAACAATGAGAACACTTGGATACAGGAAGGGGAACATCACACACCAGGGTCTGTTATAGGATGGGCAGAGTGGGGAGGGATAACATTAGGAGATATACCTAATGTAAATGACAAGTTAATGGGTGCAGCACACCAACATGGAGCATGTATGCATATGTAACAAACCTGCACGTTGTGCACATGTACCCTAGAATATAAAGTATAATTTTAAAAATACACTAAATTGTTGTTTCCTTTGATTGGTCTCTTTTTATAATATTATGATTTCTTTGTCTCTAGAATTTTTCCAGTTTTGAAGATACATGTTTGTGTTCAAATCTAGTAGTGGTTGCTTTTATATTTTTCAAAATATTACTTTTGTAAGAAGCATAGGCATAACAACCATCAACTGTCAGACTGTATTTCAGGGCATGTGAGATTTGGAAACAGAGGAAAATGGGTTTGGTATAATAGTGGTATTTTGACAGTAAAAACTGATCTGCCATCTCTGGTAACAGAACACAGAATGTACTTCTAAGTTCAATCATTCACTCACTAAATTCATGATTTTGCTACAACCGCATATTACTACTTAGACTGTCATTTACTTAATATTTCTGTTAAATCAACTTATTTTTAAATATATAGTTTATAGCATTGCCTTAAGCAATAATATCTATGAAATTGTGGTATTTTAATGACAGGTTCCTTATTTAAAAATATGTTAAAGTAAATCCATCACAATTAAAATGAAATATTGTTCACACGAGTATCCTATAAAATAATCTTATATACCACATGTAGTGTAATACTGATCTAGCTTACATTTCCCTTATTATCAAAGCATAAACAGGGAAGGGCATGGGTGCAAAGAAAACGCAACAGACAAAATAATTTATCTTCATTGGCTTATATGTTATTTATTTATAATGTGTACATCATCTTTCATTTTTATTCCTAATATTTTACTTTGTTTTATCTCTTCATTGGCTTTAACCTTGCTGAAATGTTATGTATTTTGTAGGTTATTTTAGAAATAGGCCTTAAAATTAATTTTAAATACTAATGTTAAAATGGCTTGTATTTCACTAATTTCTACATTTACCTTTTCAAAATTCTTTCTTTGGCCTTTAGTTTGTTAATCTTCTTCTATCTTCTCAAGTGGAATCTTTAGTTCTTTCATTTTTATTTTCTCTCTCTTTAGTATAATTTTAGTCACATAAATTTCAATACACAATAATGGGTTAATTTCTAATTAGTTTGTAACTGATAGTTTGATATTCTCTTTATATGACTAATTGCTTAGGATGGTGTATTGTTTTTTGATTTCTATTTTCAGAATTTTCAATTAGTTTCATTTTATTTGTTTATCCTTTATTAAATTCTAGCACTTTGCATTGTAGCAGAGGATATTGTTACTACATTATTTATTTTAAATATTTATTATATACTAAGTTTCAAAAAAACTCAACAAATCTTTGATAAATATTAATGGATGTAAAAAAAGTCTTCTCAATTGTTACTAATCTGATTGACAGTTTTCCAAAAGATAAAGAAAATGGGAATCCTCCCCAAATCATTCTATCAAGCCAGTATCACCCTAATACCAAAACCAGGAAAGGATAAAACTAAAAAAGAAAACTACAGACCAATATCCCTGATGAACATAGATGCAAAAATCCTCAACAAAATACTGGCTAACTGAATCCAGCAGCATATCAAAAGGATAATCCAGCAGCATATCAAAAGGATAAACTACCATGATCAAGTGGGCTTCATACCAGGAATGCAGGGATGGTTTAACATCTGCAAGTTAAAAAATATGATAAACCACATAAACAGAATTAAAAACACAAATCACATGATTTTCTCAATATATACGGAAAAATAATTTGACAAAATCCAGCATCCCTTTATGATTAAAAACCTCAGCAAAATCGGTATAGAAGGGACATACCTTAAGGAAATAAAAGCCATTTGTGACTAACCACAGCCAACATTATACTGAATGTGAAAAAGTTGAAAGCAGTCCCCCTGAGAAATGGAAAAAGACAAGGATGCCCACTCTCACCATTTCTATTCAAGATAGTACTGGAAGTCCTAACCAGAGCAACCAGACAAGAGAAAGAAGTAAAGGGCATCCAAATCAGTAAAGAGGAAGTCAAACTGTCGCTGTTTACTGATGACATGATTATATACCTAGAAAATCCTAAAGACTCATCCAAAAAGCTCCTAGAACTGGTTAGTTAATTCAGCAAACTTTCAGGATACAATTCTAGCACAATGTACACAAATGTACACAAATCAGTAGCCCTGCTATACACCACCAGTGACCAAGCTGAGAATCAAATCAAGAACTTAACCCCTTTTACAATGCCGCAAAAAAAAAAAAAAAAAGTAGTAATATACTGAGCCAAGGAGGTGAACGACCTCTATAAGGAAAACTACAAAACACCACTGAAAGAAATTACAGGTGACCCAAACAAATGGAAACACATCTCATACTCATGGATGGGTTGAAGCAATATTGTGAAAATGCACATACTGCCAAAAGCAATCTACGAATTCAGTGCAATTCCTATCAAAATACCACCATCACTCTTCAGAGAATTAGAAAAAACAATCCTAAAATTCATATGGAACCAAAAAAATAGTCCACATAGCCAAAGTAAGTCTAAGCAAAAGGAATAAATCTGGAGGCATCACATTACCTAACTTCAAACTATACTATAAGGCTATAGCAACCAAAACAACATGGTACTGGTATAGAAACAGGCATACAGACCAATGAAACAGAATAGAGAACCCAGAAATAAAGCCCAATAGTTACAGCCAACTGATCTTCAATAAGGCAAACAAAAACATAAAATGAGGAAAGGACTCCCTATTCAACAAAGGGGTCTGGGATAATTGGGAAGCCACATGTAGGAGAATGAAACTGGATCCTCATCTCTCACCTTATACAAAAATCAACTCAAGATAGACCAAATCTAAGACCTGAAACCATAACAATTCTGGAAGACAACATTGGAAAAACCCTCCTTGACACTGGCTTAGACAAAGATGACTTCTTTACCAAGAACCCAAAAGCAGACACAACAGAACCAAAGATAAATAGATACGACTTAATTAAACTAAAAAGCTTCTGCACAGCAAAAGAAATAATCAGTAAACAGACAACCTACAGAGTGGGGAAAAAAGTCTTTGCAATCTATACATCCAAAAAATAACTAATATCCAGAATCTACAAGGAATTCAAACAAATCAGCAAGAAAAAAAACCAAACAATTCCATCAAAAAGTAGGCTAGAATAGACAGTTCTCAAAAGAAGATATACAAATGGCCAAAAAACATATGAAAAAATGCTCAACAGCACTAATTATCAGGGAAATGCAAATCAAAACCACAGTGTGGTACCACCTTACTCCTGCAAGGATGGCTACAATCAAAAAAATAAAAAACAAATGTTGGTGTAGATGTGGTGAAAAGGGAACACTTTTGCACCGTTGGTGGGAATGTAAACTAGTACAACCACTGTGGAAAACAGTGTGGAGATTCCTTAAAGAATTAAAGTATGCCTACCATTTGATCTAGCAATCCCACTACTGGGTATCTACCCAGAGGAAAAGAAGTCATTATACAAAAAGATACTTGCACACCCTTGTTTATGGCAACACAATTCACAATTGCAAAAATATGGAACCAGCCCAAAAGGCCATCAATCAACAAGTGGATAAAGAAAATGTGGCATATATATACCATGGAATACTACTCAGACATAAAAAGGAACACAATAATGGCATTCACAGCAACCTGGATGGAATTGGAGACCATTATTCTATGTGAAGTAACTCAGGAATGGAAAACCAAACATTGGATGTTGTCATTCATAAGTCAGAGCTAAGCTATGAAGAGGCAAAGGCATATGGGCCAGGCACGGTGGCTCACTCCTGTATTCCCAGCACTTTGGGAGGCCAAGGTGGGGGATCATGAGGTCAGGAGTTTGAGACCAGCCTGGCCAACATAGTGAAACCCCATCTTTACTAAAAATACAAAAAAAAAAAAATTTTTTTTAGTCGGGCCTGCTGGCAGGCTCCTGTAATCCCAGCTACTTGGGAGGCTGAGGCAGGAGAATCGCTTGAACCCAGGAGGCAGAGGTTGCAGTGACCCGAGATCATGCCACTGCACTCCAACCTGGGCAACAGAGTGAGACTCTGTCTTAGAAGAAAAAAAAAGAATGATACAATGGACTTCAGGGACTTGGGGGAAAGGATGGGAGGTGGGTGAGGGATAAAATACTACACATTGGGTACAGTGTACACTGCTCCAGTTTGGCGGGGGTGGGCAAAATCTCAGAAATCACTACTAAAGTACTTATACATGTGACCAAACACCACCTGTTCCATAAACACCTATTGAAATTCAAAAAAATTCAAAAAAAATTAAACAAATAATTAAGTAATAAAGTAAAAAAAGAAGTCTTCTCCACAGGGTAAAATATCTTGATATCTTTAAAGAAAAGTACGTCAAAATATTTCAGAATATGTGTTACTTTTTAATTGTTCTGAGTATTATTTTAAATAATCTCTATCTATATATCTATCTATGTCCTGTATGAATTGGTATATTTGTAAAATGTGTATAATAACAGTACCTCCCATAGGCTTATTTCTAGTATTAAATGAGTTAGCTTATGAAAAGCTCTTAAAAGAATACTTGTATATAAAAAGTGCATTAGCAGCAGCAGCAGCAGTATAAAAATTTATAAATACAGCACATGGAGAATCAGTATAGCATGGTATAAGCTTTAGATTCATATTGCCTGTTTCAGCTCAGGTTCTCTGGAAACTGGACTGAGAGAGAGATTTTTAATAGAGGAAGCTTATTGGAATGAGGTCTCTGGATTACTAACCCTGGATGTGAGGGAAGCCAAATTGGGCAGAGGGAGAGTTTGCACTGTCAGGTAATCAAATCAAAGGCCTCAGCCCAGTCCCACAGGTATCTGTAGAGCTAAGATGGTCCCCAAGTTGTCTCAGATTGAGGCAAGAGGGTGTGGCCTTTACAGTACTGTGAACATTCATCAAAATTTATTGAAATCACTCATCTTAGGATGACCTCACTCCTATTTTCATTGTTACAGATTTTTATATTAAAAAAATTTATATTTAAAAATTTTATTTATCATTATTGTAGCGGTGACTAAGTCAGCAGAAATATGTTTTAAAAATGGTAAGTCTAGCATTTTTTATCAAAAATTTATTTTAATGTTTTTCATTGAGATGCTATTTCACCATCACCTTTAATATTAATAGTGTTAAGTAATTTAAATCATGTCATGTGTGTGTACTCTGTAATCTTTATAGTGTGAGTTATCAGTTTCAGACAAATTTAGGTTAACATACGCTACTATGAAACTGGAGTCCTCTAATTCTCTTTTGATTTTTATGAGTTTGATTTACACACCTGATGCCATCATATTTTTTCCTCCCTGTTTCTTGCTGGCTAAATATGACATTCTTTGCTCCATTGTTTTTCTTCTACTGGTTTGGAAGTTATATCTGTTTTGGAAGTCATATCTACTTTCCTATTGTGTGTTCTTGTTAAACCACCATAGCCAAGTTCATGTTTTTAAGTTTTATTAGTCTCTAGAAGTAACTGAGTGTATGTATTCCCACAATAAAAATGAAGTCTTAGAACTGATTTTTTTTATAATTCTGATACATTTCTGATTTAAAAAGATGCATCAATTTCTGTGGTTGACAGAATACCTCCTCACCTTCTTCCATCCCCTAGCGTTCATGTCATAATCCACGGAGCCCGTGAATGTTATCTTACATGGAAAAAGGGACTTTGCAGATGTGATTAAATCAAGCGTGTTGAGATGGGGAAGTTACATTGGGTGGGCTCGATGATGGAAGGATAAAAAGCAAAGAACAGTATGCCATTTTTCTATTGCTGGTATAAGATATAACCACACATTTAGTAGCTACATGCAACACAAGTTTATTGCTTTACAGTTCTGGAGGTCAGAAGCTGAAACGGCTTTTACAGGGCTAAAATCAAGGTGCTAGCAGAGCTGCATTTCTTCTGGAGGCTTCAGAGGAGAAAGTGCTTCCTTGCTTTTTGCATGTTCCTTCTGGTGGCTCTAGGGGAGAATTTTTTTCTTACCTTTTCCAGGTTCTAGATACTACTTGCATTCCTCTATATGGCTCTTCTTCCATCTTCAAAGTGTCACTCCAACCTCTACTTGCATCTTCACATTGAATTCTCTGACTCTGACCCTCCTGCTCTCCTTTTATCCTTGCAACTCCATTGGGCCCACTGGATTATCCAAGTTAATTTCTCCATCTCAGGATCCTTAACTAAAGACATCTGCAAAACCACCTTTACCGTGTAAATTAATATAGTTACAGATTTGGGGCTGTCCAAACCTGGACACCTTTGGAGGGCCATTATTCTACCTACCACACATAGATTCTCCCTTAGAGCTTCTGGAAGAAACGCTATCTTTGACTGTGGCCCTGTAAGGCTGAATTTAACATTTTTGAACTTCAAACATGTACAATAATAATTTTGTGTTGTCTTAAGCCACTACATTTGTGTGGCTATGTTACAAAAGCAATAGGAAACTAACATATCTCCCTTCTCCTGTATAAATCGCCTTCTGAACACTTCAGTGCATTCAGTGCATTAAAAGCCAATCAGTCATTTTGGTTGGAAGTCAACACTTTTAATCAGTTTTGTCCTAAAGTTGATTTGAACATGTGTCAGTTTAATTACCCTCTAGAATATGCAAATCATATCAATGTCATATCTATTAACATCTAAAGAAAAACCCATCTAGCAATGTTAGTATGTAAAAGGATATTTTTTCATATTTGAATCATGTTCCATCAATTGGATTATCTTATTTGTGTGATTAATTAAAGGTGAGGAGGTGTTCTTTATTATACTAATAAAAATATGAGATACCTAGTATTTTACTGCATATAAGATAAAATATAAGCAATAAGATAAATATTGCTGCTAAATATATGTTGTAACTTTAAAAAGCTAGTGTCTTTCTATATTTATAGAATAAGAGCATGTTAATTTTCATGCTGGACAAAAATAATTTGATTTGCAATCAAGCCTGATGAGTTTTCACAATTGCCTTTGAAATAAAATATAGGGTATATTATAAAAATATACATATGTATGTATATAGTCATGCATCACTTAATGATAGGTATATGTTCTCAGAAACGTGTCCTTAGGCTATTTCATCATTGTGTGAACATTATAGAGTATAGTCCCACAAACCTAGATGGTATAGCCCATTACACACCTAGGCTATCTGGTAGGGCTTATTGCTCCTAGGCTACAAACCTGTACTGTTAATTAACTGAATACTGTAGGCAATTGTAATACAATGGTAAGCATTTGTCTATCTAAACATAGAAAAGTGATAAAGTGATTTAAAGTTGCATTTCCTGATGTAACTGTAATCAATATCAATGTTGCTTTTCCTGGCTAGGCATGGTGGCTCATACCTGTAATCCCAGCACTTTAGGAAAATACGGTAAAAATATGGTATAAAAGATAAAAATAGTACATCTGCATAGGGCAGTTAGCATGAATGGAGTCTGCAGGATTGGAAGTTGCTCCGGGTGAATCAGTGAGTGAGTGGTGAGTGAATCTGAAGGCCTAGGGCATTACTATACACTACTATTGACTTTATAAACACTGGACACTGAGGGGGCGTTAATTTATAACATTAATTTTCTTTCTTTAATAATAAATTAACCTTAGCTTACTGTAACTATTTTTACTTTATGAACTTTAAAAATTTGAAACTCTTTGACTCTCGTAAGAACACCTAGCTTAAAACACAAACATGTTGCACAGCTGGACAAGATATTCTTTCTTTATATTCTTATTATATAAATTTTTTCTATATTTTAAATTTAAAATTATTTTTCTCTTTTTTTTGAGACAGGGTCTCACTCTGTCACCCAGGCTGGAGTGCAGTGGTGCGATCTTGGCTCACTGCAACCTCCACCCCTCTGGCTCAAGCGATCCTCTTACTTCAGCCTCCTGAGTAGCTGGGACCACAGGCATGCACCACCACATCCAGCTAATTTTTGTATCTTTCTTGGTGGAGACAGGGTTTTGCCATGTTGCCAGGGTTGGTCTCCAAATCCTGGGCTCAAGCAATCCACCCATCTCAGCCTCCCAAAGTGCTGGAATTGCAGGCGTGAGCCACCATGCCCAGCCTAAATTCTTTTTTTTTTTTTTACTTTTAAACATTTTTGTTAAAAACTAAAGAGGATTATTTGTTTTCTTAGTTAAAAACTAAGACACAAACACACACATTAGCCTAGTCCTATACAGGCTCAGGATCATCAGTATCATTGTCTTCCACCTCCACGTCTTATCCCACTGGAAAGTCTTCAAGGGGCAATAACACACACATGGAGATTTTTCTTTTTTATAAATAGAAGTATACTTTAATATAATGATAAAAATTATAGTAAATACATAAGCCAGTAACATATTTTGTTATCACCATTAAGTATTTATGCATGATATATAATTGCATGATATATTTTTATATTACTGGAAGTGTATATGTTTGATTACATCAGCATCTCTACAAACATGTAGGTGATGCACTGTGCTACATGTGGATACTGCATTATGCTATGATGTCATGAAGTTACTAGATGATAGGGATTTTCCAGCCACATTATAATCTTAGGGGACCGCTATTGTATATGTGGTCTGTTGTTGACTGAAACATTGTTATGCAGTGCATGACCATGTGTACATGTATATGTGCATTGTACACACACACACACACACACACACACACACACATTGCAGGTTCGTATGTTTCCCATGTCGGTTGATAATGGATGACAAGCATTAGTGCAATTTTACATAAGACTGTTTTTCATTGTATTACAAACATTTATCTTGCTTTTAATACTGAAAACTGAGTTCATCTGTTGGTGTTCCTTTTTAAGGTACTTGATAAATTTTGGAAATACTGAGACATTTCCAAAGAGCAATAGACTATATCATGTAGTTTAGGAAATTGAAGATAACTAGAGAAGCTTATGCGATCTGGTAACATGGCTAATATGAAAGAATACAAATTTCTATGTTTCTAAGTTTTCTAAGTATAATAATTACAAGTATACAATTTTAATGATATTAATTAATATCATCAATTGGATCTTAAGTGCCTTTTAGTTTCATTAATGATTCTGTTCTACTTGGAGAATTAGAGAATAAAAGAATAAAATGTATATATAGGATACAGCATCTAGAATGCATTAGCTTAACATATTCATCACCATGCAACAATATGGTTATCCCTGTGTTATTATTATTCCTTGTTATAGAGCTTTTCCAGCTCTTAAAGTTCCAGATCTTGTAGTATTGTAAATTTTAAAATTCTGAAAATATTTAAATTTGAAAATATTGGTTTTTATAGGGAAATGTGTTGTTTAGGAGACAGCATGTGAACAGTTTTATTTAACAACTGGAGGAAAATGCAAAGGGTTGCTGAAAGGCAACCCTTATTTTGATTCATTAGAACTTTAGTAGTCATGTATGATTATTGTAATAATGATAACAACCATATAAAGCCAGGGCTCCTGGAGAGGTGAAACTCCAGGGGAAAAAATTCTACAGTGAGAATCATACAAATCAACTTGCAGCTTTGTTCTGGAGAAAGTAGAAAGACACTCCTGTTTCCTCATAATGACAGGTCAGCTGTCACATGAGTGGGAACAAAATGTACACAATTATGATGGTTTAAATAAACTCTGAAGAAGAAATCCTGAAAAGGCAGTTTAAATTTAAAGCCAACTGGTAGTTCCAGAAGGCATCTGATACAAACAGATGCATATTTTGTCTGTAGGAA
The DNA here is from genome assembly GCF_007565055.1 of Rhinopithecus roxellana. NCBI lineage: Eukaryota > Metazoa > Chordata > Mammalia > Primates > Cercopithecidae > Rhinopithecus > Rhinopithecus roxellana. The sequence continues at coordinate 83,863,341 of NC_044564.1, read as the reverse complement.
ATTCTTAAATGTAGGCTTCGGAAAATTTCCAAAGTTATGTCTTCCAGAGGAAAATGAGTTCACAATCAAACATCTCAAAATAAGTAAGAAAATAATTCACCATGACTAAGAATCATTAGAAAAAATAAATATTTACCCACAGAGACTAAGTCTTAAGATTATCCCATACACTATATAAAATAAGCATGTTCACAAAATCAAGGTACAAAAATCAGTAGCATTTCTATACACCAATAACATTCAAGCTGAGAGCCATATCAAGAATGCAATCTCATTCACAATAGCCACACACAAAAAATAAATACTTAGGAATCCAACCAAAGGTGTGAAAGTTCTCTACAAAGATAACTACAAAACATTGCTGAAAGAAACCATGGATCACATGAACAAATGGAAAAACATTCGGAAAAACAATAGTCATGAAAAAATTAAAATATCTAGGAAACATACAAACATGGAGGTGAAAGAGGGGGGACAAGACACTACTGAAACAAATGGAGAAACATTCCATACTCATGGATTGGAAGAAGCAATATTGTTAAAATAGCCATGCTGCCCAAAGCAATTGACAAACTCATTGCTATTCCTATGAAACTGATGGCAGTGGTGGGCCATCTGGAGCAGCTACTGCCACTGTGCTGGGGCTGCACCCTTCATGGAGCCAGCTGGAGCTGGGAGCAGGCAGGAGCCTCACCCTCCCAGATGCAGCTGCAGCCATCTAAACCATGGCTGCAGATGTTGGTCTCCCACTCCACAGAGCAGGCATGCAAACCCAGGCATACCTGCACTCTTGGGGACCTGGGAAGTGCCCCTACTGCTTTCTCAGAGCTACCCATTCTGCTAGCAGTTGAACACTAGTTGGGACACACTGGCTGTGGAAAGGAGCTGCACCTTGTGGGATTCTTCTGAGCTGTTCTATTGCTCAATAAAGCTCCTCTTCATCTTGCTCACCCTCTACTTGTCTGCATACCTCATTCTTCTCGGGCACAGGATGGTAACTTGAGACCTGCCAAATGAGGCTAAAAGAGCTGCAACACAAACAGGGCTCAGGCATGCCCCTTGCTTGCCATGTTGGGGGTGAAGAGAAAGAAAGAAGAGAGCTATAGCCCTTCAGTGACTCCAGACCTGGGAGCTCCCTGAGCCAGGGCTGTGATTCCCTCTTTGAGTTCCTGGAGTCTCCAAGCTTCTAGGTGCCACCATGTTCCTTAGTGTCAGCCGTGGAAGCTGCTTGCAGTGTGCCTGGTCCAGCCACAGCCTCACAGAGTGCCAACACCTGTACTGGCACCTGGAGCTTCCTACCCTGCTGCAGCAGCTGGCATGACTGTTTGCAGTGGCTGGGCCCCATGTTCACCCACACACCCCTTGCCATTCTGTGCCTTACTCACCTGTTGCAGGCATAGGACTCAGGTTGGTAGTGTGAGCTGAGCACAGTCTGCCAGGCTGAGTGAGTGAAATGAGTCCAGTGGTCCCAAACAAAACTCAAGCAAAGGTGCCACCAGCCACAGAGGTTCTGATCAGAAAAATGACACCCCAAAGATCCCATAACAAAACAACCAATGTCATTTTTCACAGAACTAGTAAAAACTCTGCTAAAATTCACATGGAACCAAAAATGAGCCCAAATAGCCAGAGCAATCAGAGGCAAAAAGAACAAAGTTGGAGGCATCACATTACTGAACTTCAAAGCATACTATAAGGCCACAGTAGCCAAAACAGTATGGTCCTGGTAGAAAAACAGACACACAGACCCACGGAACTGAATAGAGAACCCAGAAATAAAGCTGCACACCAACAACCATCTGATCTTTTACAAAGCTGACAAAACTAAGCAATGGGGAAGGACTCCTTAGTCAATAAATGATGCTGGGTAGCTAGCTAGTCATACACAGAAGAATGAAACTGGACCCCTACCTTTCATCATATACAAACGTTAACTCAATATGAATTAAAGACTTACATATAAGATTTCAATCCATAAAACAATTCTCGAAGAAAACCTAGGAAATACCATTCTGGACATTGGTCTTGAGAAATAATTTATGACTAAAGTTCTCAAAATTGCAACAAAAACAAAAAGTGACAAGTGGGACCCAATTAAACAAAAGAGCTTCTGCACAGCAAAAGAAACTATCAATAAACAGACAAACTACAGAACGAGAGAAAATATTTGCAAACTCTGCATCTGACAAAAGTCTAATATCCAGAATCTATAAGAAACTTAAACAACTGAACAAGCAATATAATAATAATAATAATAATAACCTCATTGAAAAATGGGCAAAAAACATGAACAGATACTTCTCAAAAGAAGACATAAAAGTGGCTGACAAACATATGAAAAAATGATCATTATTAGTCATCAGAGAAATGCAAATCAAAATGACAATGAGATACCATCTTCCACCAGTCAGAATGGCTATTATTAAAAGGTCAAAAACCAACAAATGCTAGTGAGGTTGCTGAGAGAAGGGAACACTTAAACACCATTGGTGGAATGTGAATTAGTCCAGTCACTGTGGAAAGCAGTTTGGAGGTTTCTCAAACAACTTAAAATAAAACTATTATTTGACTCAGCAGTGCCATTACTGGGTACATATAAAAAAATTAAATGAGACACATACTCCCATATGTTCATCACAATACTATTCACAATAGTAAAGACATGGAATCAACCTAGGTGCCTTTCAATAGTGAACTGGATAAAGAAAATGTGGTGTATACATACCATGGAATATGGCTATTAAAAAAAAGAATGAAATCATGCCCTTTGCTGCAACATGAATGCAGATGGAGGCCACTATCTAAGTGAATTAACACAGGAATAGAAAAGCAAATACTGTGTTTTCTCATTTATAAGTGGGAGCTAAACAATGGGTACTCATAGACTTAAAGATAGCAACAATAGACACTGGGGGATAATAGAGGGAGGAGGAAAGGAGAAGGAGAAAGTTTGGAAAAGTAGCCATTGAATACCACGCTCAGTATCTGGGTGACTAGGATCAATCACACCCCAAACCTCCGCATCAAGCAATATACGCATGTAACAAACTTGCACATGTACCCCCTGAATCTAAAATAAAAGTTGAAATTATAAAAAAATGAGAAAAAAAGTGAGAGCTAAGAATCAGAGTAGACAAAGTGGAAGAGAAATTAGTGAACTAAAAGTTAAATGTGAAAACGTATACTCAGGGTATAGTACGAAGATATGTAGAGAAAACATCATTATTAATATTGAAATAATAAAAACTTTCCCTTAAGAATGGAAAATAGTCAAGGGTGCATACTAATAACACTTTCCATCATTGAACTGGAGGTCCAGTTTACCAGAACTGTGAGGCCAAGGAAAGAAGGAATAAATAATTGAATAAACAAATATATTAGATATTTAAAAATTAGGAGAGAGGTTTAAAATTGTCATTATGTGTATAGAAAACGCAAAGTAATATTAGATACATTACTTGATTTAATAAGAGATAAATTAAATACCAACCAAGTACACAAAATCAATTTGTATTTCTATATACCAGCAACAAACAAATACATGGGAAAAAGCCAATTGAACAGAGAAATGATGAAAGAGCTTTACAAAATCCAGTTAGATAATAAATATATTAAAGTTGCAATTGAAAAAATGCAAGTCAGAATTAATGAGAAACCATTATACCCACCAAATTAACAAAATTTAAAAGTTTGACAACATGAAATTTGGGTGAGAATGTGAAACTATTTGGAAAAAAACACATTAGGCATTATCTTATCTAGTAAAGTTAAAAATACAGTACTTATTTTCTCCTACCTACCTCACGCAAATATGTAGGAAATAGTTGAATAATTTTTAAAAAACGACATCAAACCATAGAAATAAAATTAATTAAAAAATGAAAAGTAAAAGGCCAAAAAACATGAAATATCAATGGCGGAGAAACATATAAACAAATGCCCAACCTCATAAGTAATTAAATGAAGGTAAATTAAGATAGCATTTTCACTTTTAAAATTAGTAAAGACTACAAAGAAAAATATCAATTTTTACATGGTTGTTATAAAATGAATGTTGCCACACACTGCATATAAAACTGTTAATGGATACAACTTTCTAGAGTGTTGTTTGGCAGTTATTATGAAAGTGTCTCATCTTTTGATGAAGTAATTTAACCTTTTAACTTAGAAAATAATAATAGACAAGTACAAGATTGACATGCAAGAATGATCACTGAAGTGAAATTTTCAACAGCAAAATAAATTTAAAACTTTCAAAGCTACTATAAAAGGAGAACATTTGCTAAGTTATGGCATATCTACACTGTGAACCATGCTTTACAATTCAATGTTGTGGAGGAATCCTCTCATGATTGTGGCACGACACAAACTGCTTAGAGAAAAAATGCTGGTATAGAACGATGCCAACACTGTTTAAATATTACACATATGCATAAAATGGGTAAGATGTTTAGAACATTTATTGCTGTGTGTGAGATATCAGGCAATTAGATAATTTATACTAGTCCCAACTTATGATGGTTCTACTTAAACTTTTTCAACTTTACGATGGTGCAAAAGTCACAAGCATTCAATAAACACTGTACCTCAAATTTTGAATTTTTTAAATTATAAAATGTTTTATAAAACAAGCTCTGTGTTAGATGATTTTGCCCATCTGCTGGCTAATGCAAGTGTTCTGAGCGTGTTACAGACAGACAAGACTAAGTTACGATGTTTGGTAGGTTAGGTGTATTAAATACATTTATGATCTAATGGTATTTTCAACTTACAATGAGTTTATGAGGACATAAACCCATCATAAGTCAAAGAGAATCTGTGTTCTTTTTTATTTTCCAGATTTTCTATAATGTAATATTGATTTCATTCACATGAAAAAAATTATTTAAAATATATCAGGAAATTAATCTTACATATTGTCACCACAATGGCATTTCTAATATAATACTTATGTTTTTCTCATAACAATTTTGGCTAGGTGTGGTGGCTCATGCCCATAATCCAAGCATTTTGGGAGCCAGGGTGGGAGGATCCCTTGAAACTAGGAGTTCAAGTCCAGTCTGGGCAACATAGTGGGACACTGTCCCTATAAAAAATAAAAAACTTAGCCAGGCATGGTGGTGCCCACCTGTAGTCTCAGCTACCAAGGAGACTGAGGTGAAAGGATTGCTTGAGCTTGGGAGGTCGAGGCTGCAGTGAGCTGTGCTTGTGCCACTGTGCACTAGCCTGTGCAACCCTGTCTCAAAAAATAAAAATAAATTTTAAAAAATAAACAAATTTTTTTTTATTGTTTCTCAAGTAGATAGATGTGTAGCCCACAGATTTTTTTTTACAAAAATATTTAACTGACAAAGATTGTGTATATTCAAGGTATACAACATGATGATTTGATACACATACACATTGTGTAATGATGACCACAGTCAAATTAAGTAACACATTCACCACTACCCGTGCTGTACATTAGATCCCCAGAACTTCTTCATCTTATAACTGAATGTTTGTACCCTTTGACCTTCATTTTCCTGTTTCTCCCACAACCCAGGCTATTACTGCTGTTCTACTCTCAGCTTCTGAAACAGCTCCTCTCTGCAGCTAGTCATGCAGACATCTACTGCTCTCAGCAGAGGTGAAGTCCTGGAGTGGGTAGATCCTCTCCACAGCCGGTTGAGCCAACGCCTGCTTAGAACTGGTGAGCCCAGGGCTTTTATGGGCCTCACAGGGGAGGAAGTGCATGCTGATTGGTGCATGGGTGGCCATGGGCAGGCCCAGAAAAGGCACAACAAATTCCCACCCCAGTCTGTGGGACTGGCAGCCAGCTGGCCTTCAGGCCCTCCCTGGCCTGAAGGTGAGCCTTACCAGGGACCTGCCCCCTTCTGCCCATGAACCTGTAGGAGCCTACCTCCTGCTGCTGTTTATGGTTCCCAGGCTGTAGGTGCCAAGGGGTGCCTGCAGGCTATCACCGAGCTTCCCTCAGCCCCCCATTGGCCTCCCTCCTTTGTTCCTAGGCACCCAAAATCTGGAGGAGGCTGAGGAGCAAGGGGCCGGTGTGTCAGCACTGCCCTGAGCATGTGCACAACTGGGCAGGCTGTGACAGCACCTGGGCTCCACTTGACTTTGCTTGGACACCAGAGTGGGTGCCAGTAACAGGAAGAAGCCAGGCAGAGGGAGCCGGCACTTCTGAGCCTGTGAGGGCAGGGGGCAGGTTCTTGGGCCCCCAAGAGTGCAAGGATGCCTGGATCCGCAGCTGCGGTTTGGGTGGCTGCAGCTGTGTGGGGGTGCAGGGCTCCTGCCTGCTCTGTGGAGTGGAAGGCCTGGGTCTGCAGCAGCGACTTGGGAGGCTGCAGCTGTGCTTAGGAGGGCGGGCCTTCTGCCTGCTCTCAGCACTCCCAAGAGTACAGGGAGGCCCAGGTCCACTGTGGTAACTTGGGCGGCTGCAGCTGAGGCAGGTGAGGTGGGGCTCCTGCTGCCCTGTGCAGTGAGAGGTCCGGGTCTGCAGCCACGACTCGGGCAGCTGCTGTTGCACCTGGGGAGCTCCTGCCCCACCCACTTGGAAGGGATGGGGCTCCCACTTGTCCCTGGCTCCTCCCAGCTCTGTGGAGTGTGCAGCTCAGGTGGCATCTCCCTGCTTCAGCCAGCATGATGGCAGTGACTGCTCTAAAGGGCCATGCTGCCATCAATAATATAAAGATAGTGGTATCAAGTACCATAAGCAGACTCGAATCTCATTTTTAAACCATTATTTATATGTTAGTAGAAAAAAGGTCAAGCATAATTACCAAACACACTAAAATGTTTTTTTATTTTTTCCTAACAGCAATCATTTCTTTGTGTCATTTTTAATGGTCATTTGTAAAGTGTATTATTCCTCTAATATTTCTTTGTCATTCATATTAGAAATTGTGTTCTTGGTGTTTCTAACAATCAGTGCTTTCCAGCTCCAGCACTATTTATCTTCTTGTTTTAACTCTGATGCAAATCAGTTCATGAACTAGAGAAAAAACCAGAAAACTGTCATACAGTCTTCTTGAAACATGAAACCCTGAAGTTACTGATGCTAAAATTCACTCTTAAGTTCATACTTTTATTTTCTTAATATGTAATACATGGCAATACTCTTATTAGACAAAATTGTTTAATTTCTTAGTTCTTAGCAAACAAAAGTTTGATAGCTATGACAGTCCTCAGATATTTGTTAGTTTATGTTTTTGTTCTCATTTTTAGTTTTTGGTGTTTATTTTTATTTTTATCACAGCAAAATAAACACATAATAAAACTATCTTAAAGGGTTATAGCAAAAATAAATAGAACAATCCTACACATAGATCTTCTCCAATTGCAATCTCTTGTGAATTATCTTTTAATGGGTTCAGTTATTAATTTTAGTTATCTCCTTTTATTAAATAATGCAATATTACTATTTATTGATTTGTTATTTTTTAATATAGTCTACTAAATTCTTGTTGTTATAAAAATGAGGATTGAGCTTAACATACTCATTCTATAATTTATTTTCTCCCTCATTTTCCCCTGTTTTTTTTTTTCTCCAAAGAGGTATAAACATTTCTTTATTTGAAACATATGGCAAAGAGAAAATATCTAGATATTTGAATATAATGTTAGTAAAAACACAGAAAATGCGCAATAGCTATAAACAAATGAAGGAAAGCTATTATAAAATAACAGCTTAGATATGTTTTAAGGAGCATTTATAGTAAATCTGGGAATGGGGGGAAAAAACCCACAGAGATTGAATTCATGTAGCACTAAGCACAAATATTGCTGAAGTTTTTGTGGACTGAGGCTCAGAAATTTAAGTACTGAACCAAACATCCCCATTCTCTGCCTTCCTACACACCACCCTTTTTCAGAATCCTCCCCCCAAAAAAGGAGGACTGTGGCCGAGATGAAAATACCCACAAACACCAGAGCTGACTGGCTTGCTTGCATTTATTTCTTTTGGAAGCTAGAGTGCACCTTTTCCATCCAGGGTCTGCCTGACCTGAGCCGCTGACCAGGGACATGTGGTGTGCAAGGACCATCCTGTCCTGCAGCCCTGGTCCCTCTGGGAAAATCTCCATGTGATGCCTGGCATCAGAGTAAACTGGAATCTCAAAAGACGAATTAGGACAAGTATGAAAAGCATAGGGTGCCAAGGAATCCATGTGAGGAGGCCATGCTGGAGCTGGTGAGATTTTTCCTGGCCTCCTTTCTGAAGGACTTTATCTTCCCTCTCAGCTCGAGTCAGTGGTGGTCTGGCTGCTGATGCCACATCCCACTCACAGGGCTTGAGTGGATATCCTAGGCTTTACCTCAGAGGTCACCCAAGGCAGTGCCTGCCTCCTCCCTGAGTCTGTTCCCAACACCTGGGCTTCCAAAAGTTTGTTTTGCCCTAGTTCCTGCCCCTCCACCTCTGTCAAAAATCAGCAAGTGAAAAATCCTTCAAAAAATTCGAAGAATCCAGGAGCCGTTTTCTTTTTCTTGAAAAAATCAATAAAATAGACTGCTAGTGAGACTATAAAGAAGAGAGAAGATTCAAATGAACACACTCAGAAATAGGGGGGATACCACCAATGACCCCACAGAAATACAAACTATCATCAGAGAATACTATAAACAGCTCTTTGCAAATAAACTGGAAAATCCAGAAGAAATGGATAAATTCCTGGACACATACACCCTCCCAAGACTGAACCAGGAAGAAGTTGAATCCCTGAATAGACCAATAACAAGTTCTGAAATTGAAGCAGTAATAAATAGCTTACCAACCAAAAAAAATCCAGGTTCATATGGATTCATAGTCAAATTCTACCAGAGGTGCAAAGAGTAGCTGGTACCCTTAATTTTGAAACTATTCCAAGCAGTTGAAGAGGAGGGACACTTTTCTAAATCATTTTATGGGGCCAGCATCATCCTAATACCAAAGCCTGGCAGATACACATCAAAAAAAGAAAACATCAGGCCAATAGCCTTGATAAACATTGATGTGAATATCCTCAAGAAATACTGGCAACCATCATTCTTAGCAAACTATCACAAGAAGAGAAAACCAAACACCGCATGTTCTCACTCATAGGTGGGAACTGAACAATGAGATCACTTGGACTCGGGAAGGGGAACATCACACACTGGGGCCTATCATGGGGAGGCGGGAGGAGGGAGGGATTGCATTGGGGAGTTATACATGATATAAATGATGAATTGATGGGTGCTGACGAGTTGATGGGTGCAGCACACCAACATGGCATAAGTATACATATGTAACAAACCTTCACGTTATGCACATGTACCCTAGAACTTAAAGTATAATAAAAAAAAAAAAAAAAAAAAAGAAATACTGGCAAACCAAATTCAGCAGCACATTGAAAAGCTTATCCACCATGATCCAGTCGGTTTCATACCTGGGTTGCAAGGCTAGTTCAACATATGCAAATAAATAAATGTAATTCATCACATAAAGAGAACCAAAGACAAAAACAACATGGTTATTTCAATAGATGCAGAAAAGACCTTCAATAAAATTACCTAGTTTATTGAGAGTTTTTAACATGAAAGGATGTTGAATTTTATTGAAGGCCTTTTTTTTAAATTGAAGAATATATCTCAATAAGAGCCATTTATAACAAACTCAGAGCCAATATCATACTGAATGGGCAAGAACTGGAAGCATTCCCCTTGAAAACTGGCACAAGACAAAGACACCCTCTTTCTCATCAGTCTTATACAACATAGTGTTGGAAGATCTGGCCAGGGCAATTAGGCAAGAGAAGGAAATAAAGCCTATTTAAATGGGAAGAGAGGAAGTCAAATTGTCTTTGTTTACAGATGACATGATCCTATGTCTAGAAAACCCCATTGCCTCAGCCCAAAATCTTCTTAAACTGATAAGCCATTTAAGCAAAGCCAAAAACAAACAAACAAACAAAAAAAATTAAAAAAATAAAAACCGATATGCAGAAATCACAAACATTCTTATACACCAACAACAGACAAGCAGAGAGTCAAATAATGAATGAATTCCCATTCAAAAATGCCACAAAGAGAATAAAATACCTAGGAATGCAGGTAATAAGGGAAGTGAAGAACCTCTTCAAGAGAACTACAAACCACCACTGAAGGAAATCAGAGAGGACACAAGCAAATGGAAAAACATTCCATTCTTAGGGATAGGAAGAATCAGTATCACAAAAATGCTCACACTCCTCAAAGCAATTTATAGATTCAATGCTGTTCCCATTAAACTACCATTGACATTCTTCGCAGAATTAGAAAAAAAACTATTTAAAAATTCATATGGAATAAAAAAGAGCTCACACAGCCAAGACAATCCTAAGCTAAAAGAACAAAGCTGGAGGCATCACACTACCTGACTTCAAACTATACTATAAGGCTACAATAACCAAAACAGCATGGTACTGGTACAAAAAACAGGCACATAGACAAATGGAACAGAATAGAGAACACAGAAATTAAACTACACATCTACAATCATCTGATTTCAACAAACCTGACAAAAATAAGCAATAAGGAAAGGATTCACTATTTAATAAATGGTGCTGGGAAAATTCACCCAAGAACAGAAAACCAAACACCACATGTTCTCACTCATAAGTGGGAGTTAAACAATGAGAACACATGGACACAAGAGGGGAACATCACACACTGGGGCCTGTTGAGGGGTAGGGGACTAGGGGACAGATAGCACTAGGAGAAATACCTAATGTAGATGATGGGTTGCTGGGTGCACCAAACCACCATGGCATGTGTATACCTATGTAACAAACATGCACATTCTGCACCTGTATTCCAGAACTTAAAGTATAATAAAAAAAAGGGATGGCATGAAAATATCTGAAAAAATAGATAAATAAATACATGGTGCTCGGAGAACTGGCTAGCAATATGCAGAAAACTGAAACTGGATCCCTTCCTTACAGCTTTTACAAAAATTAACTGAAGACCAAAAGCAATTGCAACAAAAGCAGAAATTGACAAATGGGATCTAATTAAATTAGAGAGTTTATGCACAGCAAATGAAACTATCATCACAGTGAACAGACAACCCACCATGGGAGAGAATTTTTGCAACCTATCCATTTGACAAAGGTCTATTATTCAAAATATACAAGGAACTTAAGCAAATTTGCAAGAAAAAAAAACCAATCCCATTAAAAAGTAGGCAAAAGATATGAACAGATATATCTAAAATAAAAGACATACATGCAGCTAACAAACACATGAAAAAAAGCTCAACATCACTGATCATTAGAGAAATGTGAATCAAAATCGCAATGAGATAACATCTCACGCCAGTCAGAATGGCAATTACGAAAAAGTCAAGAAACAACAGATGCTGGCAAGGTTGCGGAGAAATAGGAATGCTTTTAACACTATTGGTGGGAATATAAATTATTTCTACCATTGTGGAAGACAGTGTGGTGAATTCTCAGAGATTTAGAACTGGAAATATTGACCCAGCAATCTCATTACTGGGTATATACCCAAATAAATATAAATTATTCTATTATAAAGATACATGCATGTGTATGTTCACTGCAGCACTATTCACAATAGCAAAGACATAGCATCAATCCAAATGCCCATCAATGATAGACTGGATAAAGAAAACATGGTACATATACACCATGAAACTCTATGCAGTCATAAAAACGAACAAGACCATATTCTTTGCTGAGACACAGGTGAAGCCAGAAGCCATTATTCTCAGCAAACTAACACAGGGACAGAAAACCAAACACTGCAAGTTCTCACTTATAAGTGGGAGCGGAATAATAAGAACACATGGATACAGAGAAGGGAACAACACTTACTGGGGCCTGTCAGAGGAGACTGGTTGGAGAGAACAGCATTAGAAAAAAGAGCTAATGTATGCTGGGCTTAATACTTTGCTGCATGGTGCAGCAAACCACCACGGCACACGTTCACCTATATAACAAACTGCACATCCTGCACATGTACCCTGGAACTTAAAAAAAATATAATTTTTTAAAAAGTAGAAAAATAATAGATGCTGGCAAGGTGGTGGAGAAAAAGGAACATCTACTGTTGATGGGAGTGTAAATTAGTTCAACCATTGTGGAAGACAGTGTGGTGATTCCTCAAAAACCTCAAGACAGAACTATCATTTGACCCAGCAATCCCATTACTGGGTATATATCAAAAGGAATACAACTCATCCTATAAAGACACATGCATGTGTATGTTCATCGCAACACTATTCACAATAACAAATACATGGAACCAACACAAATACCCATCAATGATAGACTGGATAAAGAAAATGTGGCACATATATACTATGGAATACTAAGCAGCCATTAAAAAGGAATGAGACCATGTCCTTTGCAGGGAATGAATGGAGTCAGAGGCCATTATGCCTAGCAAACTAACTCAGGAAGAGAAAATCAAAACCACATGTTCTCACTTATAAGTGGAAGCCAAATAATGAGAACTCATGAACGCAGAGAGAGGAATAACAAACACTGGGGCCTAGCTGAGGGTAAAGTGTGGAAGGAAGGAGAGTATCAGGAAAAATGACTTATGGGTACTAGGCTCAATACCTGAGTGACAAAATAATCTGTACAACAAACCCTCATGACAGAAGTTTACTGATGTAACAAACCTGCACATGTAGCCCTGAACTTAAAAGTTAAAAACCCTGCAAAACATCAAGTTTTGATTATTATTTGAATATTGTTATTTTCCCTATTCAATCAGATGTTTTTGTTACTTTCAATAAAATACTACCTTTTGTTTCACTAAATTTACACACCGTTTCTTGACTCCCCCAAGAAGAGAATATTAACTCATTTATTCTTCCCTCTGTTTTCTCCATCCTTCCTTCTCCCAACTTCTGTCAGGTGGATAACATCTACTTTCTATTTTTTGCTTATAAAGGTTATTGAATTATAGAGTATGTGCTCTGCTCGAGGATTTAAAAAGTTCAGGATTTTTGGATGTTGGGCTTTCAAAGGGGAGGGGTCTGTTGAGTGGAGAAAATCCCATGAGGACATTGTGGCGCTATTTCTATTTATTTCTATTTCTATCCCCTATTTCTATTTCTGTTTATGTTTTTGCCTCTCCCTTTTCCTTTCCCATTCCCCACTCTACAACATTCCTTCTCTTTTCAAGCCTGTCTTATTCCATCCTCAGCCAAAACACCTCTGGAAAAGTTTAAAGTCTCTTTACACAAACATCCCACCTCCTAAACAATTACTTCCTAATCAATTGTTTCTTTCCTCACATGAGGAGATGAATGATATTTCCAGGCAGGGCCTTGGGTCTTAGCTCCTCCCTTATATCTGAAAAACTTCAGAAAAATATGTGCTGTATGTAAGATAAACAAATGAATACTTTCTTAAATATGTAACAAGTTCCTACAAATAAAGTGTTTCCTGACCATCCTATTAAAGTAGGCTGTTATATCAACCCATTCATCTACCATAGAGGTTATCATTGACATAGTCTGTTTACATATTTGATTATTTGCTAATTTTTTGGTCTAACGTAAACTCCATAAGGATAGAGATTTGGAGACATTTATTTCCAGTGGCTAGAACCTATTAGGGTAAAGAAAATAAATAAGCAATTTATTCTAAAAAATCCAAACTTCAAAGAGCATATTCAACTTATTCAAATGCAGTATATATTTGAACATTGAATATATTTGAATATATATGAATTCTTGAATATTTTAATATACTTTTTAGCCTTTCTAAAATGGAAATATTTTTAAAAGATAGTTTCCTGTATTAAAAATTGGTAAAGAAATAATGGAATTCCAGAGAAGTAATTATTGTGGTAGCAAATATTAGTAAAGACTTTAGGCATTCAAAAGCTTTAACATTTTTTTCATAATATTTGACCTAAGGTTTAATCTCTGGGAATTTCCTGGGGTAGTACTCATGGGTGATTACAGTGGTTTAATTTAATTGTACTCATTGCAGAACTGCTCAGAATGAAAAAAAAACCCACTCAACAAAAAGGGAATAATTAAATAAATGATAGTACATTTGTTTAGTGAAATTCTAGGCAACGGTCACAAAAATCCAGTAGCAGGTATTTAATGATCAAAAACAATTTAATAATATATGTGTACATCTAGGTTTTATGCCAGCCCTTCACCCTTTTCTCATTTTTACATTAAAAACAGACATAGACAAGAAGACACACATGCACGCACACACATACACACTCAAAGTGTGTCTGTATAAATACTGGGGAATAAATACAAAAATTTGAAGACAGAGGTTAGTAATTGCCAGTAACTTTTGTTACTTTTTAAATGTAATCTCAAAATTTTAGAATGGAGCACATATGCTTTTTGTAAGAAACACTGCTAAAAGAATAACAATGTTCTAAAAAAATTTATATTACACTGGCCCTGAAAATGTCAAGTTAGTTTTTCTGGAATTATGCATTAAGTCTGTTTGATGAACTCAATCGTATCTGGAAAACCAATACTTTTCCTGGATCTGGCTCAGCTTCTGTGTTTGTGTTACTTGTAACAGACAGACTTATCTCTTCTGGACTTTGACATTATTTTTGCTATTGTTTTCTGCTTGACATGATGCTACTAATCTCTTCTGGGACTGCTTCTGAAACCAAAAGCTGAGAAAAGAGACCAGGCTGCTGATTCCTTCATGTTCCCCTTGGTCTCATCTTGTTGGTGAGGTACAGTGTAAAGGGCTTTGGTTTGTGACGGCATTATTTTGCAGCTCTTAGATTGCTTCAGACAAAACCCTAAATCAAACACAGGCATATGGAGAAGTTTATAGGAATAACACTGGGCTGTCTCACTAGGCCAAAGCGGGTGTTGTGGATTGAAATCTGGGAAGAACAGATACAAAAATGCCCCAGATGCAGACCGAAGGATTCAAATCTGACCAGGATTCGCTCGGCATCTCTTATCCTGAGTTTCTTTTAACTGTAGCTTCGTCTCTTTCCTAGTACAGCAGTTTTGTCCCTGTTTAGCCTTAGTTTGGATTAGGTTTCTGTCATTGTCACCCAAGGGCTCTTGCTAATGCTCAATATTTATAAGGTTTCATAGTCGTTTGAAAAGAATCGATTTACTCTGATAGTGTCATTTATAATGCATCTATTAACCACACGTATAATTATAGTTTTCAAAGTTCTTTTTTTTTTTTTTTTTTTGAGACGGAGTCTTGCTCTGTCGCCCAGGCTGGAGTGCAGTGGCCGGATCTCAGCTCACTGCAAGCTCCGCCTCCCGGGTTCACGCCATTCTCCTGCCTCAGCCTCCCGTGTAGCTGGGACTACAGGTGCCCACCACGTCGCCCGGCTAGTTTTTTGTATTTTTAGTAGAGACAGGGTTTCACCATGTTAGCCAGGATGGTCTCGATCTCCTGACCTCGTGATCCGCCCGTCTCGGCCTCCCAAAGTGCTGGGATTACAGGCTTGAGCCACCGCGCCCAGCCGTTTTCAAAGTTCTTAAGACTTATTTAGTGCTTATATACTCACTTGTTATATACTGAGAAACATAAATTCTCAAACCACTAATCTTTTATCAGTATTTACTTTTATAATTATGAGTATCTGAGTATTATATTTTAATGTTTCCCTTTGTGGTGTATTAACATTTATAATATTTATACGCACACTAGATGTGCCTGGTGTAACAGTTACTCTCTTGTGTATTCTATGAAAAAAAATCATAGTTTTAAAAAATAATGCTATACTTTCTATAATTACGTATTTATTTTATTGTCAATTCAATTAAAAATTTATTTTACTTAGATGAAACACTAGAGAAGCCCAAAGATCAAATGTTTTTAAAAAGCAACATATAGTTTTACATGAAACATGTATTTTACCCTTCCACGTCATGGAAAGGTACAAGTGAATTCTGTTAGCTCTGTTCCTTTGGTTTCTCAGTGGAAATTCAAAAAGTAAACACACTGTAAATTTTTCTTGTTTGAATATATATAAAAGGCATATTTGTATCAAATGAGGTCAGTAGCATGTGTTCAGTTAGAAAGGGCTTCACATTCTTTGCAGGACACACAGGAAATACACATCCTGCTTTCTTATTCTCTGCTTTCCAACACATTAATCCTCACATGTTAATTATTCAAATTCTGCACTGATATTTAATTAGTCTATGACATCCCACTGTGAGTGAATCCAGTACCACATAGAAGTTTAGGGCCTTAGCTTTAAAGGCAGATAGCCTGTGTTCCAATTTTAGCTTGTCTACATTTTCGCTGTAAAGTTTCCTCGGTGAATTACTTAACTGGTACGCACTTCACTTACCTCATGTGTTCATTAGTGATAACTATAGTAGCTCCTCATATTAATTTTGTAAAGATTCAGTAGGTTAATCATATAAAATCTTAGTCTTGTCCATAGCATGTGATTAAGTAATATTACCTATTACTTTTACTTCCCCAAATTACTGTTTTCAATACTCTCAGTGTATACTCATTATGGTAGCGCTTCATCCCAGTACCGCAGTTTCTTACAAATTGCTCTGAACTCCTATATTTTGTTAACATTTCTTCTATGGTGTCTCACAGTTCTCACACACAAGTTGACAATTTATACTTGTTAAAACTTTTAAGATATGATTATGTACACACTTCAAAATTTATGAAACACAACCTCTCTCCCTACAGTCAACATGTATACATTAACAGGAATGATATTAGATTAGTAGATCCTAGTGACATTGCTGGCTCAAGTGACTGTGTGACAACTATTCCTAGTTGCATCTTGGGGAAACATACCAAAGTGTTTTATGTTTTGAGATTACGAATGGCAACTTTTATCTGAAAATGTAAAAGAGCCCTCTTTCTCATATTTCAATTTTTCATGTAAGTCTACTTCACTGGTGTTAATATGCTCTCCCTTGCTTCCTTTTTCTTTGCATTCAAGTTACACATCATTGTCCTACTTATTGTTTGTGTATATGTGTGTGTCTTACAATATTTTTATTGTGGTAAAACGTCCATGATGTAAAATTTACCATCTTAACCTTTTTGAAGTGGCAAAATTCAGTGGTATTAAATACATTCATATTGTTATGCAACCATCACTATCTTCCATCTCTAGAACTCTTTCCATCTTGCAAAATTGAAACTCTATACCCATTAAACAATAACTGCCTAGTCCTCTCTCCTCCCAGCTCCTGGCAACCACTATTTTACTTTCTGTCTCTATGATTTTGACTGTTCTAAGTACCTCATATAAGTGGAAACATACAATATTGATCTTTTTGTGATCAGGGTTTTTTTTTTTTTTATGATTGGTTTCATTGTTTGTGATTGGTTTAATTTCCTCAAAGTTTATCCATGTTGTAGCAAATGTCAGAATTTCCGTCCTCCTTCAGGCTAAATAATATTCCATTTTATGTGTGTACTAGATTTTACTTATCCATTTATTCATTGATGGACAACTGGGTTGCTTCCATGCTTTAGCTATTGGAGATAACGCTGCTGCTCATGAACAGGACTGTAACAAATTGCCCTGTTTTTTTTTTTTAATCTCTATAAATTATTCTATTTGAATCGAGTGTTTCAGTTTTGTCCTTAACCTCTGTTGACCTAAGCAAAAATCTTTTCTAGTTTTCTGTCAGTTGAACCTTCCTAATTTTCTATTCTAAAACTCCAACCCCTCTTCCACTTGTCTCCTCTCAGAGAAGACCTCATCTCAATTATCCAAATATAATAAATAACAGGTTTCCTCACATTCTTGTACCAAAACTACAAAATAACTGCCTCCATAGTAATTTTTCCTACTTCCTTGCTGCTGCAGTGGAGGAAGTGCCTCTCCTCCCATTTAACCTTATTCACTTTAACTCTATCTTGGACTCTTCTAAGTCATCCCACACATTAAATTAACTACCAAGTCCTCTGGGTTCTACTTTTTCAGTTCTGTCAAATCCTTTTTATAGTCACAACCATATTTGTTCTGGCTAGCATCATGTTACAGCAGATGTGTAGTAACCTGTCTGGTCTGTCATTCTACTCTTGCCCCCTCCGAAGGCTCACACTGCAGCCAGGGTGATTTTTTCATCAATATAATCTGATAGTATCACTCTTGCTCAATGTCTCTCATTGGCTCCCTGCTGCCCTCAAAATAAAGTACAAACAACTTAGAATATCTTACAAATTTTGTTTTTCCTTACCTTTTCATTTTTTCTGTTGACAATCTTTCCATTGTATCCATCCTCCAAGTTAATGATTGGATGGCTGAAAATTATTTATCCAGGCATCAAAATACTCAAAGTTACATAAGAGGTGAGTGAATGGATGGAAGGATAGAAATTATGGCAGTAAGGTTTGTGGAATTTTGTTCATGCACACAGTTTATAAAATGATTTAACTGTAAAGATGGTCTTATTTATGTTTTATAATTAAGTCATGAATTAACTTAAAAAGATGAGCTAAGTCAGAGAAAAAAATATACTTCCAGTAACATGCTAAAATGCATTTGCCAGCCCCATTTGGTAAACCAAATGTCACCAACTTCAGGGTTTTCACTGATAAGCCATATCTTGAAATGCTGCATTTCAGTATTTGCAAATATTTCATAAACAGCTTTCCTTTCTCCCCTGTTAGCTGGTTAAAAGCCATAAACAACTGCTTTGTATTTGTCGCAATTCATACATCTTGAAAGTAGGTGTGATATCCAACGCAGTTTACATAAATCTCTGAATCAGACATGCTACTTTTAATGAAATACCATTTATTTTTCAGTCTGTGAAGAAATTTTCATCTGAGGGGATGTTACTGTGTCAAAAGGGTATTTTTATCCAGAAAGTCTGTAATATTATACTGATAAAAACTTACCTCTTTCTTTCTTTTTAAATTTATTATTATGCTTTAAGTTCTAGGGTACATGTGTACAATGTGCAGGTTTGTTACATAGGTATACATGCCATGCTGTTTTGCTGCACCAATCAAATCGTCATTTACATTAGGTATTTCTCCTAATGCTATCCCTCCCCCAGCGCCCCACCCTCCAACAGGTCCCAGTGTGTGATGTTCCCCTCCCTATGTCCAAGTGTTCTCATTGTTCAATTCCCACCTATGAGTGAGAACATGTGGTGTTTGGTTTTCTGTCCTTATGATAGTTCGCTGAGAATGATGGTTTCCAGCTTCATCCATGTCCCTTCAAAGAACATGAACTCATCCTTTTTCATGGCTGCATAGTATTCCTGGTGTATATGTGCCACATTTTCTTAATCCAGTCTGCCATGATGGACATTTGGGTTGGTTCCAAGTCTTTGCTATTGTGAATAGTGCTGCAATAAACATACGTGTGCATGTGTCTTTATAGTAGCATGATTTATAATCTTTTGGGTATATACCCAGTAATGGGATTGCTGGGTCAAATGGTATTTCTAGTTCTAGATCCTTGAGGAATAGCCACATTGTCTTGCATAAGGGTTGCACTAATACACACTCCCACCAACAGTGTAAAAGTGTTCCTATTTCTCCACATCCTCTCCAGCATCTGTTGTTTCCTGACTTTTTAATGATCGCCATTCTAACTGGCATGAGATTGAATCTCATTGTGGTTTTGATTTGCATTTCTCTGATGAGAAGTGATGATGAGCATTTTTTCATGTGTCTGTTGGCTGCATACATGTATTCTTTTGAAAAGTGTCTGTTCATATCCTTTGTCCACTTTTTGATGGTGTTGTTTCTTTCTTGTAAATTTGTTTAAGTTCTCTGTAGATTCTGAATATTAGCCCTTTGTCAGATAGGTATATTGCAAAACTTTTCTCCCATTCTGTAGGTTGCCTGTTTACTCTGATGGTAGTTTCTTTTGCCATGTAGAAGCTCTTTAGTTTAATTAGATCCCATTTGTCAATTTTGGGTTTTGTTGCCATTGCTTTTGGTGTTTTAGTCATGAAGTCCTTGCCCATGCCTATGTCCTGAATGGTATTACCTAGGTTTTCTTTTAGAGATTTTATGGTTTTAAGTCTAACATTGAAGTCTTTAATCCATCTTGAATTAACTTTTGCATGAGGTGTAAGGAAGGGATCCAGTTTCAGCTTTCTACATATGGCTAGCCAGTTTTCCCAGCACCATTTATTAAATAGGGAATCCTTTCCCCATTGCTTGTTTTTGTCAGGTTTGTCAAAGATCAGATGGCTGTAGATGTGTGATGTCATTTCTGAGGGCTCTGTTCTGTTCCATTGGACTATATCTCTGTTTTGGTACCAGTACCATGCTGTTTTGGTTACTGCAGCCTTGTAGTATAGTTTGAAGTCAGGTAGCGTGATGCCTCTAGCTTTGCTCTTTTGACTTAGGATTGTCTTGGCAATGTGTGCTCTTTTTTGGTTCCATATGAACTTTAAAGCAGTTTTTTCCAATTCCGTGAAGAAACTCATTGGTAGCTTGATGGGGATGGCATTGAATCTATAAATTACCTGGGGCAGTATGGTCATTTTCACAATATTGATTCTTTCTATCCATGAGCATGGAATGTTCTTCCATTTGTTTGTGTCCTCTTTTATTTCGTTGAGCAGTGGTTCATAGTTCTCCTTGAAGAGGTCCTTCACATCCCTTATAAGTTGGATTCCTAGGTATTTTATTCTCTTTGTACCAATTGTGAATGGGAGTTCACTCATGATTTGATTCTCTGTTTGTCTGTTCTTGGTGTATAGGAATGCCTGTGATTTTTGCACATTGATTTTGCATCCTGAGACTTTGCTGAAGTTGCTTATCAGCTTAAGGAGATTTGGGGCTGAGACGATGGGGTTTTCTAAATATACAATCATGTCATCTGCAAACAGGGTCAATTTGACTTCCTCATTTCCTAATTGAATATCCTTTATTTCTTTCTCCTGCCTGACTGCCCTGGCCAGAACTTCCAACACTATGTTGAATAGAAGTGGTGAGACAGGGCATCCTGTCTTGTGCCGATTTTCAAAGGGAATGCTTCCAGTTTTTGCCCATTCAGTATGATATTGGCTGTGGGTTTGTCATAAATAGCTCTTATTATTTTGAGATACCTCCCATCAATACCTAGTTTATTGAGAGTTTTTAGCATGAAGGGCTGTTGACTTTTGTCAAAGGCCTTTTCTGCATCCATTGAGATAATCATGTGGTTTTTGTTTTTGGTTCTATTTATGTGATGGATTACATTTATGGGTTTGCATATGTTAAACCCGCCTTGCATCCCAGGGATGAAGCCAACTTGATCATGGTGGATAAGCTTTTTGATGTGCTGCTGGATCCGGTTTGCCAGTATTTTATTGAGGATTTTTGCATCAATGTTCATCAGGGATATTGGTCTAAAATTCTCTTTTTTTGTTGTGTCTCTGCCACGCTTTGGTATCAGGATGATACTGGCCTCATAAAATGAGAAAAGGAGGATTCCCTCTTTTTCTATTGATTGAAAGAGTTTCAGAAGGAATGGTACCAGCTCCTCTTTGTACCTCTGGTAGAATTTGGCTGTGAATCCGTCTGGTCTTGGACTTTTTTGGTTGGTAAGGTATTAATTATTGCCTCAATTTCAGAGCCTGTTATTGGTCTATTCAGAGATTCAACTTCTTCCTGGTTTAGTCTTGGGAGGGTGTGTCCTAGCACCATTTATTAAATAGGGAATCCTTTCCCCATTCCTTATTTTTGTCAGGTTTGTCAAAGATCAGATGGTTGTAGATGTGTGGTGTTATTTCTGAGGCCTCTGTTGTGTCCCATTGGTTCATATGTCCAGGAATTTATCCATTTCTTCTAGATTTTCTAGTTTATTTGCATAGAGGTATTTACAGTATTTTCTGATGGTAGTTTGTATTTATGTGGGATCAGGGTGATATCCTCTTTTCATTTTTTATTGCATCTATTTGATTCTTCTCTCTTTTCTTCATTAGTCTTGCTAGCAGTCTATCAATTTTGTTGATCTTTTAAAAAAAACCAGCTCCTGGATTCATTGATTTTTTTGAATGGTTTTTTGTGTCTATCTCCTTCAGTTCTGCTTTGATCTTAGTTATTTCTTGCCTTCTGCTAGCTTTTGAATTTGTTTGCTCTTGCTTCTCTAGTTCTTTTAATTGTGATATTAGGGTGTCGATTTTAGATCTTTCCTGCTTTCTCATGTGGGCATTTAGTGCTATACATTTCCCTCTACACACTGCTTTAAATGTGTCCCAGAGATTCTGGTACATTGTGTCTTTGTTCTCATTGGTTTCAAAGAACATATTTATGTCTGCCTTCATTTCGTTATTTGCCCAGTAGTCATTCAGGAGCAGGTTGTTCAGTTTCCATGTAGCTGTGCGGTGTTGAGTGAGTTTCTTAATCCTGAGTTCTAATTTGATTTCACTGTGGTCTGGGAGACAGTTTGTTGTGATTCCTATTCTTTTATATTTGCTGAGGAGTGCTTTACTTCCAATTATGTGGTCAATTTTAGAATAAGTGCGATGTGGTGCTGAGAAGAATGTATATTCTGTTGATTTGGGGTGGAGAGTTCTGTAGATGTCTATTAGGTCTGCTCGGCGCAGAGCTCAGTCCAGGTCTTGGACATCCTTGTTAACCTTCTGTGTTGTGGATCTGTCTAATATTGACAGTGGGGTGTTAAAGTCTCCCATTATTATTGTGTGGGAGTCTAAGTGTCTTTGTAGGTTTCCAAGGACTTGCTTTATGAATCTGGCTGTTCCTGTATTGGGTGCATATATATTTAGGATAGTTAGCTCTTCTTGCTGAATTGATCCCTTTACCATTATGTAATGGCCTTGTCTCTTTTGATATTTGTTGGTGTAAAGTCGGTTTTATCAGAGACTAGTATTGCAACCCCTGCTTCTTTTTGCTTTCCATTTTCTTGGTAGATCTTCCTTCATCCCTTTATTTTGAGCCTATGTATGTCTCTGCACATGAGATGGGTCTCCTCAATACAGTACACTGATGGGTCTTGACTCTTTATCCAATTTGCCAGTCTGTGTCTTTTAATTGGGGCATTTAGCCCATTTACATTTAAAGTTAATATGGTTATGTGTGAATTTGATTCTGACATTATAATGTTTGCTGGCTATTTTGTCCATTAATTGACACAGTTTCTTCCTAGCATGGATGGTCTTTACAATTTGGCATGTTTTTGCAGTGGCTGGTACTGATTGTTTCTTTCCATGTTTAGTGTTTCCTTCAGGAGCTCTCATAAGGCAGGCCTGGTGGTGACAAAATCTCTCAGCATTTGCTTGTCTGTAAAGGATTTTATTTCTCCTTCACTTATGAAGCTTAGTTTGGTTGGATATGAAATTCTGGCTTGAAAATTCTTTTCTTTAAGGATGTTGAATATTGGCCCCCACTGTCTTCTGGCTTGTAGGGTTTCCGTCAAAAGATCCGCCGTTAGTCTGATGGGCTTCCCTTTGTGTAACTCGACTTTTCTCTCTGGCTGCCCTTAACATTTTTTTCCTTCATTTCAATTGGTGAATCTGACAATTATGTGTCTTGGAGTTGCTCTTCTTGAGGAGTATCTTTGTGGTATTCTCTGTATTTCCTGAATTTGAATGTTGGTCTGCCTTGCTAGGTTGGAGAAGTTCTCCTGGATAATATCCTGAGGAGTGTTTTCCAAAGTGGTTCCATTCTCCCCATCACTTTCAGGTACACCAGTCAAATGTAGATTTGGTCTTTTCACATAGTCCCATATTTCTTGGAGGCTTTGTTCATTTCTTTTTATTCCTTTTTCTTTAAACTTGTCTTCTTGCTTTATTTCATTAATTTGAACTTCAATCACTGATACCCTTTCTTCTACTTGACTGAATTGGCTATTGAACCTCTGCAAGCATCATGGAGTTCTTGTGCTACGATTTTCAGCTCCATCAGGTCATTTAAGGTCTTCTTCACACTGTTTATTCTATTTAGCCCTTTGTCTAACATTTTTTCAAGGTCTTTAGCTTCCTTGAGATGGGTTAGAAGATGCTACTTTAGCTCGGAAAAGTTTGTTATTACCAACTTTCTGAAGACTACTTCTGTCAACTCATCGAAGTCATTCTCCATCCAGCTTTGTTCTGTTGCTGGCGAGGAGCTGAGATCCTTTGGTGTAGAAGAGGTGCTCTGGTTTTTAGAATTTTCAGCTTTTCTGCTCTGGTTTTTTCCCATCTTTGTGCTTTCATCTACCTTTGGTCTTTGATGTTGGTGGCCTACAGATGGGGTTTTGGTGTCGATGTCCTTTTTGTTGATGTTGATGCTATTCCTTCCTGTTTGTTTTCCTTCTAAGAGTCAGGTCCCTCAGCTGCAGGTATGTTGGAGTTTGCTGGAGGTCCACTCCAGACCCTGTTTGCCTGGGTATCACCAACGGAGGCTGCAGAACAGCAAATATTGCTGCCTGATCCTTCCTCTAGAAGCTTCATCTCAGAGGGGCACCTACCTTTATGAGGTGTCTCCCAGTTAGACTACACAGGGGTCAGAGACCCATTTGAGGAGGCAGTCTGCCTATTCTCAGAGCTCAAATGCCATGCTGGGAAAATCCACTGCTCTCTTCAGAGCTGTCAGACAGGGACATTTAAGTCTGCATAAGTTGTCTGCTGCCTTTTGTTCAGTTATGCCCTCCCTACAGAGGTGAAGTCCAGTGGCAGTACCCAGTTCGAGCTTCCTGGTCACTTTGTTTGCCTACTCAAGCCTCAGCAATGTTGGATGCCTCTCCTGCAGCCAGGCTGTTGCCTCGTAGTTCGATCTCAGACTGTTGCACTAGTAGTGAGCAAGGCTCCGTGGGTGTGGGACCCGCCAAGCCAGGCACGGGAGAGAATCTCCTTGTCTGTTGGTTGCTAAGACCTTGTGAAAAACACAGTATTTGGGCGAAAGTGTCTCTTTTTTCCAGGTACAGTCTGCTACGGCTTCCCTTGGCTAGGAAAGAGAAATCTCCCGACCCCTTGCACTTCCTGGGTGAGGCGATGCCCCACCCTGCTTCAGCTCACCCTACATGGTTTGCACCCACTGTCCAACCAGTCCCAATGAGATGAACCGGGTAGTTCAGTTGGAAACACAGAAATCACCTGTCTTCTGTGTTGATCACGCTGGGAGCTGCAGACCGGAGCTGTTTCTATTCAGCCATCTTGCTATGTAAAGTAGAGATCTGATGATTTTATAAGGGGAAACCCCTTTCACTTGGCTCTCATTCTCTCTTGCCTGCCACCATGTAAGAAGTGACATTCACCATTCCCCAGTATTGTAATGGGGGAGTTTCGCCTCCCTAGCCACATGGAGCTGAGTCCATTAAACCTTCTTCTCTTTAAAAATTACTCAGTCTCAGGTATATCTATTTCAGTAGCAGAAAAACGGATTAATAGAAAAAATTGGTACCAGTAGGGTGGGGCACTGCTGTAAAGATACCTGAAAATGTGGAAGCAACTTTGAAACTGAGTAACAAGGAGAGGTTGGAAGAGTTTGTAGGGCTCTGAAGAAGACAGGAAAATGCAGAAAAGTTTAGAACTGCATAGAAACTTGTTGAATGGCTTTGGCCAAAATCCTGATAATGATATGGACAATGAAATCCAGGCTGAGTTGGTCTCAGATGGAGATGAGGGACTTGTTGGGAACTGTAGTAAAGGTGACTCTTGTTATGTTTCAGAGACAAGACTACTGACATTTTGCCCCTGCCCTAGATATTTTTGGAACCTTGAACTTGAGGGAGATGATTTAGGGTATCTAGTAGAAGAAATTTCTAAGCAGCAAAGCATTCAAGACGTGACTTGGGTGCTGTTAAAAAAATACTCAGTTTTAAAAGGGAAATAGAGCAAAAAATTTCAGAAAATTTGCACCTGATGATGTGATAGAAAAAAAAAATCCCATTTTCTGAGGAAAAATTCAAGACAGCTACATATATTTGTATAAGTAACTATGAGCCAAATGCTAATCACCAAGACAATGGGGGAAATGTCTCCAGAGCATGTGAAAGACCGTTGTGACAGCCCCTCCCATCACAGGCCCAGAGGTCTAGCAGGAAAAAATGGTTTTGTGGGCCAGGCCCAGGGCCTTCCTGCGGTGTGCATCCTACTGACTTGGTGCCTTGCATCCCAGCTGCTCTAGCCATGGCTAAATGGAGCCAAGGTACAGCTTTGGTCATGCTTCAGAGTTTGCAAGCCCCAAGTCTTGGCAGCTTCCACATGGTGTTGAGCCTGTGGGTGCACAGAAGTCAGGAATTAAGGTTTGGGAACCTCTGCCTAGATTTCAGAGGATGTATGGAAATGCCTGGATGTCCAGGCAGAAGTTTGCTGCAGGGGCTGTGCCCTCATTGAGAACCTGTGCTAGGGCAGTGCAGAAGGGAAATGTGGGGTCAGAGCCCCAACACAGAGTCTCTACCGGGGTACTGCCTAGTGGAGCTGTGAGAAGAGGGCCACTGTCCTTCAGACCCCAGAATGGTAGATCTACTGACAGCTTGCACCGTGTGCCTGGAAAAGCCACAGACACTCAACGCCAGCCTGTGAAAGCAGCCAGGAGGGAGGCTGTACCCTGCAAAGCCACAGGGGTGGAGCTTCCCAAGACCATGGGAACCCATCTCTTGCATCAGCATGGCCTGGATGTGAGACATGGAGTCAAAGGAAATCATTTTGAAACTTTAAGATTTGACTGCCCCGCTGGATTTTGGACTTGCATGGGGTCTTTAGCTCTTTTGTTGTGGCCAATTTCTCCCATTTGGAGTGGGTGTATTTATCTAATGCCTTTATCCTTATTGTATCTAGGTAGTAATAAACTTGCTTTTGATTTTACAGGCTTATAGGCAGAAGGGACTCACCTTGTCTCATATGACACTTTGGACTGTGGACTTTTGAGTTAACCCTGAAATGAGTTCAAGATTTTGGGGGACTGTTGGGAAGGCATGATTGGTTTTTATACGTGAGGACATGAGATTTTGGAGGTGTCAGGGGCAGAATGATATGGTTTGGCTGTGTGCCCATCCAAATCTCATCTTGAATTGTAGCTCCCATAATTCCCACGTGTTGTGGAGGAACTCTGTGGGAGGTAATTGAATCATGCGGATGATTTCCCCCATACTGTTCTCATGGTAGTGAATAAGTCTCACAAGATCTCATGGTTTTATAGGGGTTTTCCCCTTTTGCTTGGCTCTCATTGTCTCTTGCCTGTTGTCATGTAAGATGTGCGTTTTGCCTTCCACTATGATTGTGAACATCCCCAGCCACATGGAACTGTGAGTCCATTAAACCTTTCTCTTTATAAATTACCCAGTCTTGGGTATGTCTTTATCAGCACATTAAAATGGACTAATACACCCAGATAGGCTAGTGCCAGTGAAATCATTTGATTTTCTGTCACTTTTTCTTTGAAGGAAAATTGGGAGTCACAGAATTTGCCAGTTTATCAGAAATAAGGATAATGGACATTTCATGTGCATCAATAAATAAAGGATAAGGAAAGAGATCCCCATCCCATTTGCCCGATTTTTATCTCTTCTCTTGGATTTTAGAATTTATTGATTCCATTAAAATATATTTTGTACCTGCTGTGTACCAGACTTATTGCCAGATATTGAGAAAGACTTAAAATAAATAAGTACATTAAAAATTAAGGTAGGCATACAGATATTCAGAAGTTTATGACCCAGTTGTAGAGTATACTTAAAAATATAAACATGGTTCTTTCTGGGATGGTGGCTTAGTTAAGAGTATTTCCTTCTCCTATGTCTTATTAAAATAATTATAACATCATCTTTTAGAAAGCACACGCATAATTCTTTCTAAAAGAACCAATTAGCAAACAGAAAAGTAATCTAGAGCAAAATTAAAAATATTCACAATATAAAAAAAATCAAAGCAGTTAAAAAGAAAAGAAAAGAAAACCCTTGAAGCATCTCTCAATTGAAAAACAATAACTTTTAGAACACAGTGACCAAGACAATCTTGAAGTTCCCTTCAGCTTGACTAAACATTAGACAGGCTTCTTTCTGAAGCTAGATTCCTGGCCTCTCTTTTCTTGGAGTATTTTATTTAGAAAACTTGTAAATTCTTTCTTTGCTCTTTGACATGCAAATCTTTCAAAAAGCCTCTTGCCACTCATGTGACCTAGTACTATCTTTCTCAAAGCCCTTGATGAATATCTCAAAGATCTCTAAAATGTAATCATTAAGAAAGATAATTCCCGTATGTCCCAGTCTTTGTGAGAAGGTAGGAGGCTAAATTCAGTGGATTTCTTGCTCCAATTTGCAAAATTACCTCCAGTTATGAAGATATGAGAAAGTTTACTTTTCCTTTGAATAAGGCCAATTAGCAAACACAGATGGCCGACAATTTCCCTGATCCTAGCTCTTTAAAATAGCCTTGAATTAAGTCTTCCTTCCCTATTTAATATTGGCTGGTGTAATTTTTGTTTCAACAACATGTTTTATCTATATTTTGTGATACTAAATAATATCTAAGTTGTATCAAATAAGAAAAACCTGGCATTAAAAAAATAACAAAAGAAAATTTTTAAAAAAGAAAAGCACATAATGGACTAAGTAAGATCATGGTGGAAAGTAAAAATAGTCACATTTCAGTGCATCTTTGGGTAATGTAATGGAATGTGGGGAGCAGCTACAGCATGGATTTTTAGCAAAATGCCCTTTTAATTCTAATAAATATTTTCTTTTCAAAAACATCCTATTTACCCTGGCAACTTTAGGGAGTCCTGAACAATAGGAGATATTTCCACTAATACACCAAAATTTGACATGTAGGAAAAGGAACTCTGATCTACCACCCCAACCCCAAACATACAAAACACATACAACAAAAACAATAATAAAAAGAGAACAGGAGGGGAAATAAAACATAATTGAAGATATAAGAAATTATAGAACAGTTGAATTAATAAACATAAGTTTTAATACTTTTAATCAATGTAAATATTACAAAATCATTAAGTATATAAAAGGAAAAGCACAAACATAAAATTAAAAATAATAAACATAATAATATATAGAAAGTCAACCAAAATATCTCTATGTCTCTTTCAATTTCAAACATAGTTTTATACACTAAAAAGTCTTGATAAAACAATATAAAGTATCAACATTGACTGAAGAAGTGGACAATCTCAGTAGAGTAATCATTTAGCAGAAAAATGAAAATATTCCATAAAGTCTGTTCCCTCTGCCTTCAAAATACCTAAAATGGGCAGATTTACTTGTGCTTTCTTTCAGACATTGGCAAAACCAAATGATATCCTTGTTCTACAAGCTTTTCCAGAAAACATGACTTTGAGAATTCAACAAGAGCTCAACATAGGAAAATGTGACAAATAAAGTAAAAATCCTCAATAGATTGAATAAGAAGTTTTGTAATATTATCTGAACAAATATTCATTGCATTGAATCAAAAGCTTCTCTAAACAGAGAAGAGAATATTAAAAACTGTAATACACACTCTAGCCTCTCTAACATGGAGAAGAAGACATATAAACATAAAATAATAACATTATAATTCAAACAATAAATGATTAAGAGCTAGTATGATTCATATAAAACATACATGTAATAGCAGAAATGGAGATGATTATACATCAACAGGTGATTTGGGCTGCATCATTTGACACTTCTCCATAAGAGGTCAAACATTCATATTGCCTACCCTAATAATCCACTGGTGGGAAAAGGTATTGCACTTTATGCCTACAAAGCATTGCTGTACATGCATACAGGGAGCCTTGTAGCATAATATAAACAATGCAAAAATAGAGTAGAACATTTTAAGAGCCTACCTCACTGACCCAGACAATATTGAAAATTAAGCAATAAGTGTGTCTTTGCTAATTCCAGCCCTGTTACCTGCTCCTTTGTCAATATTGGTGTTTCGTGTCCAAGAAAATCTTCTCAGATATCCAATTCTCCATTGGTTGTTTACATATTAGTCTAAATTTAGTCACTATGCAAATATTCCCTGAGGTTTAGTTCTGCTTATGAAATAAGGTATTTTGTCTTTTATTGAAGCAGCATTAACACCAGAAATTAGATAGCAGACACATTTTGGGGAGTATTTAGAGGCGGTAAGAGAATAGACATTTCTCTCCTTACGTGCATGGTAAATGGCCTCTTTCTCTCCTGCCTGGGAAAGAAGATACAGGGCTTAGTAGTAACAGTTTAGACTCTTAGGCCAGATAGCTTAGGTTCAAATTCTAACTCCACCATTAATTAGCTGTGTGACCTTGGATATTCTTAACATCTTAATGTCTGAGTTTCCTCATCTGAAAAATGTGGTAAATAATAGTTTTGGCAATATAATTTACATCTCAGTCCTGTGACGGTTCAATGAAGTAAAATGCCTAGAACTGTTCTTGGCAGAAACTAATCCCTTACAAAGAAGTAACAGTAATCCTAGTGATATCACCAGTAATGCTAGTTCACACATATTGTTCACACACACAGCATGATTAACAGTAGTAATCTCTGTTACTCTTCAAAATATTCATTGACATCCTACATGTGGTTCTAATATGATGTGATCAAATTTTAATGTGGGCTTTAGTGCTTTCTTGCTGCCCACACAATGGCATTCTAATTGCTCTACAATAATTGTTCCTCTTAAAATGCTCTTTGAGAAGCATTTTGACATGCCTCCATAGTTACCTAAGCATTTAATTAATACACACTGATGGGGTGGTTCTATCCTGAGTAAGAGCTTCATTGCATCACGTGTTGCCAGGAAACACCAAGATAACCTCATCCTGTCTCACTAGATCAGCAGCCCTGGGTGCTGGAGAAGCACTATTCTTTTACAGAACTATGTTTCTTCACATGCTGTGATCTGGCCTCAGAATAAAAAGCTCCCAAGCCTGCCTCTTCTAATTTGATGTTACCACATGGTAGAGAAGATGGATCACAAAGGCAGCATAAAATGTTTGAGTTGAGGGCAGCCAGCTGTTTAGAGCTACTTATCTGCTTCCGGAAAATAGACTATGGAGCTGCCCTCTCTTTTTCCTCACATACATAAAACTTGATGAGATATTAACATTAAAATTACAGCACTCTTTATTTTTATTCTGTTTTAGAAGCTTTGAAATGCATTTGACTGTTTCAAACTGCCTCCTGGGGAAGCTTAATAATACCTCCAGCAATTTTTTGTGGTCTTTATCAACCTGGGTACCTTCTGTCACTCCCAAAGTCCACAGAAGAGAATTTGATGATTGCTGAAGCCCTAGACTTTTGTTTGTCTAAATGTCCCTAACATGTCTAATCTTCTAAGTACTTCAGTCTGACAACCTGGACCAAATGAAAGGTAAAATATTAGCTGCCCTCCTCTTATGAATTCCATGGACACTTAGGCCCTCACCTAAACCTCGTTTTCTCCTGCTGATGGGTCTGGAAGGTGAGCATGAGATGCACTTTTAATTAGCAAGTTGAAGAGGATGAAGCTACCCTGTCACTGGGCCTCTTAACAGTGATTGGAGAATACTGTTTTCTACCAAGAAAACCCTCCTGCTCCTGCATGCCACCATTATGCCCGCCTTCGGCCCTGCATGCCCTGCCCTCTCTAACTCTTCTTTTAAAATCCAGATCAAATTTTGCCTCTTTTCTGCAGCTTTTTTCTAACACTTCTTCCCCTCTACTCTACCTTCTGAATTCTCAAAGAATGAATTACTTTTTCTTCTCAAAGAATTATATGTATAACTAACATAGATTTATTAGCTTGGATCTATTTCTGCCTTATCTTTTAGTCTGTGAAGACACAAGTACAGTTGTCCCTCAGTATCCACAAAAAATTCACTCCAGGACACCCTATGGATATAAAAATTTGCAGATGCTGAACTCCCTTCTACAAAATGGCATGGTATTTGAATATAACCTATGAACAACTTCCTGTATACTTTAAATCATATCTAGGTTACTTATAATAGCTAATTAATGTAAATGGTATGTAAATGGCTGTTATACTATGTTCTTTTCTTTATTAGTGTTATTTTTTATTGTTTTTAAAAATATTTCTGACTCATGCTTGGTCAAATCTGCAAATGTGGAATCTACAGATGTGGCAGAATTAAAATGAACTAAAATAATAAAGTGAAATGAAAATTAAAGTGAACTAAAATAAATGGAGTTTTAAAATACTGAAAATATCCTTCTAGTTTTCACCACATGAGAAAAAAGCTCACCTGAATAAATCACCAAAGCACTGATTTAGTTACATTACAATAATAACAGTGATTGACCAAGATTCAAGTCTGCTATAGGTATGGAGTAAGTGCTTCTTAAATAATTACTTTATCCTTAAAATGACTGTGATAGTTTCAAATGATCCTTCACAGGCAAAATTAGAGGACATCAGCAAAGTGGTTGACTAGAAGCTTCTAGTACTTTTCCCTCTCACACACACAAAAAACAAAACAACAAATAAAAACCTACGTTTTGATCAACATAACTAAAGGAGAGCTCCAAAGAACAGCAAAAAAGTAGCAAAAATCTACTGGAGCCTAGACCCAGGCTGGCCACATAGGAAAGGGAAGAAAACAATTTGCCTCTGCCACCCCATCTGCTCAGTTGGGGTCAGCTTGGAACCAGGAGGGACTCTTTCCTACAGATAAAAAGGTAAGCAA
Organism: Rhinopithecus roxellana; assembly: GCF_007565055.1. Taxonomy (NCBI): domain Eukaryota; kingdom Metazoa; phylum Chordata; class Mammalia; order Primates; family Cercopithecidae; genus Rhinopithecus; species Rhinopithecus roxellana. The sequence continues at coordinate 83,830,843 of NC_044564.1, read as the reverse complement.
GATAATCCCAATAGCCCCCATCACCACTGCGGACACCTTTAGTTTTTGCTAGCAAAAATTCCTGCAGTCCTCACAGGCTCTAAGCCCAGCTGAGGAAGCTCCCCAGAATCCACACCCTGAGATACCCCAGAGAAGAAGCCAATGTACTGCCCTGTCCCTCCAAGGCCTGTGTCACTACTGTGATGTGCCATCTTGGAACTGGAACATCCTACTTCAGGAGTAACCATTGCCCTCCATCCCTGAGGCTTTGCTGCCATTGTGACATGCCTACTCTGCAGCCTGCCAACCCCTAGCAAAGCCATTGCTATTTCCTGCCCCACTGGGGCCAAGCTATCACAGAGCTGCTCCATTCCCCCCCATTCCAGTTGCTGATACAGCCCTTTCCTTACAGATGAACTGAAGTGGTGCCCTGTCCCCTGAGATCCTCAGGCCTCCCATACACCAGAGAAAAACTTGTGCACCTGGTACTACAGTCAAGACAGTGCCTTCCTTCTTGGGGTTCCCAGGCTTCCAGCATACCAGAGTAGTAAAACCTCTTCTCCCAGCACCATGGATGAGGCAGCATCTTGTCCTCTGGGGGCTTCAAGCCCCTGGCACACTAGAGTAGCTATACCCCTTAGCGCCACAGCTGATGAGGTGTACCATATCCCAAGGGTCTGGAGGATATGCTGACCCATGTAGCCACACTCTCTGGGGCTGATCAGACATAGTGCCTTGCATCCCAGGGAATCAGAGCCTTGGCTGTGCTGTGCCACCAGATCCTCCAGGCTGAATAGCCACAGTATCCTGCCTATTTACAGTTTGACTAGCCCCCCCTTGCAGTCTGAGCTGCTGAGATGTCCTACTTCCCTGGAGAAGGCAGTCATTGGTGTGCTGCTTCCCTCATACCAGAGCTCAAGCCACAGTGGTGCCTTGACATTCCTGGGTCCTTGCTGCTACTACACCTGGCCTCGCAGACCCTGGGCCACTGCTATATCCTACCACCCCAAGATCCATAGTTAACACTGTGCAATATGTCATCACCTGGAGCACTAGCTGCTATGCCCTGGTTTGGGTTCTAAATAGCAACTGAGCCCTGCTCCTCAAAGCCTGAGCCTCCAGAATATACATTCTTCCTCAGAGCTGGGCCAAGGCTTTACCCTGCCTTCCAGGGTCAGAACCACACCTACATCTCAGATCCCTGGGCCCTAACTGCTTGGGTTTGCTCAGAGCAATAGACCACAGCTTAGTGGGAGAACTACATCCATTTCTGTCTTGGAAAGTGAACCTGTACCTTAAATCCTAGATGCTACAACAGTTTCACAAGACCCTGAGCCCAGAGACCCAACTGTACAGCTGCTCAGAGCACCTATGACCTGAATCCTTTTGCCACTGCAGCTGTTTGTGGGTTGTGTCAGACTCGACACCAAGAAAAATTCCCTCAGTTAAGACACTTTGCTATAGAGAAGGCAAGAACAGAAGGATCCCTAAATTCCTTGCTTTGATAACCTACACAGCTACTACCATTGCCACAAATTCTTGCAGCCTAGACAACTGAGACATTCACAATTATCATTGACATTGATTATAACCAAAGAAGCTACATGGAGGGTATACCATTGTGCCCACACAGAACCAGAGCCACTGTACCCTGACCAGTTGGCACCCTCAGGCCCACAGGCCCATCTGCAGGTGGAAGTCTTCCTCTATGAAAGTCATTTTATAAAATTTGGAAGAAGTGCCAACACTGTGAGATACCCATACAGAAACACAAAAAATATGAAAAAGTAAGGAAACATGACACCACTAAAGGCACCCAATAGCTCTTCAGTAACTAACCACAAATAAATGGAAATTTATAAATTGCCCTCCCACCCCAACAATTTAATGTAATTCTTAAGGGAAATGAGTGAGATACAAGAAAATACAGATAGATAATTTGATGAAACCAGGAAAATAATTTGATATCTGAATGAGATATTCAATGAAGAGATAGAAACCATAAAAGAGAACCAAACAGAAATCTTGGAGATGAAGAATTCAGTCAATGAAATGAAAAATATCATAGAGAGCTTCGACAGCAGACTAGATCAGACTAGATCATAGAAATAATCTGCAAACTCAAAGATAGGTCTTTTGACATGACTCAATGAGGAAAAAAATGAAAAAGAGTGAAGATGGCTTATGAGAAGTATGGGCAGCTTTAAGAGAACATTTTCATTATTAAAATTCAAGAAGAAGACAAGATAGAGAAAGGAACAAAAAGCTTATTTAATAAAATAATTGCTGTAAACTTCCTAAGTTTTTGGAGAGATATGGACATCCAGATCCATTAATCTCAAAGGTTCCCCAAAAGATATGACTCATAGAGGTACTCTCCAAATAACATTATAATTAAACTTGAAAAGCTAAAGACAAAGAGGGAATTTTCAAAGCAGCAAGTCACCTATGAAGGAATCCACAATAGACTATCAGCAGATTTCTCAGTAGAAACCTTGTAGGCTAGAAGAAATTAGGATGATATGTTCAAAGTGCCGAAAAAACACCAACCAAAAAAAAAAAAAAAACAAACAAAAAACAAACAAACAAACAAAAAAAACCCATGAGTCAAGAATACTATACCCAGCAAAGCTTTCTGTCTAAAATGAATTATAAAGTCTTCCCCAGACAGACAAAAGCTAAAGGAATTTATCACCAATAGACCTGCCCTACAAGAAATACTTAAGGGAGCTTTTCAGGTAGAAATGAAAGGATGGTAATTATTCTCATGAACACATATGAAAGTGTAAAACTCACTAGTAGAGGTAAATACACAGTCAAATCCAGAATACTCCAATACTATAATGGTTGTGTATAAATCATACATATCTCTAGTACGAAGGTGGAAAGTTAAAATGGTCATACATAATTAAAGCTACAATAAGTTGTGAAGGAATGCACAATGTAAAACAATGTAAATTGTGACATCAAAAACATCAATTGTGAAGGAAGGGTAAAAATTTACAGTTTTGTATACGATAGAAGTTAATTATCAACTTAAAATTGTTGATTATAGGATGTTTTATATAAGTCTCATGGCAACCACAAAACAAAAAACTATAGCCAATATACAAACTATAAAAATAAAGGAATCAAAACTTGGCACTACAGAAAATTTTCAAATCACAAAGGTAGACAAAAGAGGAAGAAATAAAAGAGCTACAAAATAACCAGAAAAGAAATAATAAAATGGCAGTAGTAAGTCCTTACCTATCAATAATAACCTTGAATGTAATTAGATTAAATTATCCAATCAAGACAGTGGCTGAATGCATTAAGAAAAAGACTCAATCATATGCTACCTACAAGAGACTCACTTAAGCTTTTAGGACACAACTAGGCTGAAAGCGAAGGGTTGTAAAAAGATGAAAATGGTAATCAAAAGAATCCATGAAAATGGTAATCAGAAGAGAGTGGGGTGATTATACAGATGATCCTTGACTTACAATGGGGTTACATTTTAATAAATGTATTATAAGTTGAAAATGTCATAAGTCAAAAATGCATTTTGTACACATAACCTACAAAACATCGTCGTTTAGCCTAGCCACATCTTAAACGTGCTCAGAACACTTACAGAAACCTAGACACAGATAGGCATTTTGTAGACATGACGGAATGTGAAAACACAAAGCATAATATCAAAAAAACTAAACTGGTAACACAGTATATCGTAGAGTCTCAGTGTATTTCTGTTCATGATTATGTGCCTGACTGGGGGCTGGAGTTCATTGCCGGTGCCCAGAATTGCCAGAGAATATCACGCACCATATTGGTATCCCAGGAAAACATCAAAATTCAAAATTTTATGTGTGGATTATACTGAATGCATATTACTTTCTTATCACTGTAAAGTCAAACAATTGTAAATCAAAACGCTGTAAGCGAGGGACTATCTTTATTGCATGATCTCATTTACATATGGAATCTAAAACAAATTTGAAATATACAGAGATAGAAAACAAAATATTTGTTACCAGAGGCAGGGTGAAGAATGGAGAAAAATGGAGAGATTAAGGTCAAAGAATACCAAGTAACAAATATCTATATGTGTCCCATAACATCATGTTATATACCTTAAATATACACAATAAGAAAGGAATAACAGCTAGCATTTATTATTACTTGTGCTAGGCACAAGTAGGGTGCTTGTCACAACCCTATGTAAATTAAGTATTATTTGCCTATTGTAAAATGATGAAAGTAAGGCTCAGGGAAGTTAAACAACATACATGAAATTATGAGGTTAATAAATTGTATTAGTCAAGGTTTTCCAGAAAAATGAAACCAATAGGATACATTAATATATCTATATCCATCTCTATATTGAGAGAAATAATAAGACAGAGACACACTCAGATTGCTTTAAGAAACTGGCTTCTGTGATTATGGGGCTGGCAAGTCCAAAATCCATAGGCAAATTGACAGCCTGGAAAATTAGTTAAGAGTTGATGTTGAGGTTTTGAGTATAATTCTTCAGGGTAGTAGGCTGGAAACTCAGGCAGAGTTTCTATGTTCAGTCTTGAGGACAGTTCTTTTTTTTTTTTTTCTGGGAAATATCAGTCTTTGCTTTTAAGGCCTTCAACTGATTGGATGGGATCCATCCACATTATAAAGAGTAATCTGCTTTACTCCAGGTCTACTGACTTAAATGCAAATCACATCTAAAAATGTTTTCCCAGCAACATCTAGACTAGTGTTTGACTAAACAGCAGGGTATCCTAGCCAGCAAAACTGACACATAAATTTAACCATCACACAAGTGGTAAAGATTCTAAATCCAGTCAGAAGCCTACATTCTCTGTCCATATCTAGATGTTGGTCCAGTCTCCCATGGACTTTGCTGTTATTTGTTTTCTCTTGCTAAGCCACATCCCCTGGGGGCTCTGTTTACGGTCACTGCAAAATCTTTGACTTTTTAACTTATTGGGCATACTGTCTTCCTACTTTTGTTCTCTTCTATTATTTTATTTACTTGAGTCTGACATGTCTCATTCCCAATGCATTGGCCAGTCATCTTCAATTCCATACTGTTGGTCACAGAGAAAAGCAGTAGATAACAGAACATAAGTGGAGAGCTCAGAGATCTAAGAACTAAAATGTAAGCTGGAGTAAAATTCACTTGTGTCACTTTCTGTAGTGTTGTGTTTATGTTCCCAAGGAGAATGCTGTTAAGATGAAGATGCTGATTGTGTTACTTAGTATTAGAGAGGTAAGCTATTTTGTGGCAGTGAATAAACCTTAAGTCCTTTTGGAATGTGCAGAACAGATGTTAAAAAATCAAGTGAGGCCATAATTGAAAGTCCCTCAAAAAAAAAAAAAAAATGGTTTAAAAAGGTTGGTTATTTAAACACCTAATGTGGTTTTTCATTGAATTTTTCTCCTTTCTTCTGTTATATAAGAACATTACCTATCCCCATCTACAAAGGAGTTACTTCGGGGAAGGAACTTCTCCTTATGTGTTTAGTGTAATGAGTAAAAGCTCAGATTTTGAGGGCCTGAACTTGAAATCCAATTTGGTCTTTGGGCAAAGCAGGTATCTTCTCTTTCCCTAGGTCTCTTTGTTCTTATTTTTAAAATGGACATAAAATAATAAGTGCCTGGCATGCTTTAGTACTATTATTATTCTAATTATCCCATTCACTAGGACTTGCTCTGTTAATATTAACATCTACATTTTAGATTGATTCTATTAATATGGTTTAAACTGCTTTGATCTTTATAACAAATCATCCACAGTTAACAAAGACCCTATCAAAATCAACCTTTGGGAGCATGAAAACCTGAGAAATGTGAGTCTTTAAAGGCTACTTACAGATTGGAAATCAAAGTAATTAATTCTCAAAATTATTGAGAAAGAGTAAGAAAATACAGACTCAATAGTGCAGGAATGGTTCTTTCCAATATTGCCTAATGATAGAGCAAACCTATCTGAGTTCTCTGGCTTGTCTCTGCATTTATGGGTTTTGAAATTCAAATGCAAATGTAACAGTTAAATCTGCTCAGATAAAGTACTTTTTGATACATTGCTGGATGTATTATCCTTCAGGCCAATAAATAATTAGCACTATTTTTGTAATATTTTTGAAGTGGTGATTTGTACATTTTTATTAAGATAAATAATTCACATATCATAAAATTCACCCATTTACAGTGTGCAATTAAATGGATTTTAGTATTTTTGACAGACTCATGCAACTATCACCCCTAATTTCATCACCCCAAAAAGAAATCCCATACCTATTAGCAGTCATTCTCCATTATCCTCCCTTGCACCCCAATCCTATGCAATCACTAACCTCATTTCTGTCTCTAAGGACTTGCCTATTCTAGTAGAAATTTTGTATGAATGAAATCATACAATATACCATCTTCTTGACTGAATTCTTTATCTTAATATATTTTGTCTTCAAGGTTAATCCATGCTGTGCTTCATTCCTTGTTATCAATGAATAACAATCTACTATATGGATATAACACCTTTTGTTTGTTCCTCGGATGGAAAATAGAGTTGTTTCTACTGTTTGGCTATTATAAACAATGCTGCTATGGTAATTTGTGTACCATTTTTTTTGTGTGTGTGTGGATATGTTTTAATTTCTCCTGGATACCTATAAGTAGAATTTATATGCATTTTAAACCAGTGTTAAGATGATTATCGAATTATTTTTGTAAATGAGTAAACACAAAGAGATTCCTGCTTCACGGAAAAATTAGAGCAGAAAGAGAAGTGTCTTACATTTAGATAGGTTATAAGATGTTTTCAAATAGTTACCTCAAATATCGGAAATTGCTCTGAATGAGGAAGCAAAGGTGCACTTTTTCCCATTTCACAGATAAGAAAATGGACCACTCTGAGAAACCTGCCTTAAATCTCGCATCAGGCAAATGGGAGAGGAAAGAAGAAAAACCCTTATTTCCACATTCTTTACAAAACTACCTGGTTCTTTAGTAGGGGATTATTATGTTTTTATACATATAGAAATTTTTAAAAGTAATAAAGATATCTTTATAAAATCTGGCTAATTATATAGCAAATTCATTTTTCTTTTTTAACGGATAAATGCAGAAATTAAGATATTTTATTTAATCTATAGGTCTGTTATTCCTTTACTTTCACTATGATATGTATATGTGTGTATGTATATGTATATCTATGTCTGTGTATATGTACACATACCCATTGGAAAAAAAATATACATATATATTCCTACATATCTGGTCCTTTGACCTTTCCCTTTTTTCCTAATCTTTCTATACTTTGATACTTGGACTGCTAAGTAATTTTGAATAAAATTACAAACTAGAATGCCACTGTACCACCTTCAGGCCTTCCACCTCAACTGGGCTCTCAGAATGATTCAGCAAATAGTTTTTTATGCTTTTGGTTGATCTTTACCCTGAGGATATTTAAGTTATCAGAAGCAATGGGCACATCGCATCTGATGTCTCCATCTGGATATCAAACCTTTTAGTGCAAGCATTGCTTCATGTGCCTTTCCCCTCTAATGTCCACTAGAGTGACTTGCACATTGAGGGTACTCAATAGATATTTGCTGATTAAGATTATTATGACACACTAATATCCAGCACATGATTTAAAGTAACTATGACCAAACTATTAGCAAGCAGACCTTTGTATACACTTTTTCAGGCAATAATATAACACGGACAATGTTTGATTATATGTGTCAGGAAGTTGATAGAATCACCAAAATATTTATATATTTTATTGTTATACAAACCTTGATCACGGCTGAACATTTTATAGTAATTAATTTTGGTACTAACCAGTAAAAAGAATCTTACTACCTTAACTTTCAAATTTGGAGGAGTTAGCTACATTCACACCTAACCTACCAGTGGATCTGATCCTGGTGTTTTCCCCATTGAAGTCCAAAAGGATCTGATGATTCATGGCCCAATTTAGTTTACACTTTTATTACTGGTTTTTATTAGTGGGTACTAGGTAAACAAATAAATACCTAACTTTGACCTTTAATTTTACTTTGATAATGGTGAACATGTGCTTTAAAAAAATTTTTTTTGAGACAGGGTCTCACTCACATTACTCCCGCTGCAGTGCAGTGGTCTGATCACGGCTCACTGCAGCCTCGACCTTTCAGGCTCAAGCGATCCTCCCACCTCAGTCTCCCCAGTAGCTGTGACTATAGGTGCACACCACCAATTTTTTTTTTTGTAGAGATGGGATTTCACCATGCTGCTCAGGCTAGTTTCAAATTCTTGAGCTAAAGCAATTCTGTCCACCTTCGTCTTCCAAAGTGCTAGGATTATAGGCATGAGCCACCATGCCCAGGCCAACATACAAGTTTTTGAAAATGTGTCCAATACAAGATAAATGTGCTAACAGCTATAAGTGAGAAGGGCAGGTATAATCATTGCTCTGACTTTTCTCTCTTTCAGAGTTAGAGTCATTCATATCCTTTATATTTGTTTTGGAAAATTAGTTAAATATAAGATGAGACAAACGCGAGAATGGGTAGAAAGAAAGAAGGAAACAAGTCTGACCTACTGTTTTATTTCTCACTACCTTGTTTTACTCATGGCCAAACATGTTATCCTTAAGATAGTGACTAAATCATAACAGATACATTTCAATCACCAGTCCCAATCCACCTATATGCAGCTTTAGTTATTCATTTATATATATCTTTAAGGGATTAATTTTATATGTCAAGTTCTATTGTATGCAGAAGCAATAATGTTGAGGGCCTCTCTAGGACGGCTTTAACAGAAATAATAAATATATTTTGCTCTTGAACCAGACACATATTTTGATGAGTTACAATTAGCAATTATCTTGGCAAAACAGAATTTTTACTGTAGAATGTTTTCTGTTGAAAACACAAGCTTTCTTCAAAGTCACTCAGTGTAGCTATCATGTGCAACTGATAATAAGTAAGTTAATTGGTCCATTGTTAGCTTCCTAATAAGCCTTTAGATTTAAAAACCCATAAACACAAGGTACTGATTCCACAGTCCTAAAAATAAAAATAAAGCCATTTTCTTATGACATCACATAATTAAATGGTTGGATATTGTAATTCCCAGGCATCTTCATGTTCTATGGCAGTAAGAATTGGAAAATTCAAAGCAACCATGGATCCATTGTAACAAAAAAAAAAAGAGGCATTTTAATAATGATATGTGAAAATGAATTATAATTTTTATAGTGAGAAATAGACAGCCAATAATATATGACTGTATTACAAGAGTATTTTAACAGTAGTCAGCTTAATTCACTGCATGGAAGACATAAGCAGTTTTACTTTCCTACTACTTACTTAAAATTTATTATTTGCCTGGAAAGCACTGATTTACTATCACCAACTTACTTGTATTTCAAAGGTCCCCAACTCGGCAAGCTCGTGGCCTTATCTTGACAGCCCTGCTATGTCCACATGTTCTTTTAGTTGACACAAAAGAGTTCAACCTGAAAGCATACAACCGGAGTTTATTATTCACAAAACCAGATTTCTGCTAGTGCAGCACTACACATTTCATCAGCTATTTGGAATAGCATGGTCTTTGGGGTGTCTTCTCTTAAATGCTGTCAGGAAAAGAATCTTGAGACAAAGCTCAGTGCTGCTGATATGTCACACTGTTTATGTGACCGGGGAGCTTCTGTTTCTGATGGAGGTAACAGGGGTTTGCTAGTCAATAACTGGATGAGAAGATAGAGGCTTCTTTACACAGAGGAAAGAAACTAACATGACTACCTGTTGCCTGTGCTTCATTAGCTCTGTACATGCAAAAGAAGCATCAATTCATTAGCTCAGCTGGGTTGAAATTTCTGATGACGACTAGGCATAAACAAGTAAGATAATAAAAGGAAACAGGATAGACAAGGGCATGGGGTGGGAGGGGGGGAAACCCAGGTTTTCCAAAAGGGAAGAAAGAAAGGTGGTATGCTTGATGGTTTCAGGACCAGCTGACCTTGGCATTTGTTCTGTTTGGCTGACATAACAAAATAATATAGACTGGTGGCCTCAACGATAGACATTTACTTCTCAAAGTTCTGGGGCTGGAAGTCCAAGATCAAGGTTTCAGCAGCTTCAGTTCCTGGTGAGGGTTCTCCTCCTGGCTTGCAGAAGCCACTCTTGCTATATCTTCTTATGATCTTTCCTCAGTATGTGACCTCATAAAAGGAGATTCTCTTCCTTTTTTTCTACTAAACCCACTAATTTTATCATGAGAGCATCACCCCCCATGACCTAATCTAACCTAATTTTCTCCCAAAGGTCCTATCTTCAAATATCATCATACCAGAAATTAGAGCTTTAACATATGCATTACAGGGAGGACATGATTCAGTTCATAACAGCCTTTAAGGCCTGAAGTCTTTTCTTGGTGAAGTGATTATGTTGGGTGCTGGATGCAGAAAGGAGATTCAGGATCAGATCTGGGCATGGAGAAGCGTCAGGGCTGCCTGTTATCTACAGAGCCTGGAGCCAAGAGAGATGCAAAAGGCAACTAGGGACCAAGGGCAAAATCAAGAGCCAACCCCAACATACAAAGTAAGAATACTCCAAAGGGTTATTCTCAGAGGAAGGAAAATTGAAGTCACCAAAGCTGAGCAAGTAGGTGTAGAAGAGATGTTTAAGAGGCAGAGCCTCATAGGAGCTCCTGAAGAGTTGCAGTATAACTCCATGTGTGCCTCTGGCAGTAGTGGGAGGGAGAAGCTAAGAAGAACAAAGAACATATAAATATATAAAAAGAAAATTGATTAGTGGCTTCCAAAGAGATCCTGGCTTCTATAAAGACCTTAGAGTTCAATCATTTGCATGTGCATAAAATATCTAGGAAGACACCTAGAAATTAGGAAGACTGGTTGTCTCTGAGGAGGGGAGGTAAGTGACAGTGGCTTTGGGCTACAGGGAGACTTTTCACTATGCTCTCTTTTGTATTTTTTAAAATTCTGAGCTATAGGACTATAACAAAGGAAAAAATAATATCACTTAAAATTATATGTTATTACTATTATTATTATTTGAGCCCAGGCTGGAGTGCAGTGGAATGATCTTGGCTCGCTGCAACCTCTGCCTCCCAGGTTCAAGTGATTCTCCCACCTGAGCCTCTCTAGTAGCTGGAACTACAGGCATGCACCACCACACCTGGCTACTTTTTTTGTATTTTTAGTAGAGACTAGGCTTCACCATATTGGCCAGGCTGGTCTCGAACTCCTGACCTCAAGTGATCTGCCCGCCTTAACCTCCCAGTGCTGGGATTACAGCCACTGTGCCTAGCTATCACTTGAAATTTTAAAAGGGAATAAATAAAGTAAAATGTAAAACTCAAAAAGAACTAGAGAGAGAGAGAGAGAACATTAAGAAGAAATGTAAAATTTTCTTCATGAGTGCTTCTAAGGCTAGCAACTATGGGCCCCCTCTGCTATTTTCATCATAGAACTCCTGCTACTGAATTAGGAAAGGAAGTTTTAAAATTATATCAATGTCCTTATTCTGCTTTAAGTAAAAGCATCTTTATTTTTACCATGACCATGCCTCAAAAATTGGGCTCATATTCATATGAGAACTTTATATAAACAGGCTTCTTCTTGTCACTCAGTAGAATACTTGATTACTCACAATAAATCACTATCATTATTATCATAAAATACCTCTAAATTTCTAACTGATACATCTTTACTAAATGCTTAAAGCACACCAAATTCTGAAAGCCATTATGTACATGGCCCAACCCAGACAGCACATAACACAGGTACACACGGCATAATATTAGGATAATAACCAGTATAAGCCAAAGAGTGAACATATACTGAGTAGAGAAGTTAAGTAGAGAAGATTTAAACATGGCAAATATTGGAAGCATCATAAAAATTCACCTCTCATCAGTTGCTAGGAAAAGGTTGCTTGGGGAAAATAACTCGCTGTTGAGCAATTACAGAGAAGAGAGGAAATGCCAGGCATGTAACAGCCGAGAAGAACATTCAGAGATGAGTGAGATAATTGGGTAAAGGCAGACTAAATAAATGTTCCAGGGAAAATGACTGTCCAGAGGCTGAAGAGTGGGAAGAGTCAGCCTCACAGAGACTCGGGAGAAGAGGCTGGAGGATGGGCAGGATATAATAGCACATCATGTTCAAAATGCTAAACTGTACAGTTCCCATGGCAAATGGCAGGACCAAAAAACACATTAGCAGCAGCCTGAGAATGAATGAGGAGCCAGGGGAAAACAGTGCTTCAATTGAAAAAAGGGGGTTAGTAGTGCCAACGCTGCACAGGATGCAAGAAAAATAAGGACCTAGAAGAAGTCCTTTTTTATTTAGCTACAACATGGTGATTGGAGACCTGAAGAGCAGAGTTGGGACAGGGTGTGGCAGGAGCAGTCTTCTGCGATTTTCAAGATGAATGTGGGTTGCAGATGTGGGGACACTGAATGCAGACAAATCTTGAAAGCAAGACTGGAAAAGAAATGAGGAATAGAAATGGCTAAAAATGTCAGACAATTTGTTTTATTTTCCATAGGAGAGAGGTTCAGACACATGGAAATGAAGACTAGTAGCAAGGGAGAGGTTTATGTTATAGTGGGTTAGCAAAGACTAATGCAGTAACATGGTTGAGCATGAAGGCCATGAGTGCAAGAGTGTGAATCAGCATTAGCAAGCAGGACAGTAACTTCCACAGAAAAGGGAGAGAAGGCTAAGTTTTAGCTCCTTCTATGGCCCCTACCTCAGGAGTAGTGCCTTAAGTCAGGAGGTGGTTTTATAGTTATGCATGTGTAGCATCTCTAGTAGCATAGCAGCAACACTGGGGAGCTCTGCAGAGGGATTAGCAGGTGGCAGAGGGTTAGGAATGGCCTCCAAGGCACCAGCAGGGGCACTTGAGTATGAGACCCAGGCAGGTGCTTAAGGACATTTCTGTCTAATGCACCATAGCAGTGGTGTTTAGAATCAACCATGTAGAGCCTGTGTTTCTTATTTATAAAATGATGGTAATAATGCCAATTATTTTTCACAGGTTTTTCAATAAAGATTAAATGATACAGTGATTGTAATATGCTTAGCACAGTGTGTGGAAAATTGCTAGCTTTAGACAAGAGTCTTGACTCTTTCCATCCTCAACACCTTGGACCAAGCAAGTGTATGATCACCATAATGCAAAATGTACAGTATTTGCACAAAGTCTAGTGTGGTTCCATAGGTAAATGCACTAAGGTGATTATGACAGTTATTTGACCTAAAGACTATGAGTGACAGTGAATGTAAATTCCAATGCTGTCAGCTTGAATCAATACATATCAAGAGCAATGATCCATTTACTTCTGGGTAATGAGAGAAAGTTACGATGTTGTGAATATATTATGGCTTCTTGGATTTTTTATTGCTTTTCCTGTGCATTAATACAATAACAAGAAGCACAGATCATTTGCTTCTAGACTGCAAGAAGCAGCAAACTAGGTGCTGATTATTTTGTGTCAGAAAATCATTTCTGAAAGAAAAACAACCAGGATGGGACTGTGGCATTTACTGACAAGTACTTTATATTTGCAGCTATTCATATTAGGTGATTTGTCTCTGGCATGATTTGGTTCCTGTTTGGGAAGAACACATGTTAGAAAGGCAGTGTACAAAGTCAGTCAAATGTGAGCACTGAAAACAAATTTTACAAAGGAGAATCATGCATTATTTCAACCAACATTTTTTTGTGCCTACTATGTACCAAGCTTTGTACTAGGTTTTGGAGTACAACATTCATATCACACATTCCCTGTGAAGACATTTATGTTACAGTGGCAGACAAAGCAATATGGTAAATAGTAAATTTAATGACAGATGATGGTTTGGATATTATGAGCTCAGAGGAGTGAATCTTTACGTAGTCTTGAAGATCCATGGTGAATGTTATCCCTTGCATTTTTTTCAGTTTTATTAAGGTACAACTGACAACTAAAATTATATATATTTACAATTATAAATATGCACAAGGTGATATTTTTTGTTTGTTTTTAAAGTTTTTGAAAAAACTTTTAAGTTTGGGGGTACATGTAAAGGTATGTTACATGGGTAAACACGTGTCATGGGTTTTTTTGTACATATTATTTCATCACCCAGGTATTAAGCCCAGTGCCCAATAATTGTCTTTTCTGCTCCTCTCCCTCCTGCCACCCTACCACCTCAAGTAGATCCTAGTGTCAGTTGTTTCCTTCTTTGTGTTCATAAGTTCTTATCATTTAGCTCCCACTTATAAGTGAGAACATACGGTATTTGGTTTTCTGTTCCTGCATTAGTTTGCTAAGAATGATAGCTTCCAGCTCCATCTGTGTTCCTGCAAAAGTTATGATCTTATTCTTTTTATGGCTCCATAGTATTTCATGGTGCATATGTACTACATTTTCTTCATCCAGTCTGTCATTGATGGGCATTTAGGTAGATTCCATGTTTTTGCTATTGCAAATAGTGCTGCAGTGAACATTCACATGCAGGCCTTTATGGTAGAATGATTTATATTCCTCTGGGCATATACCCAGTAATGGGATTGCTAGGTTGAATGGTAGTGCTTTCCACAATGGTTGAACTAACTGACACTTCCATCAACAGTGTATAAGTGTTCCTTTTTCTCCACAACCCACCAGCATCTGCTGTTTTTCGACTTTTTAGTAATAGCCATTCTGACTGGCATAAGATGGTATCTCATTGGGGTTTTGATTTGGATTTCTCTAATGGTCAGTGCTATTGAGCTTTTTATATGCTTGTTGGCCACATGTATGTCTTCTTTTGAGAAGTGTCTATTCAAGTTCTTTGCCCACTTTCTAATGGGGTTGTTTTTCTTTGTGAATTTATTTAAGTTCCTTATAGATGCTGGATATTAGACCTATGTCAGATGGGTAGTTTGCAAATATTTTCTCCCATTCTGTAGATTGTCTGTTTATTTTGTTGACAGTGTCTTTTGCTGTGCAGAAGCTCTTAAGTTTAATTAGATCTCACTTGTTAATTTTTGCTTTTGTGGCAATTGCTTTTTGTATCTTTGTCATGAAATCTTTGCCTGTTCCTATGTCCAGGATGATTTGCCTAGGTTGTCTTCCAGGGTTTTTATAGTTTTGGGTTTTACCTTTAAGTCTTTAATCCATCTTGAGCTGATTTTTGTATATGGTGTAAGGAAGGGGTCCAGCTTCAATTTTCTGTTTATGGATAGCCAGTTCTCCCAGCACCATTCATTAAATAGAGTCTGGGCCGGGCGTGGTGGCTCAAGCCTGTAATCCCAGCACTTTGGGAGGCCGAGACGGGCGGATGACAAGGTCAGGAGATCGAGACCATCCTGGCTAACCCGGTGAAACCCCGTCTCTACTAAAAAATAAAAAAAACTAGCCGGGCGAGGTGGCGGGCGCCTATAGTCCCAGCTACCTGGGAGGCTGAGGCGGGAGAATGGCATGAACCCGAAAGGCGGAGCTTGCAGTGAGCTGAGATCCGGCCACTGCATTCCAGTTTGGGCGACAGAGCGAGACTCCGTCTCAAAATAGAGAGTCTGTTCTCATCTTTTGTTTTGTTGTCCACTTTGTTGAAGATCAGATACTTGTAGATGTGCAGCCTTATTCCTGGGCTCTCTATTCTGTTTTGTTGGTCTATGTGCCTGTTTATATACTAGCACCATGCTGTGTTGGTTACTGCAGCCTTGTAGTAAAGTGTTAAGTCAGGTAACACGATGCCTTCAGCTTTGTTCCTTTTGCTTAGGATTGCCTTGGCTAGTTAGGCTTTTTGGCTCCATACAAATTTTTAAATATCTTTAAATAGTTCTGTGAAAAATGTCCTTGGTAGTTTGATAGGCATCACATTGAATCTGTAAATTGCTTTGGACAGTATAGCTATTTTAATGATATTATTTCTTCCTATCCATGAGTATGGGATGTTTTTCCATTTGCTTGTGTCTTCTCTGATTTCTTTGAGTAATGTTTTGTGGTTATTATTGTAAAGATCTTTCACCTTCCTGGTTAGCTGTGTTCCTATTATGGTTTATGTGTCCAGGAATCTATCCATATATAGAAATGCTAGTGATTTTTTGTATGTTGATTTTGTATCCTGCAACTTTGCTGAAGTTTGTTGAAGTTGTTTATCAGCTGGAGGAGCTTTGGGGCCAAGATAACGCGTTTTTCTAGGTGTAGTATCATGTCATCTGCAAATAGAGCTAGTTTGACTTCCTCTCTTCCTAAAATGGATGCCCTTTATTTCTTTTTCTTACCTGATTGCTCTGGCTAGGACTTCCAATACTATGTTGAATAGAAGTGGTGAGAGAGGGCATCCTTGTCTGTGCCAGTGTTTATTCTTTCTCTCTTTTTTTTTAATTAGATTTTTTTTCTCTCTTCAACTTTTCTCTTAAGCTCAGGGGTACATGTGTAGGATGTGCAGGTTTGTCACAAAGGTAAGTGTGTGCCATGGTGGTTTGCTGCACAGACCATCCCATCACCTACGTATTAAGCCCAGCCAGCATTCATTAGCTACTTTTCCTGATGTTCTCCTTTCTCCCACTGCCCCCAAACTGACAGGCCCCATTGTGTGTTGTTCCTCCTTACATGTCCATATGTTTTCATCATTCAGCTCCCATTTATAAGTGAGGACACATGGTGTTTGGTTTTCTGTTCCTGCATTAGTTTGCTGAGGATAATGGCTTCCAACTCCATCCATGTACCTACCAAAGACATTATCTCATTCCTTTTCATGGCGACATAGTATTCCATGGTATATCTTTACCACACTAGCCAGCACTCTCAGCACCATTTATTAAATAGGGAGGTCATTTTCCCATTGCTTGTTTTGTCAAGATCAAAGATCAGATGGTTGTAGGTGTGTGGTCTTATTTCTGAGTTCTCTATTATGTTCTATTGGCATATGTGCTAGTTCTTGTACCAGTATCACGCTGTTTTGGTTACTGTAACCTTGTAGTATAGTTTGAAGTTGGGTAGCATGATGCCTCCAGCTTTGTTCTTTTTGCTTAGGATTGTCTTGGCTATTCAGGCTTTTTGGCTCCATAAGAATTTTTAAATACTTTTTGTAATTTTGTAAATAATGCCAATGGTAGTTTAATGAGAATAGCATTGAAACCATAAAATACTTTGGGCAATATGGCCATTTTCAACAATATTGATTCTTCTTATCCATGAGAATGGAATATTTCTTCATTTTTTTGTGTCCTCTCTGATTTGTTTGAGCAGTGGTTATAGTTCTCCTTGAAGAAGTACTTCACTTCCCTTGTTAGCTGTATTCCTAGGTATTTTATGCTTTTTGTGGCAATTGTGAATGGGAGATCATTTATGATTGGGCTCTCAGCTTGCCTGTTGTTGGTGTATAGGAATGCTAGTAATCTTTGCACATTGATTTTGTATCCTGAGACTTTGCTGATGTTATTTATCAGCTTAATAAGCTTTTGGGCTGAGACAACAGAGTTTTCTAGATATAGAATTATGTCATCTGCAGACAAAGATAGTTTGACTTCCTCTCTTCCTGTTTGAATACACTTTATTTCCTTCTCTTGCCTGATTGCTGTGTCCAGAACTTCCAATACTATGTTGAATAGGAGTGGTGACAGAGGGCATCCTTCTCTTGGACTGATTTTCAAGGAAAATGCTTGCAGCTTTTGACCATTCAATATGATATGGGCTTTGGGTTTGTCATATATGATGCTTATTATTTTGAGTTATATTCTTTCAATACCTAGTTATTGAGAGTTTTTAACATGAAGGGATGTTGAATTTCATTGAGGGCCTCTTCTGAGTATATTGTGATAATCATGTGGTTTTGTATTTAGCTCTGTTTATGTGATGAATTACATTTATTGATTTGCATATGCTGAACCAAACTTGCATCCCAGGGTTGAAGCCAATTTGATTGTGGTGGATAAGATTTTTGATGTGCTGCTGGGTTTGATTTGTCAGTATTTTATTTGGAATTTTTGCATTGATATTCATCAAGGATATTGGTCTGAAGTTTTCTTGTTTTGTTGTGTCTCTGCTAGGTTTTGGTATCAAAATGATGATGGCCTCACAGAATGAGTTAGGGAGTCTCTCTTTTTCTATTGTTTGGAATAGTTTCAGAAGAAATGGTATGAGCTCCTCTCTGTACCTCTGATAGAATTTGGCTGTGAATCCATCTAGTCCTGGGCTTTTTTTGGTTGGTAGGCTATTAATTACTGTCTCAATTTCAGAACTTGTTATTGGTCTATTCAGGGATTCAACTTCTTTCTTGTTTAGTTTTGGGTGGGTATATGTGTCCAGGAATCTATCCATTTCTTCTAGGTTTTCTAGTTTGTATGTGTAGAGGTGTTTGTAATAGTTTCTAATGGTTGTTTTTATTTCTGTGGGTTCAGTAATTACAGTCCCTTTGTCATTTCTAATTGTGTTTATTTTAATCTTCTCTCTTTTCCTATGTATTAGTCTAGCTAGTGGCCTATGTATTTTATTAATGTTCTCAAAATACAAACTCATGGATTTGTTGATTATTTGCATGGTTTTTTGAGCCTCAATTTTCTTCAGTTAAGCTCTGATTATTGCTATTTCTCGTCTTCTGCTAGCTTTGGAGTTAATTTTTTCTTGCTTCTCTAATTCTTTCAGTTGTGAAATTAGGTTGTTAATTTGAGATCTAACTTTTCTATGTTGGCATTTAGTGCTATGAATTTCCTGCTTAACATTTCCTTAGCTGTGTCCCAGGGATTCTTGTGTGTTTTATCTTTGTTCTTATTATTTTCAAAGAACTTCTTGATTTCTGCCTTAATTTCATTATTTACTTAACAGTCATTCAGGAACATACTGTTTAATTTCCATGTATTCCATGGTTTTGAGCCGTTTTCACTGTCTTGAATTCTATTTTTATTGCACTGTTGTCCTAAGGTGTGTTTGGTATGATTTTCGTTCTTTTACATTTGTGGAGGATCGTTTTATGTCCAATGATGTGGTCAATTTTAGAATACATGACATGCAGTGATAAGAAGAATGTATACTCTTTTGGTTTTGGGTAAAGAGTTTTTGAAAGGTCTGTCGGATCCATTTGGCTCAATGTTGAGTTTAGGTCCTGAATATCTTTGTTAATTTTCTGCCTTGATGGTCTGTCTGATATTCTCAGTGGAGTGTTGAAGTCCCCCACTATTTTTGTGTGGTAGTCTACGTCTCTTTGTAGGTCTCTAAGAACTTGCCTTATAAATTTAGATTCTCCTATACTGGATGCGTATATATTTGGGATAGTTAGGTCTTCTTGTTGAACTGAATGCTTTACTATTAGGTAATGCCCTTCTTTTTCTTTTATGATCTTTGTTCGTTTGAAATCCATTTTGTCTAAAATTAGTATTGCAACCCCTACCTTTTCTATTTTCTATTTGCTTGACAGATTTTTCTCCATCCTTTTATTTTGAGCCTATGAGTGTCATTATGTGTGAGATGAGTCTCTTGAAGACAGCATA